>NW_006921650.1:9530532-9553736 GCF_000298275.1 Orycteropus afer afer | reverse complement strand
TTTTTTTTTTCTTTATATTGAGATGTAATCCATACTGCAGACTGTATTCTTCAGTCTTCATCAGTAAGTACTTCCAAGTCATCCTCCTCACTTTCAGCAAGCAAAGTTGTGTCCTCAGCATATTGCAGATTGTTAATGATTCTTCCTCCAATCCTAATGCCACATTCTTCATCATACAGTCCAGCTTCTCGGATTATTTGCTCAGCATACAGATTGAATACGTATGGTGAAAGGATACAACCCTGACACACTCCCTTCTTGATTTTAAACTATGTAGTGTTCCATCTTCTGTTTGAATGTCAGCCTCCTGGTCTGTGTACAGGTTCCTCATCAGTACAATTAAGTGTTCTGGAATTCCCATTCTTCTCAATGTTATACACAATTATTATGACCCACAAAATCAAATGCTTTTGCATAGTCAATAAAACACAAGCCAAGATCCATCTGACATTACCAATGATACCCCTCATTCCACATCCTCTTCTGAATCCAGCTTGCATTTCTGGAAGTTCCCTGTCAATATACTGCTGTAACTGTTTTGAATTATCTTCAATAAGATTTTACTTGCATGTGATATTAATGATATTGTTTGATAATTTCCGCATTCTATAGGATCACCTTTCTTTGGAAAGGGTACAAATATAGATCTCTTTCAGTCAGTTGGCCAGGTAGCTGTCTTCCAAATCTCTTGGCATAGCCAAATGAGTTCCTCCAGAGGAGCATCCGTTTGTTGAAACATCTCAATGGCTATTCCGCCAATTCCTGGAGCCTTGTTCTTCACCAATTCTTTTAGTGCAGTTTCAACTTCTTCCTTCAATACCATTGGTTCTTGAACATATGCCACCTCCTGAAGTGAATGAAGGTTGACCAGTTCTATTTGGTACAGTGACTCTGTGTATTCCTTCCATCTTCTTTTGATGCTTCCTGCATCATTCAATATTTTTCCCATAGAATCTTTCAATACTGCAACTTCAGGCTTAAATTTTTCCTCAATTCTTTCAGCTTGAGAAATGCCAAGTGTTTTCTTCCCTTTTGGTTTTCTAACTCCAGTCTTTGCACATTTCATTATAGTAATTGGCTTTGTCTGCTCGAGCTGCTCTATGAAATCTTCTATTCAGCTCTTTTATCTTGTCATTTCTGCCATTTGCTTTAGCCACTCTTTGCTCAAGGGCAAGTTTCAGAGTCTCTTCTCTCATCTATTTTGGTCTTTTCTTTCTTTCTCCTATTTTTAATGACCTCTTGCTTTCTTCATGGATGATGCTCTTGATGTCATCCCACAATTCTTGCATTTTCAGTCATTGGTGTTCAATGCATCAAAACTATTCTTTAGATGGTTTCTAAATTCAGGAGGGATATATTCAAGGTCATATTTTGGCTCTCGTGGACTTTTTTTAATTGCCTTTGACTTCAAGTTGACCTTGCACATGAGCAGTTCATGGTCTGTTCCACAATCAAGCTCCTGGCCTTGTTTTGGCTGAAAATATTGAACTTTTCCATTGCCTCTTGCCACAGATGTAGTCAATCTGATTCCTGTGTACTCCATCTGGCAAAGTCCATGTGTACAGCCGCCATTTGTGTTGTTGAAAAAAGGTATTTGCAATGAGTAAGTTGTTGGTCTTGCAAAATTCTATCATGCGATCTCCAGCATTATTTGTTACCAAAGCCATGTTTTCCAACTACTGGTGATTCTTCTTTGTTTCAAACTTTTGCATTCCTGTCACCAGTGATAATCAACACATCCTGAATGCATGTTCAGTCAATTTCAGACTGCAGAAGTTAATAAAAATCTTCAATTTCCTCATCTTTGGCTTTGGTGGTTGGTGCATAAATTTGAATAATAGTAGTATTAATGAGTCTTCCTTGTAGGCATATGGATATTATCCTATCACTGACAGCATTGTACTTCAGGACAGATCTTGAAACATCCTTTGTGATGATGAATGCCATGCCATTCCTCTTCAATTTGTCGTTCCAGGCATAGCAGATCATACGGTTGTCTGATTCAAAATGGGCAAAACCAGTCCATTTAGTTCACTAATGCCTAAGATATTAGTCTTTTTGTGTTCCATTTCATTTTTTGACAACTTCCAATTTTCCTAGTCATACTTCATACATTCCATGTTCCAATTGTTAATGGATGTTTGCAGCTGTTTCTCCTCAATTTGAGTTGTGCCATGTCAGCACATGGAGGTACTGAAAAACTTACTTTATTCATATCATTAAGGTAGGCTCTACTCTGATATAGCAGCTCTTTCCCAGTCCTATTTTGAGTGCCTTCTGACTCAAGGGCCTAATTTTCCTGAACTGTGTGGGACATTGGTTCTGGGGTATTCATAAAGTTGCCCAGTAATATATCAGACAGTGTTTCTCTGCTATTCATAAGGTTTTCCCTGGCCAATTTTTGAGAAGTGGATGGCCTCCTCCTTCTTCCTAGCCTGTCTTAGTCTATAAGCTGTGTTGAAACCTGTGCACCATGTGCAACTCTGCTGGTGTCTGAAAAACCGGTGGCACAGCCTCAAGCCTCACAGCAATGTACAAGCCCCACATGATGACACAATGACAGACAAGTTTGTCTCTCTTAGCTGTTGGAAACCTCTGCGCCCTCCCCTTACCTAGTTCCTACCTGGAACCTGCCACTTTGTGGTCCCTGGACACTTCCTCCCTTTCCTGACTCTAGGGGGCTTGGGGCCTAGCCTTGCCTCCTGCTCCTTTTTACTTGGTTATCCTACCTCTCCGGAGGTTCCCCGCCTCTGTACAGTATGCGCTATGAACACAAACAGATACTTAATTTTTTTAAACTTGTTTTTAATCACTAGTTTCTAGTTTCACTAGAAATAAAATGTGTAACACTCTATTTCTACCACAAGGTGTCAGTCCATGGTAATTTAATGTTCAAAAGTATTTACCATGACCCTGAGGAAAGTCAATGACTACAAAAAAAAAATTAAAATATGAAAAGTTCTAGGCGCCCTAGCTATGAGTAAAGAACAATCACTAAAAATGCAGGGGAGCATTTATTTTCCTTTGCATGTTCTAATCAGCCTAGTCCTGGGAATTTTACATACCAAATCCCCAAATAAAACAATTGAGGCAGGGTCTGGATTACCCAATGAACAAGGTACGCAAGGGTGCAATTTTGCTTTCTCACCAACCTGCAGTGCTTTGTTTGACCTGTCCCCCACCACAGTAAGTACGTGATGAAATCCATGTGAAATTGCTTACCAGAGATTAACAAGTAAACACAATTAAACCACTGCGTACCTTGCTCAACGCAGGCCTGTTTACTGGTTAATCCGCCACAGAATTCAGGTCTCAGTGACTATCCCCTGAGGCTGATTCCAACTCAAGGAAACAAACTCGCCTCTAACGTTGTCTTTTCCCCATCCCCATCTTCTTTGTATTTAAAAGCAACCTAATACTTCCACATTGACAGCAGCATGGCTGTAGGTTTCGAATACTTACTTGATCGGGCTAGGAGATCGGAAATTGCACTTACTCTCCAAGGTGTAGAAAGGAAGGAGTTAACCAGACGTTTGGGGCTTTTTTCAGCTAATTTACACAATTTGGACTATCTACGGGGCAAATCACTTGCCCTCTCAGAGATTCAGATTCTTTAACTAAATAATGGCCACTTGACAGAGTTGTTGTAAAGTGGAACCGAGTGTATAAACTCTAAAACAGTCGGTCTCAAAGTGTGATCCGAGAATGCTTCAGCATCCTCTGGGAATTTACTAGAAACAGAACCTCAGGCTCCATCCCAGAACTACCGAACCACAAACTGTGCGTGGGGCCCAGCAATCAGTGTGCTAATCAGCCCTCCAGGTGATGCTGATACACGTTGCAGTTTGTGAACTCGTCCTCTAAGGAATCGTACAAATGTTAGCGAGCTGGGCGGCTAAAGAAAAAAACTAGGGGCTCGAGGACTCTCAAACGGAGGGCAGGGCTGTTTGCAAGAAAACTGGGAGGGGCCGGGTTGCGACGTGGTGAATCCTTGGCTCCGCCACGACCTCTCAGGCGGCGTGCAGGAGGAGCCGTGCAAGCGCGGGAGTGGGCGCGGGCAGGTGGCGCTGGACCTCCAATTGCCGAGTAGGCGGTGTCTGTCGCGGGCTGGAGGCTCGGTGCCCAGGGTCTCGCTCGCCGCTTGGTGCTGGCACTTGGGTCCGGACAGTCGCTGGAGCGGCGATTTATGGTCAAGTCACGCCGGGGAGTGGGTGAGTCTCCTGTGTCGTTTCTGTTCGCCTGTAGCTGTCGCCTCCGCGTGGCCCGGAGAGGCGTCGCCGCCCGCCCCCGGCTTCGGGCGGAGTGTAGCGGGTCTCTCGCTCGCCTGGGACTGGGGCGGAGGCGCCGGGAGGGGAGACCGGGGAGGCACAGCTCAATTCGCTCCTTGTGCCGGGCTTCAGGGCGAGCTGCCCTGCGTGGAGCTCACCGCAGAGCACACCGCTCCGTTGTGGCCTGGCCAGGGGCTGAGAGCCAATGATTCACAACGAAGCCTTTTCGTTGGGGCATTAGGGGACGTGAGGAGTTACTAAATTTGCCCTCTAAAGGCAATAATTCCAACTTGGCAAAGTCGCTCTTCGTTTGCATCGCATTGATGAATGATTGGTACATAGTTCTTTGAAATAGTGGGCATGATTTTCGGGTTTCCTAGTAACAGGATTTTCATTTTTACTCCTTGGAACATTGATATACTCTTTAGGATGTGGGTGGAGTTCAACTTCCCTCCAAGTGGTCAATTAAAGCTTTAAATTTTTCATGGACCAAATCCACTGGAAGAAGGTTGTAGACATCAAATATATGTAGACTTTTGATTCCTTACTCTGTTCTTGGTTTTTTTAATTAAAAAAAAAAATTTATACATCCTGACATTTCATCAAAGTCGTTCATTTAACACCAATACCAATAGTCAGCTGGGGGGCTGTGGTTTCTTAAAAACAAACAAACGGTGAAGAAACATCTCCCCTTCACATAGTTAAATGTGGTAAAGCAAGTGTACACTTCAACATATAGAAGGTTTGGAAATGTAATGCAATCCTCAATGTATCCTAGTCATCCTACTCAAACTCAAACTCTTGGATATAAACATGAGTCAGTTGGCTGTGTCAATATTTAGCAGGAACACTGGGCCAGCTATCCTGGTAGAGCAAAACAGAACAGTCACATCAGACCGCTGGAAGCAGTCATTCATCTGTGCCAAGAAATTTGGAAGACGGTTTCCTGGCCAATCAACTGGAGGAGGTCCACATTTATGCCCATTCCAAAGAAAGATGATCCAACAGGATGTGAAAATTATCCAACAATATCGTTTATATCACATGCAAGTATAATTTTGCAAAAGATAATTTAAAAAAGGTTGCAGCAGTACAAGGAACTGCCAGAAATCCAAGCCAGATTCAGAAGAGGTTGTAGTACCAGGGATATCATTGCTGATGGCAGATCGATCTTGGCTGAAAGCAGAGAATACCAGAAAGATGTTTACCTGTGTTTTATCAACTATACAAAGGCATTCGACTGTGTGAATCTTAACAAATTCTGGATGACATTGTGAAGAATGGGAATTCCAGGACACTTATTGTGCTCATGTGGAATCTGTACCTAGACCAAGGAGAGTCATTCTAAAACAACAGGAGGATACTGCATGGTTTAAAATCAGGAAAGGTGTGCATCAGTGTTGTATCCTTTCACCATACTTACTCAATCTGTCTGCTGAGCAAATAATCTGAGAAGCTGGACAATATGAGAAGCATGTGAGATTAGGACTGGAGGAAGGCTCATTGACAACCTGCAATATGCAGATAACACAGCCTTGCTTGCTGAAAGCAAAGCACTTACTGCTGAAGATCAAAGACTATGGCCATCAGTATGGATTACACCTCAATATAAAACAACAATCCTCATAACTGGACCAGTAGGCAACATCATAATAAATGGATAAAACATTGAAGTTGTTAAGGATTTCATTTTACTTGGATCCACAATCCATGCCCATGGAAGTAGCAGTCAAGAAATCAAGCAAAATATTACATTGGGCAAATCTGATTCAAAAGACCTCTTTAAGGTGTTAAAAAAAAAAAAAAAAAAAGATGTTATTCTGAAGACTATGGTATGCCTGACCCAAGCCATGGTATTTTCAGTTGCTTCATATGCATGCAAAAGCTGGACAATGAATCAGGAAGACCAAAAAAGAATTGATGCCTTTGAATTAGAGTGTAGGTGAAAAATAATGGTTATACACTGGACTGCCAGAAGAGCAAACAGGTCTGTCTCGGAAGAAGTACAGCCAGAGTGCTTCTTAGAAGTAAGGATGGTGAGACTGTCTCACGTACTTTGGACATGTTATCAGGAGGCACCAGTCCCTGGGGAAGGGCATCATGCTTGGGAAAGTAGAGGGTCAGCAGTAAAGAGGAAGACCCTCGAGATGAACTGACACATTGGGCTCAAACATAGTAATGGTTGTGAGAATGGTGCAGGAACGGGCAGGGTTTCTTTCTTTTGTATGTTGGGTCACTGTGAGTCAGACCGACTCGGCAGCATCTAACAATAATGACCAGGCCAGCTGCCCTGGTATAGAAAAATGGAACAGTCACATGAACAGTATGCTTCACTTTTGAATGGAGATTAAAGTCAGCAAACTTCAGGTCAAATTCTGGAGTTCCTGATTTCTCAACACTGTGTTGCTTCCTTTTGCGCCCTTTTTCCATGAAACAGTTTTACTGGAGAACTTAAATTATGTATTTGGTTAATGTTTGTTGAGCGCAACGCTATTTATTTGACTGATATTTCATTTTCCTGGATTCTGGGCACAAAGCTGACCGTGGGCCACACAGTCAACAAGCTCACTGCATTGGGCTTTTCCTTGGCCTTGCTCTCCTTCAGTGTGGTCTCCTAACACAGAGATGAATGACTGGGCATTCTGACCACTATGGCTTTCCACTCAGATTCTGTGCATAGCATTTCTCATTCAGCAAACACTGCCAACCTGCTGGATGCCTCAGGACTAGGTCTAGAAGGGAGTCCTTTCCTCAGCTTCCTTTTCCATGCCACTGTGTGGACAGTTTGTCTTTTTTTAGAATTCATTGCACTACAGTGGAGTTACTTGTTAAAATACGTGCCTTCCTAGGCAGTGAGGCTTTTTAGAACAGAGGCTCCATCACAATTGACTTTATCTGCCCACTGCCTGAGATGATTGTTCACAGTATGGCTGGTGAATTAATATTGAGTCAATGTACATTCCCTTAATTTTAACATCTTTCTAATCTTGCAAATCATAGAGTTAGAACATCCTCCCAAACTGAAGGAATTATTTCTTGTGTATGATTATAGTAGATGATATTTCTCATTCTAGGCCTCTAAACTATTTATAATGTTGGATAAAATAAAAAAATTAACTTGGAATGATGATTTTTGAGGAAATAGTAAGCTCCTCTGGTCCACACACGAGACCTCATATTTCACTTTTCCTCTTCAGTGTCTAACATAGCATGGGGGTCATAAATACTTGCTGATTGCATATGCTTCATTCAGAACTCTGAAATGCCAGTGGTGAAGACCAACTGTAACTTAAGGCAAAACGGAATTGTGTTGACTTGTGTAATTGAGAAGTTTAGGAACTGATCTCAGGGACTGTATATCCATCTATTGCCATCAAGTTGATTCCATCTCCCAGCAGCCATAAAGGACAGAGTAGGACTGCCTCATTAGGGTTTCCAAGGCTGTAAATCTTTACAGAAGCAGACGGCCACAGAATGGAGAAAGTTGGCTTTCTTCTACTGAAGACATCTTCCTCTATACAGCATGGTGAAAGAGAGGCATGATAGGCATATACCATCCAACTTAACAAAATCTTCAAGATGTCTCTTCACTCTCCCTCTCCCATTTCCATGTATAAATATCAAAGGACTCTAATTAGTTCAACTTGGGGTCATGTGCTCATCCCTAAGCCAATCAGTGTGATTGGGGAAATTCTTCCAGTTGCCTTTGAATTGACCCCAACTCATTGCAATCTCGTGTGTCAGAGCAGAACTGTACTTTGTAGGGTTTTAAGTGGCTAATTTTTCAGAAATAGATCACAAGGCCTTTCCTCCCCAGAGTTTCTGAGTGAACTCAAGCCTCCAACCATTCGGTTAGCAGATGAGTGCATTAACTATTTGTACCACCCATGGATTATGACCAGAGTATAGGTGCTACAATAAAATTGGCAGCCTCCTTGAACTGTATGGTATGATGGAGGTGCATTTCTCCAAATAGGAGAGATATATTCTAAATCAATAAATAAGAAGCAAGAAAAGAATGTAGGTGATCAAAACAATAAATAATCTCAGCATGAATGTTCTGAAATTTCAAAAAAAAAGAAAGAAAGAAACACACCACCATCAAGTCGTCCCCAACTCATAGTGACCCCTCCTTGGGTTTCATGAAAAATGTTCAAGGAGCACCTCAACAAAGGAAAATGTTGGCATTATGTAAAGGTGGCTCCTCTTTATTCTTTGTGAAGATCAAACTTTTAAAACTTAGGTAATGTTTTAAGTATGTTAAACATACTCCTGGAGACACAATTTCACTTAATTACAGGTGGTCTAAAATTCAGAAACAAATCTTTTCTGTCAGTCAGACTTCCGGATATCTAATCAGTTTTTCTTCCTTAATTTCATAAAGTGCAAATTGGAGACGCATTCCTCTGGAAATGTATGTAAAACTAATAAAAACAATGAATAATATTATGACATTGTATGTTTCCCTTCTGAAAAAAATTTTACACTGAGCCTGGGTAAGGATCGGTGAAGTGTGGCAATGGAAAAGATTTCTTTATTGACTCAGAAGTTTGACAAAATTATGTTCCACAGAGTTGGCCAGGAGGGTGGACATATCAGTGACTGAGTACAACTCAACAACGCCACTAGAAATACACTAGAAATTCATGTTTTAAACGCAGAGACCAACTCGTTACTCAGGAGGATAGTTGTTGTTGTTATTTGCCATCCAGTCAGACCCGACTCATAGCGACCCCTCCTTGGGTTTCCGAGGTGGTATCACTACGGAAGTAGATTGCCCCATCTTCCTTCCGAGGAGTGACTGGTGGGTTTGAACCGCCAGCCTTCTAGTTAGCAGTCAAGTGCCTTAGGCATTATGCTACCAGAGCTCCGCAGGAGGAAAATAGCACTCAGAAAATACAAACTTTCAGGCCTTTATGCCACTATCAGGGTTCACCTTACCAGTAATGGCTGCTGTGTTCATTGCCTGCAACTCAGAATACATTTCCCATTTTAAAAAAAATCAATTCTTTCAGATTTGAGTGTCAACCACAAAGGTCTATTAAACGCTTAACTTCCTGAAGTATAATATTCTATCAGCTACCTCCGACCACCATTGATAATTCTGTTACTCTAAAAAAAAAAAAAAAAAATGCATTCTTAATTCTTATCTTTGAAAGAGTTGGCTTTTCCCTCGAGTAACACCTGGAGGTAAATTCTAAAACAAAAGGCAAGTCCCTTTGAATTTCTTATACACCTCTAAATCATTGATTGCCAGGTGATTGGACAAAGAAGAGCAGTTCTGCTGTCGTGAGGGCACTGGTTTGAGACTCTTAAAGAGTATAATAGGAGCTTAAATGAGTAAATCAGTCGTTATATTTTAATTTTACTTTATCTGTCATTCCATTCTTTAAATGAAAAAATTGTCCTATATCATTCCATCGAAAGTTAATATCATACATAGAATAGACTTGATGAAGGTAATTTTATTTTCAAAGGTGGCTGAAGCCAAACTGTTTTGTACAATTAATGGAGAGCAGAAAAGACATCGCAAACCAAGAAGAACTTTGGAAGATGAAGCCTAGGAGAAATCTAGAAGATGATCATTTGGTAAATAACAATTACAATTAATAATTCAAATCTATAAACATAATTCAAATGTCATTCTATATCTTCTAGTGTTCTTAAAGTGATTTTCACCCTAGTATGCTAGTACCTTACTCTGATTCCTGTCACTAATATTTTGATGGGTGAGGGACTGTGACATATGAGAGAAATAGTATTGGACTGATGGTCAAGGGTTTAGCTGAATGACCTTGAAAAAGTCACTGAAAATCCTTGTTCTTAGTTTATCTATAAAGTGAGAGAGACCAGATGATTTCAAGGCCTTTCCAATTCTTCTAATATTCTGTGGTTCTAAGTTTAAACCAAAAAAAGAAAAAGTCAAGCTTGCCAGTATAACAGTAGTTGTGCAAACAAGCATTATTTTTCCATCGGTATTACGTCAACTTACCCAGAGAACAGCAAGCAAATTGATGAATCACTGTTTCACCAAACAAATTAACTTGTGGAATGAGAGTCACTTGTCCCACTTTGCCCCAGCCTAGGCTTCAATGTTTCTGACTACGTTATTTGAAAAAGTAGTGGAAATTTTGGGTTCCTAACTCTTAAATGATCTCAATTGCACTTTTAACAGAAATTATTTATTTCCCATTATTAATGGGAAAAATAATTAAGAACTTACAAGCACATAACTCTATAAAAATAAGTGCATATAATAAAATTGCTTTCACTTTTCAAGTTAAATATTATTTGCTATTTTTGTCATTTTTCACCCTTAACCAAGAGATTGGATTCCGGTTGATTCTTACAGCAGCTCGCCTGTTTTAGCATGCAGAGGTGATGGAAGATTCTCAAACCCATCAGTTCCATTCTAATGGAGTAATTTGAAAAAGCATCGACTATAACAGTGATTTATTAAAGTAAACTTCAAATAGCAAAAGAGATCATTGTCAACACTAAAAATTATAGAGAACTACATGAATTAAAGTTACTCTGCATAAAATGAGGATATGAACAGGATAATCACTAACATCATTTCAAGCATTAAAATGTTACGGTACTACATACACAGCTCTAAGACATGAGGAAACAATTGTTACTAAGTGAGAAAGTAAATTCAGTCATTTGTTGTTGTTGTTGTTTGCCATCGAGTCGGACCCGACTCATAGCGACCCCTCCTTGGGTTGCCAAGGCAGTATCACTACAGAAGTAGATTGCCCCTTCTTCCTTCCGAGGTGCAATAGGAAGGGAGCTCTGGTAGCATAGTGCCGAAAGCATTTGACTGCTAACCAGAAGACTGCTAATCCATCAGCCACTCCTCAGAAGGAAGGTTGGACAATCTCCTTCCATAGTGATACTGCCTCGGAAACCCAAGAAGGGGTCGCTATGAGTCGGATCTGACTCGACAGCAGTGAGTTTGGTGTTTTGGTTTTGAGGAGTCCTAGCAAGTGGCTTATCTCTTCAGCGCCCCATTTTCTTCATCTGTGTAATGGGAATAACAACAGTACCTCCGTATCAGAAAGGATTGCTGTGCAGATTAAATATGACAATACGTGCAAAGTACATAGAAGTGTACCCGGTATTATGATGGTAAAAATGATTATGAACTTGTTTCACTATGAATTAAATAAAATACTGCAACTTAATTTATTCCATTTTAAAAGGAAGTTCCTTTAGAAACATTAAACAGTGAATTTGTAGCAGTATTGAATACAATAATGAGTAAGATCTGACTCCATGGCAGTGAGTTTGGTTTTTTGGTTTTTAGCACAATAGGAAACAATGTCTTATATGATATGCTCTTATTTTGAGGGTTTTGTGTTCTGTTTTTAGTTTACTAGTATGAAGGTTGGGGGAGCTCTGGTAGCATAGTGGCTAAGACACTTGCCTGCTAACCAGACGGCTGGCGGTTCAAACCCACCAGCCACTCCTCGGAAGGAAGGTTGGGCAATCCTACTTCCATAGTGATACTGCCTCGGAAACCCAAGGAGGGGTCGCTATGAGTCGGGGCCGACTCGACGGCACATAACAACAACAACAACAACAAGTATGAAGGTTGGGCAATCCTACTTCCATAGTGATACTGCCTCGGAAACCCAAGGAGGGGTCGCTATGAGTCAGGGCTGACTCGACGGCACATAACAACTACAACAGTATATCAGTCAATCAGGGAAATAACAGATTTCAATGAAGGCACTTTTTAAATTGTTGGCTACCTAGTAATGTAACTGAATGACATATAGCTTTCTCAGGAAATACAGCATCACTGTGAGATTTGACTATTTATATAGCATAATACCCTGTGTACCTTCTAACAGAATTTTTTTAACAGATGAATTATTTCAAAAATATAAATCAAAGTTTAAGACTACATGATGGAAATTACATATTTATATATGATTATAATGACTGTATTATTCCTGATCTTTATACTTCACTTGAAAAAAATTCACTTTTCAAAGCTTTGTGCAGAATTGTCTAGTAACCAATAAAAAATATCATAAGAGAAACACAGTTGTCACAACCTGCAAGTTTTATTATCTTTACAAGGCTTAATGTTTGTTTGTTCTTTTTAAATGAGACAAATTATTCTTACTCCCAAATGAATGTGTTTAGTTAACAGTGATTCATCACTTTGCTTCAGGGCCTTGAACCTGGGTATCTTGTAGAAATCAGACTCTGATTCAGTACACCTGGGGTGAAAAATGCAATTTCTCAGCAGAGGGTCAAACTGGGAAGAACCAGTTGGAAGCTGTCATTGGATTGACGATCTCTTGGTAAACTACCATGATACCAATGGGAAAAAATCTTGCTTACACAATTTCCTAGGTTGCCTTATAGCATTCTTTTATGCCTTCAAAAGAGAAGCACTATGGTCTAAGCTTTAGTGGAGGTATTTGAAGCATGCACATCATCTGTCTTTAAAAATAAAAAATAAAAAAATGAATAACAAAAATTAATGGAAAGGCCCTATATAGCTAAAGGCACCATTAGTCAGTACTACATACCCTATGCCATCTTCAGCTAACCAGTAGCCAAAAGGAGATCTAAAATGCCCTTTTTCACTGATATGCTCAACGATTGAGCAGTAAGTAATTAGTTTAAGAGCAATTCCGTTGTTTTGTCCAGTTTTATTTAGGATATTTCTTTTCTTTTCTTTGTAGACTAAGGACTCAGGAGAGATCAGCATGCTGAAAAGACCTGTGCATTTGGATTTGCACCAGACAACCCCTTTTGATGAATTTGATTGCCCCCCAGAGCTTCAGCACAAACAGGAACTCTTTCCAAAATGGCGTCTGCCAATTAAAATAGCTGCTGTCATATCATCTCTGACTTTTCTTTACACTTTTTTGAGAGAAATTATTCATCCTTTGGTAACTGCCCATCAGCAGTATTTTTATAGGTTTCCCATCCTGGTCATCAACAAAGTTTTGCCAGTGGTTTCTATCACGCTCTTAGCACTGGTTTATTTGCCAGGTGTGATAGCATCAGTTGTACAGCTTCGTAATGGAACCAAGTATAAGAAATTTCCACGTTGGTTAGATAGGTGGATGTTAACAAGAAAGCAGTTTGGGCTTCTCAGTTTCTTTTTTGCTGTACTACATGCAATTTATAGTCTGTCCTATCCAATGAGGCGATCCTACAGATACAGGTTACTAAACTGGGCATATCAACAGGTAGGATGATGATGTTGTCAACATTACTAAGTTTAAAAGTCTGTGTCACCTGAAAATTAACCATTGTAATATCACTATAGGATAGAAATTATAATATATTTATACCTAATAGATACAATAATAGATCCCTCTTGAAAACCTGTGTTGAGAAAGAAATCTGCATTTTAAATTTTCATTATAACTCTTTATTGGGGCTGGTTGTACAGTTTTCCATTAAGGAATTATTTTTTAAGCTGAATATAATAAAATGTAACTTTAACAACATAAATTTTTTGTTCATGGTCAGGGCCACCTTTCTGCCACCCTCACAAGATTACTTTTTAATGATGATAGTTTTTGGGTTTTACTTCTTTACAACACATGCTTGTACCAAGTAAACTTTCAAATAATCATTAAATAAATTTAAAAAAATAGATTATATAAATATTGCATTCAAGGAAAAAGAGATAACTCCTGTGTCATTTTTCTTAGGGGAGTGAGAAAAGGTCATAAATGTATGGGGGTCCCCAGTTATCAGAGCTTCCATAGTAGGCAGAGGTAGTGTAGAAGGAAATTAGGAGAGTAAAATGCAGGAAACAAGTGTCTTTTGCATTTTCTCTTTTTTCACACCCTGGTAGGTCCAACAAAATAAAGAAGATGCCTGGATTGAGCATGATGTTTGGAGAATGGAAATTTATGTGTCTCTAGGAATTGTGGGACTTGCAATGCTGGCTCTATTGGCTGTGACATCTATACCATCAGTGAGTGACTCTTTGACATGGAGAGAATTTCACTGTATCCAGGTAAACAATATAGAAAATTACTCTGGTCTCTCAAAAGAAAGAAATCTTCTATCTGCACTTAATAGTATCCTTAGTATATTGACTTTATCCCATAAAAAATAACATGTTTTCTAACAGTAAAAATCCTACATTTGTTCTAATTAACAATGTACTCTACTTTATTTTTCCCTTTTGCTTCTAAATAGGAAAAGAGTTTTTCAAACATAAGTAAAAAGTATTACTCAGATTTTTAAAAAAAGTATTATTTCTAACATTTGAATCTTGTTATTTTTTTGTGCAACTTACTACCCACCTAATAACTACAAATATAATATATTAGGTATCCAATATCCATGGTTTGTTAGCTCACGGAAAACAAAGATATTCTTTTACCTATTCCCTGATTTTATTCATTCTTTTTAAATTACACCACTTTGTACTAGCTAAAAAAAGCATCTCTCCTTGCAGTATGGAGTTTTATCAACCAAAAGCATTCTGATATCTAATTTTAAAGGCTTTTTCTCAGCTGCATTTTATGTAACTTACTCACTTGAAGTTTCCAAATATGCTTGGAATTCAAAATCTATCTCAGATTTATTGAAATTAAGTAATTTACAATAGATTACACACCCTGAAGAGAGCAACTTGCCAGAATTCACAAGGTAAGCCATGTCTGACGTGATTCAGAGGACTGCATTGAGCTCAATTATAGGCACTGCCAACGTTTTTTTTAAATTACATAGCTTTAGCTCTATGGGTGGACATTTTTGGAAATTCCCACAGAATCAGACATTCTGCACTGTCCTTTCCACCTGCCCACACATATACTTCAGCAGATACTTTATCAGAGCACCTGATTAGGCTGAAAATTATGTGTCCATCTGAATTACTCCAGTGTGGCTTAGAGACACTGTCACATTCTTGAAGTGGCAAAGCCAAAAATCCCACTGCCATCGACTCGATCCTGACTCACACTGAATGTGTAGGAAGAGTAGAACTCGCCCTAGGGTTTCCAAAGTTGTGAAACTGTGTGGACGCAGACTGCTTCATCTTTCTCCTGTACAGCCACTGATGAATTTGAACCACCAACCTTTTGGTGCAGCCCAGTGCTTTAACTACAGTATCACCAGACCTCCTTTCTTGAAGCACAATATTTGCAAATATTGTAGATTCAGGCTGATAGCCATTGGAATTCTTTGGTCTCATTAAGGGGTTTTCTTCTTATGCTATTCCACCTGTCATGCATATGCTGAGCATGAGTTTTCAGATTTAATGAGGAATTCAGATAATGCATCTTGACAAGTGAGTCAATCCACTCCACTATCTGCACATAATAAATACACAATATGCATTTAGTAAAATTAATCCTCAACCAATCACATTTAGAATCCAAGAACTAGTTATACCTAGAACTAGTTTACCCTAGGTTCATATCTGAAGACATAAACTGAATTATTTGATTGCATTCATGAGAGCTTAAGAGTGCTGTTGAATAATTGTGAGTTGAACTCATTCTGGCAGGCTAATGACCATTTCCAGGAATGTGAATAGAATGTCAAACATCATCTAGAAGAGCTACATATTACATTGGCAGCATGTCATAAATTACATAGGTGAACAACTATTTTCTAAGTAACTTTATCTGGAAAGTGTCAGGCATGTCAGTGCCAGCTGAAATTTTTCTTCACATCTCCATATCTATTTTGTTCAAACATTGAACTATTTTTTTATATTTTTCCATTTTATCAAGTTCTTTTTTTTTTTTTTCTTTTTCTTTCTTTTTGTTTTAGCATAGACCAAGGTCATTCACTTCAGTATTCATTTCCAAAATGAGCATCAATTACTTTAGGTGCCTTCACAATTGATAAAGATCACTGGAGCCACATTGATTTTTTGCAGTGTTCTTTATAGTCAACCCCCTAATATTTATTGAATGCTGAAAACGTGCAAGCCATTCTGTTGATTCCGCAGGGAGTCTGTGATGAGTAAGACATAGTCCTTGACTTTAGATGTCTCTTGACAGAATTAAGGCAAATGCACAAGAGACACAGCACTGTAAAATAAGTGTCATCAGAGAGAACAAAGTGGTAGAGAAGAAGAAGACAGCTTTATCAATCAGCTGAGACCAAAAGGAGAAAAGTTGAGAACTTTTCAAGTTAGATAGTCCAGAGGTAAGACATTACCCAAAGTAAAAGATAAAATGGGGCATGTAAAAAGAATTAAAAAATATGAATGGACATTGTTGAGAAATGTGATAGGAAAACAATCACATATGAATCAAAGAATTTCCAAGCAACAGAACAGATCCAGAGGAGATAGGATGAAGGAAACTCTTTTGAATCTTCATCAAGCTAATCTTTTTTCCTTCTTTCTTTATTTTTGCAGAGCAAGCTAGGAATGGTTTCCCTTCTTCTGGGTACAATACATGCATTGATTTTTGCCTGGAATAAATGGATAGATATAAAACAGTTTGTGTGGTATACACCTCCAACTTTTATGATAGCAGTTGTCCTTCCAGTTGTTGTTCTGATAAGTAAAGCCATACTATTCCTGCCTTGCTTGAGGAAGAAGATACTGAAGATTAGATGTGGTTGGGAAGATGTCACCAAAATTAATAAAACTGAGATGTCTTCCCAGTTATAGGTTACTATTTTTACACATTTTGTTCAATATTGATATATTTTATCATAAAATATTCCAAAATGTATTTGATTAATAAAATGAGCTTTTCAGTGTCTTAATTTTCTCTTTCTTTATGGATAATTACTATATGCAATTTCTTGCATATTTGGTGCAAAGCCTACCCCAAAAAATACTAATCCGTAGTAGGGCAATCTGTGTTCAATAAACTGAACAGTTACAATCATAAACAACCAGAATGAAATAATCACATCTAATTTGCTAGAATGTGTGGCATTATAAATAATAAAAGGCCTTGAAATACCAGTCCATGCTACCCATTACACAGATATCATGAACCACAAATAAATATATTATCTGAATGTCTTACACAAGTAATATCTAATATTTATGATTGCTATTGAAAAAAATTTAAAACTTTCTTTCCTATAATCAAGTTTTATCCATGGAACATATATTTCAAAAAAAAAAAACTGTCTATACAAGTAAAGAAACAAAGTAATATCAGATATATATGTAGGTAAAATAAAACTTAGGCTATCAAGGAGAAAAAGTTCAATTTTGTACTACTCAATTGGAGTTACTTTAATACATTGGAGAAAGTACATTATGAACCAGTCCTCAAAGAGCAACCTATATACTGGATATCAGAACACACTAAGCCAACTGACTGACTGCAGTTATTAAGTATTTCATAATTTGCAAGAGTAACTACAAACCTTACCTTTATTATCATTAAAGACAATAGTTGTTGTTAGATGCCATCAAGTCAGCTCCAACTCAGTGACCCTACGTACAGCAGAGCGAAACATCCCCCTTTCTGTGCCAGTCTCACAATCCTTTCTGGAGCCCATCATTGCAGCCACTGTGCCAACGGTGTAAATATTCACTGTGGTTGTTACATGCCATCGAGTCAATTCCAACTGAGAGTGACCCTACATAAAACAGAAGGAAACATGGTCTAGACCTGTACCATCCTCACAATCACTATACTTGAGCCCATTGGTTGCAGCTACTGTGTCAATTTCATTGAGGGTCTTCCCCTTTTTTCCTGACCTCTACTTCACTAAGCATAATATCCTTCTCCAGAGATTGGTCCTTTCTGACAACATGACTAAAGTATGAGAAAGTCTGACCATTCTCACCTCCAAAGAGCATTCTGGCTTTACTTCCTCCAAGACAGATTTGTTCATTATTTTAGCAGTCCATTCAATATTTTTCACCAATACCACAATTCAGATGCCTCAATTCTTCTGCTATAATCCTTATTAATTTTACAGCTTCACATGAATGTGAGGCTATTGAAAATACCATGGCTTTGATCTAACGCAACTTAGTCTTCAAAGTAACATTCATTCCAAACAACAACAACAAAAAAAAAACTCAACTGCCGTCAAGTCAATTCCAACTCATAGCGACCCCACCTTGGGTTTCCAAGGCAGTATCTCCACAGAACTAGATTGCCCAGTCTTCCTTCTGAGGAGTGGCTGGTGGATTTGAACCACCAGCCTTCTAGTT
The DNA here is from genome assembly GCF_000298275.1 of Orycteropus afer afer. Classification (NCBI taxonomy): domain Eukaryota; kingdom Metazoa; phylum Chordata; class Mammalia; order Tubulidentata; family Orycteropodidae; genus Orycteropus; species Orycteropus afer. The sequence goes on along the minus strand of NW_006921650.1, from coordinate 9,535,331 downwards.
AGCAGTAAAATGCCTTAGGCACTGTGCTACCAGACATTCATTGTTGTTGTTGTTGTTATGTGCCGTCAAGTCAAACCTGACTCATAGCGACCCCTCCTTGGGTTTCCGAGGCAGTATCACTAAGGAAGTAGGATTGCCCAACCTTCCTTCTGAGGAGTGGCTGGTGGGTTTGAACCATTAGCCTCATTTAAATCATGTACTTGTGTAACAACTAACATGAGAAAATTTAAACCAGCCATTGGAAACTCTGTTTCCAATGGAACCATTGGAGCACAGTAATCAACTCAATGACAAGTGTTTTATAGATACATGATATATTTCTGAAATTCAAACATTTCCTTTATTGATGAGAAAAAAAGACATTCAAAGCAATAAAATATGGATCCAGATCAAAAAGGAAATATTAGAACTGATGAAAATGTAAATAAGATCATAGCTAATGAATTTCTTCATTGTGTTTTTCTGTTATTCTTTGGCCTTTGAGAGTGACATAATTATGATGACATAATGATTTCAATAGCACACTTCATGTATATGTATTTGTTTATGTGTCTTTACTTTTCATATATATGTGTGTATCTACATATATATGCATATTCTTTATATATGTATGTGTGTGTATGAAGTTGTTATTAGGTTCCATCAAGTCAATTCCAAGTCATACCAACCCTATGTACAACAGAACAAAACACTGCCCAGTCCTGCACCATCCTCACAATCGTTGCTGCTTGAGCCCATTTTTGTAGTCACTGTGTCAGTCTATCCTAATGAGGGTCTTTTTTTTTTTTTTTTTTTTGCTAACCCTTTACCAAGCATGATGTCCTTCTCTAGAGACTGGTCCTTCTTGACAACTTATCCAAAGTACATGAGACGAAGTCTCATCATCCTCACTTCTAAGGAGCATTCTGGCTGTACTTCTTCCAAGAAAGATTTGTTCATTCTTCTGGCAATCCATGGCATATTCAATATTATTTATCATGACCATAATTCAAATGCATCATGAAGAGTAAAGATAAATCAATGAGTAAAGAGGGAGAGAGAAATAAATGTCTCTTCTATTAGAAACAAAACTTCATGGGAAAAATACAATAATATATATCCAAATACACCTGCAAATACCATCACAGGAGGAGTAGTATGATAGTGGACAAGAACTTGAATCCTTGAATCAAATATACCTGGAACTGACTCTCAGTGCCAAGTGTTACAAGTTAATGGCCCCAGAAAGCTACGTAACCTCTCAGTGCCTCAATGTTCTTAGCTGTAAAATGAAGATAAAAGTACTACTTACCACACAGATTTTTGTGAGGCATAAATGAGATAAAGCATATAAAGTACTTGGCACAGTGCCTGGCATACATTAAATGCTCAATAAATATTAGCCAATATCATAATCATGTCATCATCATCACCACCATCACTATTTGCAAAGCACTTATACACCTACTCCTCACTTACCAACTATCTTGTTATCTGACATTTCACATTTATGACAATAGTAAAAAAAATCTACTATGTGACTATTTTGTGCATTAACAACACACCTCTGGCAGTAACGAATACCTATGTGTGAGTTGAGAGTAACACTATCTGTGATAGTTAAGGTTATGTGTCAACTTGGTGAAGTCATGATTCTCAATGATTTGGTACTTATTTAATGATGTGTTTTAACAATTATGTAATGATGTGATTTGGTGGTTATGTAATGTTGTAATCTGACAATTATGTAATGATGTAGCCATCCTCAATTTAGTGACTGATACGATGTGCTCATCCTCCATTTTTGCATAATGCTAATTTTTGCATAATGACCTTGTCTTTGGAAAATAACCGTGTTGATAATTGAGGAGTGGATGTAGTGTAACTGAAGCTGTATTTTCAGTCCCAAATACCAGGATCCAAACCCATTGCCTTTGAAACGGTTCCAACTCATAGCAACCCTGTAACACAGAATACAACTACCTACAGGGTTTCGAAGGCTGTAATCTTTATGGAAGCAGACTGTCACATGTTTCTCCCATGGAGCAACTAGTGGCGTCAAATAGCTGATCTTTTGATTAGCAGCCAATCACTTAACCACTGTGCCACCAGTGCTCCTTATATCAGGGCACCAAAAACCAAACCCATTGCCACTGAGTCAATTCTGACTCATAGAGATCAGTAGTAGTTCTTCCAGTCAGCTAGCATTTCCTAGCATGTCACATGAACCCAAAGGAGACATTAGTAGCTGCTGGGTCAGAGACAAAGGAATTTATTACTCACACCAATAGCGGTAGCCAGATGTTGTAGTTAAGGCTACGTGTCAACTTGGCTGGGTCTAGTTTTGAGTGGTTGGGCAGCTGGATGTAGTTATCCTCCATGATGAGACTGGTAATCAACTCTATGGTGGAACCTACTGTGAGCAGCCCTGTAGCTGCTTTAGGGATGTGGTCTGCTTCCAGTGTATAAGGAGAAGCTTTGAAGAAGGTCTCTAGCTTTTTTGGCAAATCTGGATCCTGCATTGGCCAAGTCTTCATCTCAGTGGCCTTCAATGTTGTATGCTGATCTTGAGACTGTTTCTGGATTTGATCTAGTGGCCTGCTGTGTTCCTTGATAATTTTTGGACTCTGCCATTTTACTTACCTACCTTGGGATAGTCAGCCTCAGCAGTGAGCAACTGTCTGAGTTAAGAGATGCCTCTAGCTTCAGTGGGCCAAGAGCAGAAGCAGATCTGAAGCTCAAGGTCAAGGGGCTTTCACTCAGCCCCTAAAGCTGGTACTTTTAACTCAGACTTCTAGCCTCTTAAGCTGTAATGATCGAAGCTGCACTGAAGGAATTGGCAAAAAAAATAAGGCTGCAGGAATTGATGGAATTCCCATTGAGATGTTTAAACAAATGAATTCTGCACTGGAGACACTTACTCATCTATGCCAAGAAATTTGGAAGACAGCCACCTGGCCAACTGATTGGAAGAGATCTATATTTGTGTACATTCAAAAGAAAAGTGATCTAACAGAATGTGGAAATTATTGAACAGTATTATTAATATCACATGCAAGTAAAATTTTGCTGATGATAATTCAACAGTATTCAACAGATAATGATATTCAATAGATGATGATATTCAACAGATAATGCAGCAGTATATTGACAGGGAACTTCCAGAAATACAAACTGGATTCAGAAGAGGATATGGAACAAGAGATATCATTGCTGATGTGAGATGGATCTTGGCTGAAATCAAAGAATACCAGAAAAAATGTTTACTTGTGTTTTATACACTATACAAAACCATTCGAGTGTGGGGATCATAAAAAATTACAGATAACATTGAAAAGAATGGGAATTCCAGAACACTTAATTGTGTCATGAGAAACCTGTGCATAGACCAGGAGGCTATCGTTCAAACAGAGCAAGAGGATACTGCATGGTTTAAAATCAGGAAGGGAGTACATCAGGGTTGTATCATTTCACCATACTTATTCAATCTGTATGCAGAGCAAATCATCTGAGAAGCTAGACTATGTGAACAAGAACGCAGTATCAAGATTGGAAGAAGGCTCGTTAATAACCTGAGATACACAGAAGACACAACTTTGCTTACTGAAAGTGATGATTTGAAGCACTTACTGATGAAGGTTGAAGACTACAGTCTGCAGTATGGATTACACCTCAACATAATGAAAATGAAAATCCTCACAAATGAACCAATAAGAAGCATCATAATAAAGGGAGAAAAGAGTGATGTTGTCAAAGATTTCCTATTACTTGGATCCACCATCAACATCAATGGAAGCAGCAGTCAAGAAATCAGATAACATATTGCACTGGGCAAATCTGCTGCAAAGGACCTCTTTCAAGTGCTGAAGAGCAAAGATAAAGTGCTGAAGAGCAAAGATGTCTCTTTGAAGACAAAGGTGCACTTAACCCAAGCCATGCTATTTTCAATCACCTCATATATATGTGAAAGCTGGACAATGAATAAGGAAGACTGAAGAAGAGTTGAAGCTTTTGAGTTGTGGTGTTGGCAAAGAATACTGAAAGTACCATAGACTGCCAGAAGAATGAACAAATCTGTCCTGCAGAAGTGCAGCCAGAATGCTCCTTGGAAGCAAGAATGGCCAGACTTCATCTCACCTACTTTGGCCACCTTGTCAGAAGGGCCCATTCCCTGGAGAAGGATATCATGCTTGGTAAAGTGGAGGGTCATCGAAAAAAGGGAAGGCCCTCAATGAGACAGATTGATGCAGTGGCTCCAACAATGGGCTCAGTTATGGCAAGGATCATAAGGCTGGAGCAGGACCAGGCAGTGTTTCATGCTGTTGTACATGGGGTCACTATGAGTCGGCACCGACTAGACAGCACCTAAGAACAATAACAGCAAACTGTAAGAGAATAAATCCCTGTTTGCTCAAGCTACCCATTTGTTTATTTTCTGTTAAAGTGACACTAGAGGACCAAAACATCAGAGTGTCAGCATTTTCTCTAGTTGGCTCCCCAAACTCCATTATCTACAGGGCAATAAGAAGAGGGTAAGAACTACAGATTCAATGAGTTGCATTATAGGAAAAGAATCCTCAACGTAGAGAATCCAAATCTTTCATAAGGGCCAGTAAGCATGCCTGCCCTTTGCTCAGAGGGAAACATCACTGTATTAAACTTGATAGTAAGTGTGTCTGCCCTGTGCACCAAAGAAAAATGCTATCTCTATCTCCCAAGCCTGTAAATAAACTTGCCCTTTGCTCTAGAGGAACACATTATCTCCATTTTCCAAGATAATTCACTATAACAAACATTCTGGAAAAATAGTCCAGAACAAA
>NW_006921650.1:9510099-9530352 GCF_000298275.1 Orycteropus afer afer | reverse complement strand
CTCAAATAATTTCTTTTAGAAGGATAAGCATGAGGTTAGTCCCTATGAGGCAGAAGTTAAAGCTGTCCAAAATGTCCAACTTCTCCAAACTGCTGTACCATACTATCATCTCTACCATCAACTCCTTCTCTTCTCCTCAGTATACTCCCTCCCATCTTAGGCTTCCATGTTTCACTGTAACGGCTCACAAACTGCCAAGGAAATGACTCGTGTAGTTTTGGTGGCTGGCAAGTCCCAAATCTGTGGGTCAGGCATCAGTCTGGTGGATTTTCCTCACTCAAGTGGTTTCAGGGCTGACAAACCAAATCAGCAAGTCAGATGACTGGCTGCTGACTCAAGTCCCAAGAACCAGGGATGAGATCATGATGAACCAAATGTAGGATCTAGAGCAAGAGAGTGAAGTTTGCCAGAGCATTCACATATTTAGTCTAAGGAAACTGAGGGTGGTGACTTGAGTCACATCCTCCAGCAAGGCGGTACTCAAGAAACATCCCACCCTAATTCTGCCCCCTCAATGCAACAGAAAACTCATCCCCAAATGGTACTATAACCACAGGCATAGAGGATAAGATTTACACAAATCACAATCACTATGGCTAAAAGGGCCATATTAAGCAATTTACTGCACTGCAGTTCCTGAAATAACAGAGCTTATAGTCAGGGAAAACGTATATATAAGCAATTACAATACAGTGTGATATGCCTGGACAGGAGCATGAGGGAATTTTTTGGGGTAAAATAATTGTAGATCTAATTTGCATAGTGCTTGCAGAAGTGTATATACAGTTGTAAAAACACCCAAGAACCGTGCATTTTGTTTTATACCAATTATAACACAACAAGAAACATATTATGTATAATGGGATAAATGTTAATCATGGGGGAAGAGTAGGTAGAGGAGAAGTAACAAACTCAGGGAATACTTTCTGAAGTAAATGGCATCAAAGCCCAGACCTAAAGGTGGGAGTGTAAAGTCTTAGATGGGACAGTGTATACAAAGTCCCAGAGGCAAGAGAGAAAATTACCCATCTGAGAACTCAAAGTATTTTAGTTTGGCAGAGTGTATGGCCCCAAGCGTAATAAGGAATTTGAATTTTCTCATAAGAAAAGTGTATAAACCAATAAAGATTTAAACATGAGTGTGCAATCATTGGTTTTATGTTTCAGAAACACCACTGTAGCTACAGAGTGAAAAATGGGTTGAGAAAGGGCATACCTTTCACCAACGACACTGAATGACTTTTCACCATGGCAATAAATCCAATGAGCTCTTCTCAGTTCTAACCTTATTGTCTTCCCTGCTCTATTCAGCACAGATAACAATTCACTCCTTTCTGAAACCTTCTCTTCTGTACCTTCCTAATCCTACTTCTTCCTTCTTGCTCCTCAGACTCCCTTTGTCAGCTCCTCACCTGTTCATTCCAAGTTAGAACTCTCAGGGACTCTGGTCATTTTTTCTTCTCACCCTTTGCTCTTTCTCTAGGATATCTCATCCACTCCTGTAGTGGATTTTCAAAAAGTTTAGGAATATAGGAAAATGCTCTTGGCTTAACATGAAGAGTAATAAGCAAGGTACAAGACTATATCACAGCATAAGTACATAGGGTGTATGTTGGTTCGTACACTGAAAAGACTGGAAGTAAAATACACTAAAACGTTAACAGTGGTTATCTGAGGAGTTCTGGTAGCATGGTGCCTAAGGCATCTGACTGATAACCAGAAGGTTGGTGGTTCAAACCCACCAGCCACTCCACTCCAAGACTGGGCAATCTACTTCTGTAAAGATTTACTGCCTCAGAAACCCAATGGGGGTTGCTATGAGTCGTACTCGACTCAAGGGCAGTGGGTTTAGTGGGATCTTAAGTAGTTTATTTTTGGTCTCGTTTGTACTTATAGTAGGGATCCCTGTAGAATATGAGCTGTGTTTGGGTAATACACCATGTGCCATTAGCTACTTCTTTGTGTAAATTTTAGATTCACTGATGAGAGCTAAGGAGCCTTCTGGGTATAAATTCTATGCACTACTGGGATTCAGATGTATAGAGAATATTTGCAGATAGAGGGGAAAGGGGTTGAGAGTAGCACAACTGGAAACAGAGCAGACGACAGAGCTGTTCAGAAATAATTCACCACAACAGAAGAAGGAGTCTGGAGCTCTAGAATCACAAACCAGACTCAACAAGAGGATACAATTATGAGAACACAGTGTGACACATGCAACTAACTGAGAAGCAGCAGTCAAGGACCTGCACTGTCACCTTCATGGCACAGAGGCAAAGTGTCAGCATCACCAGGACTTACAAAGAAAAGCCGTTCCGATCTGCCTGGTGCCACGAGGCTGCAGCATAAGAACTGAGTTCCACCCTAAAGGAGTACCTCGGTGAAGCTGTCAGGAGCAACAACTGAGTCTGGCTTGGTTACTGGATCCCGATGTCTGTGAGCCTTGGTAGCAAGAAGCAGCAGGCCTGTTCTGAAGCAGAGAATACACCTCTTTGGGGAAGGAGGAAGGGAGTCTACAAGGGCCTTAGAAGCAAAGCACAAAATATCTATATTCCATTTGTACTTGTATGCCAGTAAAAATGAGACCACTCACTTTTTGTATCTTTTCTGAATTATCTACAATAATTAAATGGCAAGCATAAAAATATAATAAAAGTCACTTTCAAAAGAAAAAATATTAACTAGAATAAAAGAAATGGAACAACCAGAGTGGAAATAATGAGAATGTTCACACATTGTGAACAATGTGACCAATGTCACTGAACAATTTGTGTAGGATCATTAAATGGGAACCTAAATTGGAAGTAGCAGTCAAGAAATCAAACAACATATTGAACGGGGCAAATATGCTCCAAAAGATCTCTTTAAAGTGTTTAAGATCAAAGATGTCACTTTGAAGACTAAAGTGTGCCTGGTATTTTCAAGTTTCATATGTATGTGACAGCTGGATAGTGACTAAGAAAGACTGCAAAAGAATTGGATTGTAGCGTTGGTGAAGAATATTGAAGGTACCAGGGACTGTTAGAAGAACAGATAAATCGCCCCTGGAGGAAGTACAACCAGAATGTTGTTTAGAAGTGAGAATGGCCAGACTTCATCTTTGGTACTTTGATCATGTTGTCAGAAGAGACCAGTCCATGGAGAAAGATAACATCTGGGTAAAGTAGAGCATCTGGGAGAAGGGGGAAGCCCCACAATGACACAGATTGATACAGTGGCTGCAACAGCGGGCTCAAGCACAGCAGGGATGACACAGGACCAGGCAGTGTTTTGTTCTGATTTGTTTTGGTCACTATGAGTGGGAACTGACTTGATGGCACCTAAGAATAATAACAAATTGCTGTGTAAACTTTCACCAAAACCACAATAAAATTATATACATATATACATATACACATACACATGCACATATATACATACATATATACAGGTGCTCTGGTGGCATAGTGCCTAAGGCTAACCAGAAGGCTGGTGGTTCAAACCCACCAGCTGCTCCTCAGAAGGAAGGCTGGGCAATCTACTTCCGTAGTGATACTGCCTCAGAAACCCAAGAAGGGGTCGCTATGAGTTGGATCTGACTCGATAGCAGTGAGTTTGATTTTGGTTTATATACATATATATGGACCTCTGGTGATGTGGTACCTAAGGCATTTGACTGCTAACCCACCAACCACTCCACAGAAGGAAGACTGGGCAATCTACTTCCGTAAAGATTTACTGCCTCAGAAACCCAAAGAGGCCACTATGAGTCAGAATCGACTCGATCGCACTGAGTTTTGGTGAAGGGAAAGGTAATATAACAAAAGTGTGTGACTAGCACAATATCACAAAGGAAAAGAAAGACACAGAGAGGTGCACAAGAGGTACAGACAACAACAGTAAATAGTATTGCCTACACAATACTGCCCTGTCAGCAATAACAAACACTAACCTACAGGTGGGTATATAGGTAGACAAGCAAGAAGATCAGGTATGAGTAGGCGAATGGGAATATACCCATGACCACACATATGTACGGCCAAAAAAAAAAAAAAATAGATAGCGTCTCCTGTAATTGTATGCTGTTCACAGTAATCTCAGCTGCTAAGAGTACACAAACATAGCTAAGGAAAACCTAAGTTAAGGGCAGTGGGAAAGAAAAAAATGGTTTTCCCTGATTGTTTGACAAGTGATTTGTCTAGGAAAACTTCTGATATAGTTAACACAGTCATGGAGACAATCGCACAGGGACTGACTGGACTGGAGGGATCGGCATCTAGAAAAGCTGTTGAACCTGCACTGCCCAATGACCTCCCCACCCTAAGCTACCTTTCTTGCTCAAAAAGAATCTACCTGTTATATATTGCCATAGAGTCGATTCCATACTCAAAGGACAGAGTAGAATTGCCCCATATGGTTTCCTATGCAGACTGCCATATCTTTCTCCCACAGAGGACTGGTAGGTTTGAACCACCAACCTTTCTGTTAGCAGCTCAGTGCTTTAACCCTTGTACCACCAGGGCTCTACCTGCAGTTTCTTTCTATAAACATTTTCTCTAAAGGGATCTTATAATCTTAGGGGGAAAGAATTGTCAAAATGATATCCTTACTATTTCAAAAATGAGTTATATTTAATGTTGTTAAGACAATAAAAAAGAAATATAATTCTGATCTAATTTTCAGATCATGTACCACATGTTAGAGAAAGCTGATAAGAAATTTTGGACTATTGATGTGGAATCTGGAAAAGTAAATATACAAATTAATAACAAAAATATGTCATTTTCATTGGTAACATTCTCTGGAATGTTCTTCCATAGAAATGAACAAAATATAGTAGTACCTTTTACTGAAAACTATTTTTAAAGTAAAGGTTTTAGTTAGAAATTTTCCAGTTTGGCATTAATGTGAAATTTTACTTGGTTAATTAGAAATCCTCTTTCTTCATGCCAGTTTTTCCAGGTGTTTTCAAAGGGCTCTTTGGAGAAGTAGTAAATCATTCAATCTCTTATTTGTTGAAATAATCCCATGTTTAATAAATCACTGACTAATGACCATTATACATAACCTGACAGTACCATCATCTTCTCAGCTTCTAATTCTTCCTCACATTTATTGCCAGTGAGCATGTGATATTTCTGGAATTATTAATGGATGCTCATTTTAGCTGAGTGAGTTGCCAATTCAGGCAGCTATAAAATTATTGAACTGGAAGAGACCGATGAGGCCCCCGGGCTCTCTAATCTCCTGCCAGGAGGCATGAGCCCACTGAAATGATGTGCTTCCCTCAGCAAAATTGTTTTATTTCTGAACAACGTTGGAGAAAGAGGACAGAGGAAAATAACATAGGTGCCAAAATTGTAGTGGTGAGGAGCCCATTCATCTTATTAGAACCCATATGGTCTCCTGAACCTCAGCTAGACCAGGGAGTGACTGACGGGGCAAGGTCCTCTTTGTCAGAGAACTGGGAAGCCAACCTTGAATGGTATTGATGACCATACCGTAATGACTAACATGGCCTGGGCACATGACCTGATGTTTGACCTTCCAGCGCATAAGCTAGGATTTCAAACTTGGTCTTGTAACCTGAAGTTGTATTATCACAAAAAATAAATTCTGTTGGATTCACACAACAGAGTTAAACAGAGTGAGAGCTGGAAGAGTAGGATTTCTTTTCTTTCTCTTCTTTTTCTTTTTAATAGATTCTTTCTTTGAACAAAATCTCTAACTAAAGCCCAACCTATAATGCAGGTCAGAGTGGGCTGCAAGTGGGCTAGAACCTTGCCATTTTAATGCTTCTTCATCCTTCTCAGAAGTCCCAGTGACAAGAATAGACAATTAAAAAAAAAAGAAAAGAAAACCTGCTTATTTATATAGATGGGGAAACTGATACCCATGGTAGTTTAGCTATTATTTGCAGTTGAGTCGATTCCGACTCACAGTGACCCTACAGGACAGAGTAGAACTGCCCCCAGAGGACTTCCTATGCTGTAATCTTTAAGAGACCATATCACCAGGTCTTTTCTCCCACAGAGCAAGCTGGTGGGTTCAAACCACAGACCTTTCAGTTAGCAGCTGAGAGCTTTAACGTAGGTATTCATATATGTTAAGACAGAGCCCTACAAGAGAAGCAGGACAGCTAAGTGAGCTAATGTCCCTCCTCTCATCCTATTTACCCCAACTGCCCTGGGCTAGCCAAAACCAGCCTGAATCTGCTTGGCAGCCATCTAAGTACACTAGGTGACCTTTACATCATTAAAACTCAGTGCCACTAGAGCTCCTTCAGAGAGGTTAAGTTACCTCAAATTTCTCAATTACTATGTATTATCAAGCCTTGTTGAATTAAATACAGTAATTTTGACTAGCTGTCTCTTTTAGTCAGGGACTGCTCATTTGCAAGGCATAGAAATGTATTCAAACTCCCTCAAGTAAATGGGGAGCTATTGATAAAATAAAGGGGGACTCAGACACAACCGAGAAGTAAAGTGAATCCTTAGCCTGCTAGGCCCTGGAGCTGGGATCCTGCAGGACAAATGGAAGTGCATCTGCTTGTTCTGTCTCTGCAGACGGATGTAACATGATGCTGTGAAGTTCAAAGTGAGATCTTTCGCATTTTCCCAAATTTGGCAACAAGACCCACAATTGAGTGTGAAAGGTGTGATATAGCCTACCTTCTAATTTTAGAGAACAACCCACTATGGAATCAGGAAGAGTTTGCTGAGGAATACATTCCAGTAGAGTACACACTACAACCACTCACCATCTCACTGCCAGTGCACTTATAAAAGAACAGAGGGAAGGGGAAAGTCTCCTTGGATCAGGAAAGTGTAGTGTTTATGAAGAGAGATAGAACCTCACTTCACCCATGAGGAAAGATCACTTGAATGATGCTTCCAAGCCAAGGGAGAAACCTCCCAGAGAATAGCTTAAAAAGTTTATGGGCTTCTGTAAATTACCAAGACTGAAAATGAAGTGGGCACAGAACTAGGCAGTTTTGTTCTGTTACACATAAAGTCACCATGAGTTGGAGCCAGTCCAATGGCAACTAACAACAACAGCATTGGTGGGATTGACATACCAACCTTTTCTGGGGCTTCTGGAACCCACCAAAGAGATTTGCAGAATGATGGTGGGGTAATATGTCCAAGCAGAAAGAGGGAAAGGACCACCTCCTGGTGTCCAAATTTCCCCAAAGTTATAAAAGATGGGTCTCCATGCCAGGAGTCTCCAGAATTGAGACAAGGAGGTAGATAAGATTGGGGATAAGACATGCCTAGGATCCTCTCAAGATAGGGCAAAGAGGCACAGGCATTGCTACCTGGGGGATTGCTGTGAAATATAGCCAACCTGTACAAACTTGATGCCTAGGAAAGCCATGTCAGATGGAGTTTCTTGATAGTGGGTTCTGTTAGGGTTCCGCATTTCCAGACCAAATTCATAAACAACGACCTAGATCAGAAAGGGGACTACAATTCTTCCATGACGTAGGTGTTCACTTATGTTAAGACAGAGCCCTACAAGAGGTACAGGACAGCTAAGTGAGCCAATGTCCCTCCTCTCATCCTATTTACCCCAACTGCCCTGGGCTAGCCAAAACCAGCCTGAATCTGCTTGGCAGCCATCTAAGTACACTAGGTGACCTTTACATCATTAAAACTCAAACCAAACCCAATGCCATCAAGTCAATTCCGACTCATAGTGACCCCCCCATTGGGTTTCCAAGGGGGTAAATATTTACAGAAGCAGATTTCCCCATCTTCCTTCCATGGAGAAGTTGGTGGGTTTGAACCACCACTGCACCACCAGAATGCCCTTAGGTCATTAAGTGCCTCATGAAAATTAACCTCTCTGCCTTTGTGTGGAATTTAGCTGCCATTTTTTAAACATGCAATGTATGGAGAAGTATGTAATCCTAACTGTACATGCAGAGAATGTAGAAGTTATATAGCCCCATGATTTTGTACAACTTCCTGTTATATAAACTGTATATAAGAGAAGCTTGAAGGAGCCTTCCTCGGAGTAGTTTTGGAGGCACTAACAAGGCTGTTAGTTTCCTTGGCCAAAGAAATAAAAGTGACTTTCTGTTCTCCCATCTCTGTCTCTTGTTTATTGGCTACAAGTCATGCTGAGCAGAGCCTGGATTTTACCCAGAAGCAATGTCAATTACTACAATGATTTTTGAACTGATCAGTCAGCTTTTAGTATGGCCACGCCTCCAATTCATTCTCTACACATCAGCCAGAGTAACTTTACAATCATTCATCTTTTTAAAATTTATTTTCAAAAATGACACTTGTGGGTTTTATCATAACTATAAAAGAAATACATGTCTTCATCATAAAATTCTTGAAAACTACAGCAAATATGTTGTTCTTGTCATCTGCCATTCAATTGGTTTTGACTTGTAGTGACTCTACCAACAACAGAATGAAACACTGCCCTGACTTGCACCATCCTTACAATTGTTGATATCCTTGAGCCCATCGTTTCAGCCACTGTGTAATCTTGTTGAGGATCTTCCCTTTTTCCTTGACCCTCTATTTCACCAAGCATGATATCCTTCTCCAGGGACTGGTCCCCTCTGAAGACATGACCAAAGTACGAGAGACAAAATCTGGCCATTCTAACTTCTAAGGAATATTCCGGCGTTCTTCTTCCAAGACAGATTTGTTTGTTCTTTTGGCAGTCTATGGTATATTCAATACTCTTCACCAACACCATTATTCAAATGCATCAACTCTTCTGTAGTCTTCCTTGTTCATTGTCTACCTTTCACATGCATATGAGGTCATTGAAAAGACTGTGGCTTGGGTCAGGAACACCTTAGTCTTCAAAATGACATCTCTGTTTTTTAAAACACTTTGAAGAGGTCTTTTGCAACAGATCTGCCCAAGGCAGCCTGTCATTTGATTTCTTGACTGCTGCTTCCATGGGTATTGATTGCAGAGCCAAGTAAAATGAAATCCCTAACATCAATCATTTCTCCATTTATCATGATGCTACTTATTGGTCCAACTGTGGGGATTGTTTTCTTTTTGTGAGGCGTAATCCATACTGAAGGCTGTAGTCTTTGATCTTCATCAGTAAGGGTTTCGCTTTCAGCAAGCAAGGTTGTGTTATCTGCATATCGCAAGTTGCTAATAAGTCTTTTTCCTATCCAGATGCTGAGTTCTTCTTCAAATAGTCCAGCTTCTCAATTATTTGCTCAGCATATAGATTGAATAAGTATGCTGAAAAGACAGCTGGCACAAATCTTTCTTGATTTTAAATCATGCAGTATCCCTTTGTTCTATTCCAATGACTGCCTCTTGGTCTATGTACAGGTTCTACTCACTGGTGCTACACTTTCTTGTTTGTTATGTGACACCATTCCTCTTCAATTCATCATTCCTGCCACAGTTGTTGTTGTTGTTGTTGTTGTTATGTGCCGTCGAGTCAGACCCAACACATAGCGACCCCTCCTTGAGTTTCTGAGGCAGTATCACTACGAAAGTACATTGCCCCATCTTCCTTCCAAGGAGTGGCTGGTGGATTTGAACTGCCAGCCTTCCAGTTAGCAGTCAAGTGCTTTAGGCACTATGCTACCAGAGCTCCTTCCTGCCATAATAGACCATATAATTGTTTGATTCAAAATGCCCAATACCAGTCCATTTCAGCCCACTAATGTCTATGATTTCAATTTTTATGCATTGCATTTGATTTTTTACAACTTCCAATTTTCCTAGATCCACACTTCGTACATTCCATGTTCTGGTTATTAATGGATGCTTGCAACTGTTTTTTCTCATTTTGAATTGTGCAAATGAATGTCCTAAAAGCTTTACTCCATCCAAGTCATTAAAGTCAACTATACTTAGGAGCTCTGCTAGCGTAATGCCTAAGGCACTTTACTGCTAACCAGAAGGCTAGTGGTTCAAACCCACCAGCCACTCCTCAGAAGGAAGATGGGGCAATCTACTTCCATAGTGATACTTCCAAGGAGGGGTCACTATGAGTAGGGTCCAACTCAATGGCACATAACAACAACAACAACATACTTTGAGGAGGCAGCACTTCCCTGGTCGTATTTTAAGTGCCTTCCAACCTGAGGGGCTCATTTTCCAGCACTACATCAGACAACGTTCTGCTCATGTCCTTAAGGTATCCACTGGCCACTTTTTCCAGAAGTAGATTATAAGATCTTTCTTTTCATTCTGTCTTAGTCTGGAAGCTCTGCTGAAACCTGTCCATCGTGGGTGACCCTGCTCGTATTTGAAATACCAGTAGCATAACTTCCAGTATCACAGCAACGTGCAAACTGCCACAGTTATGACAAACAGACCGACATGTGGTGGACACATGACTACCTTATCTAAAATAGCTCTCTTCTTCACCACTGTCTATCCTTTTGTTCTATTTTTATAGTACTTATTAGTACTTAATATTGTATCTTGCATTAAGTGTTCTTGTATTTGTCTGATTGTGTGGTTTCCCCCACTCAAAAGAATAGGGACTTCATCTTGTTCATGATCTAAAACACAGCATATTACATAGTAAAATCTCAATAAATACTTGTTGAATGTATGAATAAATGAATGAATGAGGAGCATAGTTGTATTGTTCTATAAATCATTGAGAAAATGGTGATTAGAAAAAAAAAATTGTTTCAATCATTGGTTCTCAAAGTGTGTAGTCCATAGACTAGCAGTATCAGCTTCATATAGCAGCTTGCTAGAATCCTACTTAGACTTTTTGTCAGAAACTGGAGGTGAGGAAAGTAACCTAAAGCACAATAAAAAAAATTTAAAAGTACTTTGTGTTTTAACAAGCCCTTCTGATGATTCTAACGCATGATAAGTTTGAGAAACACTGGTTTCAGAGCTAGGCAGAAAACATCCCACAGGTCAAACTCTGTCTGCTGTCTGTTTTTTGTAAGTAAAATTTTATCGGAATACCAAAACCAACCAAACACTGCCATCGAGTCAGATCCAACTCATAGTGACTCCTCCTTGGGTTTCCAAGGCAGTATCACTATGGAAGTAGATTGCCCAACTTTCCTTCCAAGGAGCGGCTGATGGGTTTGAACCTCCAGCCTTCTGGTTAGCAGTCAAGTGTCTTAGACACTACGCTATCAGAGCTCCCTTATTGGAACACAGCCATATCTATTCTTTTATGTATCATCTATGGTCGTTTTCAAGTGGTATTGTGTAATTGTGGCAGAGACCTTATATCCAGCAAAGCCTAAAACATTTACTATCTCACTCTTTGCAAAAAGTGTGACAACCTCGGTTTACATGAACGCCTTACACCATGAATTATAGCTACTGAAATTAAAGATAAGATATGATTAAAGACAGAGCCATAATGGACTGAAAAACAAGAAAGAGTAGCATCAGTAGACTAGAAAATTTGAGGAATTTCTGGAACATGAACAACACTTAGAAGGGTAGAGTACACATAAGAATTCAGATTACTAGAGAAACAAGTATAGAGAAGATGCAAAACAAGATCTGAATAGAGACTATAACAACAAGGATTGTTTCTAAGAAAATCCCAAATATGCTTGATGCTTCAAACTAACAAATCTAAGGTGCAGGACTCAGCCCTGGAAAAGTCATCAGATGAATCATTAAAGGACCAAGGTCAGAAGAGCTGGCCAGTGACCTTTACAGCCAAAGACTTGAGCTGACTGCACATTTCATTCATAATCAAAGAAAAAAATCTGCAAGAAAAAGCTTCCTGGCTTCAGTGCTGGGCCTGAGAAGTAGGTTCCAATAAGACTTCCACAGTGACACCAGAGGCACAGAAAGAAAAGGGACTTCTGACTTGAACATTTGCCAGCAAAGTATCACACACTAGGTCTCTAAAGTGGGAGTTCTAGAATAGGAGAATCCCAGTGTAGCTTCTGGGACTGGAGAAGCAGGACACTGTGCAAGGTCAGGATAGGAAGCCCCCCTTTACTACGGAGACGAGCTATCTACCTGCACTCTGGACCAAATACTTCACTATTCCTCCTTTATCACCAAAAGTGGAACCTGCATTAACAGAAAAAAAAAAAAAAAAAAAACAGAAAAAAAACTCAGTGCAGTGGAGTAGGATCCAATTCATAGAGACCTTGGGTTTCCAAGGTGATATCACTACAGAAGTAGATTGCCCAATCTTCCTTCTGAGGAGTAGCAGATGATTAAACAGGCATTCACATTTAACTGAGGAAATAGACCCTTGCTAATAATAAGAACAGACAACCAAACTATACCAAATACTTGAAAATAAACACCATTAAAAAGGATTATCTAATCAAATAACAGATCAACAAATGCCTACAGAAATGGTTAATGGAAGTAACAGAATAAACATTAAAATAAATATAATCAATGTATTTGGAGGGATTTTGAAAAGATATTATATTCATTAACAAAAATTTAGAGCTGCTATGACAACAGAAACAATTATAGTGCTTAGAAATTAAAACTGTTATTGCCAAAAATATTTTAAATGTTTCATAACACAAATACTGTTTATTAAGAAAAAAGAACACAGAAAACAACAACATGTCACACACAAATACATGCATTCTTAAGGATGTATATCAAACATCTCAAGTAGAAACAGTAGTGAGAAGAATTGCAGTACAAATCAGGGATGAAAGTTAAAATAACAAAATGAATGAAGTAAGCCTCTTACATGGACAAATGATAACATTGTGCTAGGACCCAAAGTATTATGATTAAGACAAACCTTTGCACCAAGGGCTCAATTGGAAAAAATTTAAAATATTAATAGATGAACTGAATAATGGAAAGGATGTAGCTAAAGACCAACTTATGGAATTGAAAGAGTAAACTGAGAAATTCTCCCAAAATGAAATGCAAAAGAATAAGTTCATAAACTGGAAACTGTTAACAAAAAGTTAAGGGACCTGAAGGAGAGATTCAGATGATTTCAATTGCCTCCCATGTAAATTTTAGAAATATGGAATAAAATCAATAAAAAGAAAGTAAATCAATAGTAAAAGAAAATTTTGCAGAGCTGAAGAAAGACACTAGACTTTGGATCAAAGGGCTCTGTAAGATGAATGGGAGCAAAATCCCCACCTATATAATCCTAGTGAAATTTTATACCACCAGAATGAAAAGGAAAACCCTACAAACTTCCATAGGTGGGGAGGGAGGGTTACTTACATTGGAAAAAAGAATCTAGAATCCAAGTAATTGAAGAGAGACTGAGTGGTTATGTGCATTCCTAAAGTTTGGCTCTAGAGAAAAGGTGGACAGTAAATGGTATTACTAGAAGGGATGTTATTAATAATGAGCTAAGAGTACAAATGACATCTCTTGTACTTTTTTCATGTTATCAGGAGAGACCAGACCCTGGAGAAGGATATTATGCTTGGGAAAATAGAGGGTCAGCGAAAAAGAGGAAAACTCTCAATGAGGTGTATTGACACAAAGGCTGCAATGATGGGCTCAAGCATAGCAAGGATTTTAAGGATGGCACAGTATGAGGCAGTGTTGCATTCTGTCATATATAAGGTCGCTATGAATTGGAACCAACTCAACAGCACCTAGTACAAGACCGTACTAAAATTATCATTTTCCTCATGAAGGCCCACACTCCAGCAGAAATGAAGCAATTATAAACAATTCTGCTCATGAGCTGTTGCCAAAATGTCAATGCACCATCACTGAATTATTCATATAATATCAATCTACATTCACCTCTCGTAAGAAGCAGTTTACAAGATCACATTCTAATGTCTACACATCCATAATCCAAAATAATTTCTGTAAATTCTAATATGTAGCATAATTTCAAATTATAAATCCCCCCTGAAGTCTCATTTTTACTGATGATGCTGTGACCAGAGAGAGGAGGTTCTTCTAGAGTCTGGCAGAATAAAGGTTGGGACCCAGGGCTCTTGACTTTATGGACAGTGTTTATGCTACTATGTCATGCTAGAGTTTAGAACTAACCACTCTGCATTCTTGTGGTTAGTCTCCTCTGTGATGAAGGATATGGAATGGTAGAGTCAGGTGAGAGTACAGGGACTCAAAACAGAGCAAATCTTCCCTCAATCTTAGCACCCGTCAAAGTAGGAAGTTTTAAGGTTGCTTCCTGTTACCAGAGGGTAGAGTGTGTAATAGTGCTGGGAGAAGTGCCACTTGAAAATACATGTCCAGGCAAAGTTCAATGACTGCTGATAAATACTTTGTGACAAAATTTCTTCTTCTATTGAGACAGAAGGCCGTGAGAAGTCTGACAACCCCATTAGTCATCACCAAGACTTCCTATCCTTTCTCTAGCCATCAGTTCAGTTTTCAGAGTCAGGTCTTGTGGGTAGACTTTAAGTAACAATTCTCGCAATATTTCCTCTTCAAAAGCACCTACAGAATAATTATTAAGATTCAATCATATTATTTCATGATAATAAGACATGCTTTCCAATTAAGAGCCACCACTGCAAAGTTTGGGAGCTCTGGTAGCGTGGTGCCTTAATGCACTTGACTGCTAACCAGAAGGCTGGTGGTTCAAACCCACTAGCCACTCCTCAGAAGGAAGATGGGGCAATCTACTTCTGTAGTGATACTACCTTGGAAACCCAAGGAGGGGTCACTATGAGTCGGGTCCGACTCGACAGCACATAATAACAACATTGCTAAGTTTATTGAATATTGTTTTAAAAACTTGAAATTCAAATAAATAGCCTAACTTAATGCTTAAGTTGCCAGTACCTGTATAGTTTCCTAAATCTGTATTGCATGGGCTAGGCTAGAGAATTGACATATTGCCTTTATCTGTACAGTGCAAACTAGGCTCCCAAGCTTTTTTAAGACCAAATGTTCTAACATAGACCAGCATTTCACCCTCATTTCATACATCTATTTGTCAATCCCAAACCATGTTTCCTTGCTCCTAGTATTAACAAAAATTAATCTTTTTGTTCTTTTCAGAGGATAAGACAGAAACTACGACAAATTTGTAAAAAGAGGTAAAGCAAGGCCAAAATCATTTCAGCTTTTCATTATATTTGTACAATATCACTCTGGAAGGAAAATATGAGTGGGGAACACACCAAGCCTGTATTCTTAAGCAACTCCAGGATGGAATTATCTTCTTTCCTTGGCAACCAAATGCTTGCTTTTCATAATTCAACATATAATTTAAAACTAGGGCAACCAGACTTGCAACACAAAAAATGGGATTTTATTATTAAATTACACTGGGATACTGCACAAATCATACCAAAAAGAAAGAGCAAACAATTTTTAAAAAAAAACAGTCTTGCAAAAGAATGTTCAGGACTCTTCTTTGTGAAATGATTATATAAGAGAACATTTTGTCAGCTGAGAGCCCAGCTAAACTTGTTCCATAAAAGCTGGTAAGATGTATTTCTCATTTTTAAGGGGATCAAGGAAGAAGAACGTACATTGTGTTTAAGAAAATCCAGAGTAGTGCCAAACTTTTCCCTCCCTCTTTGGCACTCTGCCTCTTTACTGATAGATATTATCTTTTGTATTTTAGTTGCTTATCTTAAGATGAGCTGTCAACAGATAAGAGAGCCTAGAGCAAGGGGTAGAGGAAAAGAACAGTATCCTAAAAGGAAATCTTGGAGGCAACTGACCCATGACACTCTCCTGATTTGTGTTTATTTATGCTTTATTTATTAAAAAGTCAGATAGCCCATTTAGTCAGGTAGAGAGTAGTTAGAACTGCCTGGTTGGGAATTTCCCAGTTTTCATCAAACAATTGATGAATGAACACTGCAACAGCTTTGTCTTTTTGACATTGTTAGATGGCATAAGAAAACTTTTATATATGAAGTATATTTCCAATGATGAAAAACCATCTGCTAGATCCTTCCACACATGCCAAAACAAATATTTTCTAAAAGAGATTCTACGTTTTTATGAAAATATTCAACTGGGTGCAGGGAAAGTAAATGGTAAACCTCTAGGTCAGGCACCTACCAAATCATGAGAGCACAAGGACTTTTTCCAAAGTCAAAAGAAAAATGTGCTCAGCTAATCCAAGATGTGGGGGAGGAAGCTGGAGAATGAGACAATCTGACGGACCTGTTTTCTTTGCATTGTCTCACTTCCTTGTTTGCAGTATTGCACAAACCCTATTGAATATCAAGATTGGCCTCTTATGAATAACTTACTTAGTGGAGAAGCTTTTTCAATCCCATAATGCCTTTAAAGTGCTCCCAGAATTTTACAATAATTTGATGAAAAAGCATCAAAAACACATGCCTTATATAGCTGCATCATTAAAAATTGTTTTAATTATTATTCAAGGAGGGTAGTGACACTAAATATAAATTACATAGGGATTTGCTATTCAAGTTAATGAATGAACAGGAATCTTAGCAATTTTCTAGTCTAACTTCCTATTCTACATTCTTGTTTTATTTTCTCCCAATGTGTTTTGATTGCTTCAGGATTTTGTTAAAGAAAGAGAGGATTTTTTTTTTAGAAAAGGATAATAGATTATGATTTTTAAACAATAAAATTAAGGCCATAGAGGGATTAACGCAGAAGCCTTGGGAATGGTCTCTAGATTGTGGCACACTTGGACCCTGCATGTAGCTGTGTTGTTGTTCAGCAGCCTGCCATGCTCTGCCGAACTTGGCACTTATAATGGACTTGAATTAATGGCCTGACGTGTGGTTTGGTAACATCGGGACTGTGCGTTTTTACTTGTCTCCCTTGGGCTTCTCAGCCTCAGCAGCCAGCAGCTGTCTGAGTGAAGAAATGCCTCTACCTTCAGTGGGCCAGGAGCAAGAGGCAGAGCTAAAACCCAAAATCGAGGGGCTTTCACCCAGTCCCTAGAGCCTGGCACTTTGAACTTGGACTTAAAGCCTCCAAACTGTAAGAGAATAAACTCCTATTTGTAAAGGCCGTCCCATTTGTGGTATATTCTTGTCAGAGCAGCACTAGGTAACCAGAACAATGTTTCACACAGCATAGAATCAAGTAAGAGAGGAGCTGAAATAACCCACAAAGTTGAGAGACAGGTGTAATCATGACTGCCTGATCCTAGTTCCAGCCTGCCCACCAAGCTGAACACACTCCAACAGAGATTAAAATTCACCTGAAGCAACAAGTGGGAAACAGAGAGAAAGCTGTTTGGAAGCTCTGTGATACGAGAGCTGTAGCTATTGCTTCTATTTACTTTTTGTATCCTTTCCTCAAATGTATGAGTGTATGTGTGTCCAACCTATATTATTTCAATAAGCCCAGTCTTCACTATCTTCAATAAAGCATCATATAGCAGCAAACAATTCATATTTTGTGAGACAATCCATTTCCTCTTTGTAAATACCAACCATTGTTTCCAGTACAGTATTGTTATATAGAGTCAATATGAAAATAAATTCTTTAATTTCTCCTATCCATCTCCCACAACAACAAAAATTCACCTTTCTTATATTTTTATAATTGTTTATGTTGCAAACATTTTGTCAAACCCCAAAATTTTGTGTTCCCTTACATCTAAAAATCCAGTCAATTACTTACCTAGTTTCACATCTACCACCCTCGCTTAGATCTTAACATTTATATTGGCCAGGGCTCTTTCAGTTGTAAACGATACAAATTTAACTCTAAATAACTCAAGCAAAAATACTATGTATTGTCTTACATAGTGAAGAAGCCTAGGGACTAATAAAGCTTCTGTCATAGCACATCCAGGGGCATGGACAATGTTGTTAAGGATCTCTCAATCACTAGGTTCTACATTGGATTAATTTGCAACCAGAATCTTCATGTGTATTAGTTATCCATTGCTGTATAACAAATTACCCCAAAACTTGGTGGCTTAAAATGATAAACACTTATTATTCCACAGTTTCTGTGGGCCAGGGATAGAACAGTTCTCACTCAGAGTGTCTCATGAGTTTGTATTCAGGATGTTCCTGGGACTGCAGTCATCTGAAGGGTTGACTAGGGCTGGAAGCTTCCATACAAGGTGACAATAAAAATGACCACTGACAATGCTAAGATCCCCAAAGAAAAGGATATTTTTCTTAGTAGGTCTAGCAAAGAAAGTTATAGAGACAACTCTGATTGGCTCAATTTAGATCATGTGCCTATTCCTGAACTGATAATTACGACAAGAGGGATGGACTTGGTTGGGCAGACTTGAGTTATGTACGTACATGTTGCGTTTGAGCAAAATGGTATTATCTCCACCTGAGCCATTAAATAAAAAAGGAGACAATGCTGAAGAGAAAAATTGTATGTATCCTCTTTACTACCTCACATTCCGCCTGCTTTATTAGTCTTATACGTAGCCTCAAGTTCAAATGGCATTGTTGTTGTTGTTATGTGCCATCAAGTCAGACCTGACTCATAGCAACCCCTCCTTGGGTTTCTGAGGCAGTATCACTATGGAAATAGATTACCCAACCTTCCTTCCAAGGAGTGGCTGGTGGGTTTGAACCACCAGCCTTCTGGTTAGCAGAAGCACTATGCTACCAGAGCTTCTTATTCAAATGGCATAGGGCTGAATAATTAATCTTCTTTAAATTCTACTTGGATCAATACTTTGCTTTTGCCAAAATCCTCCCCAATTTGATCCTCACTCCTCACAAGGTAAGTCTTTACTCCTCAACCTGGCATTCACATGCTTCCACAATCTGACACCAAACTCCTTTCCAAGTGCAATCTATAATATAGTTTTGCCTCCCTGCAAAGCCAATTTACTCATCATTTTCCCAAAGTGCCTCTGACTCTATAGCCTTATTTGCACTGTTCACATTCTGTATCCACCAAGAACGCTATTTTCTCTCTTCTTCCCTTTGTTGAAAGTCCATCCATTCTTTAAGTACAACCACACTCGTCCTGGCCTAAACGATGACTCCACTTCCTTCTCTCTTGTGATATTTTTGCTGCATCATTCTTTGACAAATAATAATGGACTGCTTTATTCTATCATAAATTTACATTTCAATAGGAAAGATATTATCTACTCACTTGGATTAAAAATTTATTAAAAGCAAGGATTACATTCTTTTTATCCCATAAAAAGGTTTACCTTGCAATTAATAAATATTGCTTATTTGATTTT
The DNA here is from genome assembly GCF_000298275.1 of Orycteropus afer afer. NCBI lineage: Eukaryota > Metazoa > Chordata > Mammalia > Tubulidentata > Orycteropodidae > Orycteropus > Orycteropus afer. The sequence continues at coordinate 9,511,323 of NW_006921650.1, read as the reverse complement.
GATAGTACACCTCTGAATAAATACAAATAATAAGCATTAATCTGCAGGTAGAAGCAGAGGCTGAATGATCAGGTATGTCTAGGAAATATACCCATGACCATATATAAGGTTGGCAGACAGTATTTCTACATATGTATTTGTATGCTGTAAGAACATTCATATAAATTGAAGTAACAGGGGTAAAGTTATTATAACTTCTTAGCCACCAACAAACACCCTGAGGGAGCAGGTTGTTGGACCTGTGGATTTGGGACTGTAGTAATGGGAGATATCAAGCTCAATTGGCACAATATATGACACAAAAACTTTGTTCCACATCCCACTTTGGTGAGTAGGGACTGGAGTCTTAAAACCTTGTAAGTCTTAAAAGCTTGATGCATTGCCATCAAGTCAGATCTGATTCATAATGACCCCTCTTATGAGGTCACTTCCAAGGTGGTATCACTACAGAAGTAGATTGCCAAAACTTCCTTCTGAGGAGTGGCTGGTGGGTTTGAACCACCAGGTTTCTGGTTAGCAGTCTACTCATCAGGAGCAAAGAAGAATAAAGAAAACCAAAGATGCATGGAAATAATTAGTCCAAAGGACTAATGGACCATGCAAAACTCAGTCTACATGACCATGAGACCAGAAAAACTAGATGGTGCCCAGCTACCACTGTCAACCACTTGGAAAGGGATCAGTGTGGGAGATCCTGGATAGAGTCGGAGAACAATGTGTAACAAAACTTAAAATCATAAAAAAAGACCAGGCTTACTGATCTTACAGAACCTGAGTCTATTGCCCCTAGTTACCCTTCAGGCCTAGAGTTGAACTCACTCCACGGCTTCCAGCCAAACAATAGACAGGTATATAAGGTAAACATTTACACCAGGTAGATACACTCTTTAGAACGATCAATCATGGGAGATCAGAAGGGCAGTATTTGCACAGGGAGATAGCTCAGGAGGCAGGAAGGCAGAGGAAAGAAGGACACAGGGAAGACATAAATACAAGGAGGAAGTGGGAAGAGAGCTGTTACATTGTGGGGAATGCAGTCAATATCACAGAAAAAAAAAAAAGAAAGAGAGAGAGAGAGAAATATGAACTCCTGTATGAAAAATTATTTGCTCTGTAAACTTCCATCCAAATCACAATAAATAAATATGAAGGTCTTTAACCTAGATAGCTAATTCAACTTTCTGACCAATGTACAGGCTAAGAGTAAATACCAAGTTTCCACTG
>NW_006921650.1:9481425-9492940 GCF_000298275.1 Orycteropus afer afer | reverse complement strand
AAGTAGATTGCCCAACCTTCCTTCCGAGGAGTGGCTGGTGGGTTTGAACCGCCAGCCTTCTGGTTAGCAGTCAAGTGCCTTAGGCACTATACTACCAATAATGAAGCTTATTTAGACCCAGGTGCAGTCAGTGTAAACTGCTTCCAAGAAACTATTGCTGAATTAATTTGGCTGTTTATGTATTTAGCCAGAATTACTTGAGTTTTGGCTATCAGCCTCTATTTTGCTTTCCTGGTGCAAATACATATCCCGCCTACAAGGAAGCCTTGCCAAAAGGAAACCCACACTACTTCATCATGAAAGGACAGAAATGCTCTCAGGTAGATAATGGCATGTACTCTACATGAAATGAACCCCTTTTATATGCTGTATAAAAGGAGTATAAAAATATGTGCACTAAAATTCATGTATTTTATTTTTAGTAAGGACTTCACTCAGAACTTATTTATAGATGTTTTGGGAAGGTCATATCAAACATTAACTAATTGATCAGTTTACAGCACTTTAGATACAACTGAGGAGGATTTTACTGCTAAATGCTGGCATAGTGACAGTATTTCAATGTTGAAGATGACTTTGAGAGCAGGGACCAAAAAGCATGAAAAAACTTAAACTTATGAGAGTAGTCCCCTTAAGTGTAAAAGCAAATAGCTACTTGCATCTAAAATTTTTGTAATTATAACAAAGTAATTTACATTTCTAATGACACTGCGTCATGGAGGAAACATAAAATTATATAGCATTCAATCTAATTAAGGCGGCCTTGGAAATATGTCATTAATTTTAGAGAGATTGCTATCAAATATAGTTTTTAAAAAACTTTTGGACTTAGGGGAAATTTTAAATTATCTAAATAATTAAAAATTATTCTAAATAGATGATAAACTCCAACAATCATAATTAGCTTGAGAAAGTTGTATGTTATAATAACATTTTTAAGTTGGAAAAATTACATTAGATAATAAAATAAATTAAAAATTACAATTATATTAAAAGTCAATACCACCCTAGTTCATGTCTGTATTAACATCATCTTTTGTAACACAAGGATGCAGGCACAGAAGTTCTTATTTTAACTAGTTTTAATACTGTTTTTCAGTCAGAATGCCATCCCACTTAATAATATATACTTATTATTGAACCTGAATACCTTTTAAGTTGGAATGTGATGATTACAAAATAAGTGGGGGGAGGGAGTAATAAAAACCATTATGGCTCTTAACAGGTTTCATTATAGCAAGAAATCCAAGTTAGTCAAACAGGAAAAACAAGGATTGAGTATAAAATGAGAAATACTATCTGAAATTTTTAAGGTGTCTGTTTTATGCATTGTGGTTCTGGATATTTGCAGCTTTCTCTGCCTTGACTCTTTCCCTTTTAATCAGTCTTCACTCCATTATCACCCTTCCCCAATGTAGTCCATGTGTTTTGAAGGAAACTGACCTCTTTCTCAGCTCTAGAGATAGACCTCCGAATCAAACTACAACTAAAGCTCTCCCTAGGCCCGAATCTTTCCAGAAGTCTATACATTCCATTCCATATTGTTTAAGTCATTTTGAATTGAGTTTTCTTTATTGAGAAAACCATATTTAAGATTATATCATACTTATATAGAATTACTATAAAATACATATGTTGTTGCTGTTGTTAGGTACTGATGAGTCATCGCTGACTCATGACGACCCTATGCACAGCAGAATGAAACACTGCCAAGTCCTGAACCAGCCTCACGATCCTTGCTATACCTGAGCCCATCATTGCAGCCACTGTCAGTCCATCTCATTGAGGACCTTCCCCTTTTTGGTTGACCCTTCACTTTATCAAGCATGATATCCTTCTCCAGGGAATAATCCCTTATGACAACATGATGAAAGTAGGTGAGACAATATCTGGCCATTCTTGCATCCAAGGAGCATTCCGGCTGAACTTCTTCCAGGATATATTTATTAGTTCTTTTGGCAGTCCATTGTACTCTTAGCATTCTTCTCCAACACCACAACTCAAAAGCATCAATTCTTCTGTGTATATACAAACCAAAACCAAACTCACTGCTATCAAGTCAGTCCAGGCTCATAACAACACTCTTTGGGTTTCCAAGGTGGTATTTCTATGGAAGTAGATTGCCCAATCTTCCTTCTGAGGAGTAGCTGGTGAGTTTGAACTGCCAGCCTTCTAGTTAGCAGTCAAATGCCTTAGGCACTATGCCACCAGAGCTCCTTGTATATATATATACACAGTTGAAATAATAATAATGAAATGAACATTTGTGAACCAGACACCTGGTTCAAGAAATAAAATATCAGTGTCCCAGAGACGCCCAAAGTGTGCTTATTATCTGCATCCACACGTCCATCCTCAGAGATAGATACCATCCTTAATGTTCAGTTTATCATTCCCTTGCTTTCCTTTATCATTGTAGCCCTTGTGTACAACTCTATGAAGGTGCCCTGGTGGCACAATGGATACACACTTGGCTACTAACTGAAAGGTCAGCAGTTCGAACCCACCAGCACCGCCTTGGGAGTAAGATGTGGCGATCTACTTCTATAAAAGTGACAACCTTGGAAAACCTATGGGGCAGCTCTACTCTGTACTGTAGGGTCACTATGAGTCAGAGTCAACTCCTTGGCTATGGGTTTTTGGTTTGGGTAAATATCTCTATATATTATTAAACTATGCTTAGTTTTGAACATTATATAAATAGAATCATACTTTATTATTCTGTGAATTGCTTCTTTCTTTCAATATTATGTTTTTGACATTCATCCATGTTGATCTGAGAAACTATAGACACAATTCATTTTTATTTCCATATACTATTCTGTTGCATGAACATACTCCCAATTTACTGATTCCTGATGAACATTTGCTTTGCTTCCAGTTGTTTTTTTTTTTTTCTTTTACAGATAATGTAGTTATTATGAACAGGTTTGTGAATGTTCCCTGCTGTATAAAAGCAGATATTTCTCTAGGTCAGTGGTTCTCAAAGTGTGGCCCTGGGACCCCTAAGAAACACTTTCAGGGTGTCTGTAAAGTAAAAAATGTTTTCAAAATAACATTAAGATGTTATTTCCTTTTCACATCCATTCTCTCACAAGTGTACAGAGGAGTTTTCCAAAGGCTACATGACATGTGGTGTTGCAACCGACTGGATGCAGAACTAGATATGAGAATCCAGCTGTATTCTATTATGTCAGACATTAAAGAAATTAGCAAAAATATAAAACAATATCATTCTTCTCACTTGGTTAACTCAAAAAGGAAAACAAAACAAACTCACTGCCATCAAGTCACATCTGACTCATAGCGACCCCTCCTTGCATTTCTGAGGTGGTATCTCTATGAAAGTAGATTGCCCAATCTTCCTTCTGAGGAGTGGCTGGTGGGTTTGAACCTCCATCCTTCTGTTTAGTAGTTAAATGCCTTCGGCACTACACCACCAGAGCTCCCTCTCATTTGCTTAGAAAATCTTTATTCATCAATTTTATAATCTGAAAATGAAATTATATTTTTAATGTTTCCCAGTTATAATTTCTAAGATGATAAATATTAATAGGTACTATTCACATAAACACAAACTCTTTGGGTATCTTCAGTAATATTAAGAATATAAAGGGGTCATGAGACTGAATACTACATGCTAGCCTGAACACTTATATGTCAACCATTTTTCTTTCTAGTTATTTATTCTTAATAATTTGTAGGAGTCTGTATTTTGGGATACTAATTATTTGTTTATATTCTTTCAGTGAATATCTTTTCCAAGTTTCTGACTCGTCTTTTTCAGTGTATAGTTTCTTTTGATTTTGAAAAGTTTTTAATTTTATCATCAAATGGATAAATCTTTTCCTCTTTTGGCTGACATTTGTGTCTGTGTGAGTGCATATCTTATTCAGTAAATATATCCTTACTCAAATGTCACATAACATTTTCTTCTAAAAGTTTAAAATTTTTCATTTTCAATTCAAGTCTTTCATTTTCCTGGAATTGACTTTTTGGGGTAAAGTACAATTTCATTTTTTTTCCATGTAGATAAACAATAGTCTTCCTTCCCACAGACATCCAAGGCCTATTTTATCTGTCATAAATCAAATGTTTTCTCTACACTTGCATCAGTTCTGTTTCCTTGGTCTATTTGTCTAACTCTGCTTTACAATTTTTACAGCTTTATACTTAGCCTTGACATCTGGGAAAGCAAATCACCCTATATTGTTCTTCTCTGGGAATTTCATGACTATTCTTGACCTCTTGCTCTTCCATATCAATAAGACACAATGAATGTGTCTGATTTCCTTGAAAACTCCTGTCATTTTTTTTTTTAATTGTAAGTATACTGAATTTATAGATATATTTGGGGAAAATTGTATTTTCACAATGCTGCCTTTCTACACATGATTATGGGAGATCTTTATATTCATTTGAGTATTGTTTAATGAGCTTTTCAAGATTGTTGATAGTTTTCTTCATAAACAGCTTGCATATTTTTGTTAAATCTATTAATGGGTACTTGGTACTTTTGGTTATTATAATAAATAATAACTTTTTTTACTGCTTTATTAAACTGCTTCTTGATGCTGCAAGTATGTAATTCACTTTTGTATACTGATGTTTCTGTCTAGCAATCTTGCTAAACTCACTTATTAAATCTAACTATCTATACAGTTTTGGTTTTTTATGTAATTTTATCATTAAATATTGTATCAGGAAGTATGAGGTCTTCTGTATGATTTCTGTACAGGTCCAATAGCTGTTTAAGCAAGTTCCATTTTATTCTTCACTTACTAAGAATTTTAGCATAGCACACCCGATAAGACAGAATAGGCAGACAAGCTCCACAGACCCTCTTCATCAAAGAAAAGAAAAACCAATTGACAGAGATACAAAAGATCATCCTGGAGCCCTGAGCTTTGAAAGGAAGGATACAGAAGTGGATTAGGCACCAACTAGTGGAAAAACCTGAACAAAAACAGTAAGTGCAGAGATGGTCAGAGCAGTGGACTGTCAGCTACTCTGACAGGGCTAGCAGCCTGAATATTCCCATGTGGTGTTGGGACCTGAGAATTGACCAAAAGATCAGCCCTGGTCACCAAGGGCCGCAGGGACAACTGCACTGGTGGCCTGTGACTAGGCAGGGAAACAGCAAGGAGGGAGATAACCTGAGCTGTAGACTTTTGGCTGTCCAGAAGCAGCCATTTTGATCGTTTACATGTAGTGGCCATTTTGTATATTTAAAGTGACTGAGGCACAACCATTTTGAATGTTTACAAGCAGTGGCCATTTTGGATTTTAAAGTGACATCATTCTCATTTGGATTCCAGGGACCTAAGAATAGGCTCCATTTGCCAAGGACAGCGGGAAATACGGGAGGCAGACAATGGGAAAGGAGACAGGTGTAAGTGTATAAGTGCTACAAACTAGCAAATAGAGAAGCACAGCACAGTACCCTGCTTATGTAGATAACATACAAAGAAAATGAAAATCATGGGCAAGTCACTTCAGCATACAATCACCAATTAAATACAAACACAAAAACATCACAATACCTCAGAGACAACAGAGAATCACAGTGCACACAAAGAAGCAAAATAAAGCAGGAGAAACAAGGGACCAGGATACAGACCCAAAACACATCCCTCAGGAAGACACAGCATTGAAACTGTCTGATAAGGAATTCAAAAGAATTATATTTGGGTACCTTCAATGGACTGAGAGACAAATCAAGGAAAACACTGACAAAATTGAGGAAAACATGGAGAACCCTAGAACAATTTTGAAAGACAATACAAGAACAAAATAAGAAATTAGAAATGATACAAAACCTATAGACAGAAATCCAGAAGACTAATACTAAATTTTCAGAAATAGATAACACATTGAACAGACAAAGGAATAGAACTGAATCAATGAAAGACATACTTAATGAGATTGAAGGGAAATACCTCAATACTTCTTTGGAAAGGGAGCAATCAGAAAAAAGATCAAAACAAAATGAGGAAAGCCTAAGGTTCATATGGAATACCACCAAAAGGAATAACCTACATGTAATTAGAATTCCAGAACAGGAAGAGATAAATAAAACCACAGAGAAAACCGTTGAAGATTTATTGGAAAAGAATTTTCCTGGTATGATGAAAGATGAGAATGTATCCATTCAAGAAGTCCAACAAACCCCAAACAGGATAGACCCCCAAAAGAAAATCACCAACACATATCATCATCAAACTCACCAAAAGCAAAAACAAAGAAAGAATCCTGAAAGCAACACAGGAAAAACAAAAGGTAATTTACAAGAGACAAGCAGTAAGACTAAACTCAGATTTCTCAGCAGAAACCATGTAGGCGAGAAGACAATAGGATGGTATATATAAAGCCCTGAAAGAAAAAAAGTTCCAACTAAGAATTATATACCTGGCAAAATTGTCCCTCAAATATGATAGTGAAATTAGGACATTTCTAGATAAGCAGAAATTAAAGGAATTTGTTAAAACCAGACCAATCTTACAAGCGATGCTAAAGGGAGTCCTTTGGACAGAGACCCAACAACAGTGAATAACAACTGATCATTAAAACATATGATGACATAACCCAGAAACCAACCCAGTTATAGAAGTATCCAAAGTAAATAAGCCTACAAGATTTTAAACATGGAACCAGAGACATCAATTGACAAATGAAGACAACTACAAACCAAAAAGAGGGAACAAACTGAGTAGTTACAGAACTGCTAAATGGTAGAGAAGTCAAGACAACTGCAAGATAGAATGTACTGTTCTAAACTTGGGAAGCAATTATAAATCACAGGACAACCTCAAAGAAAAATGATAAACCTTCACATCAAAATAAAAAGAGGACCAGCACAAATATTTAGCAAATACTAAAACAATAGCAATCAAGGAAGTGATGACATGCTTCATAAACAAAACGAGGTCAGCACAGAAAATTACATGGAACAAAGAAATCAACACAACAAAAAAGCACATAACAAAATGACAGCAACAAATTCATGCTTGTCAATAATTATATATCTGACAAGAGACTTTTCTCTAAAATTTATAGAAAACTCTTCACACCTCAACAACAAAAAGATTAACAATCCAATTAAAAAAATGGGCAGAAGACATGAATTGACACTTCACCAAAGAGGATATTCAGGCAGCTGACAAATACATGAAGAAATGCTCATGATCATTAACCATCAGAGAGATGCAAATCAAAACAAGATGTCATCTCATCCCAGCACTAATGGCAAAGTTCAACAAGACAGAAAATGGTAGATACTGGCGAGGATGTGGAGAGATTGGGACTCTCATACATTGTTGGTGGGACTGTAAAATGATACAACCACTGTGGAAAACAGCGTGGAGATTTCTTAAAAAGCTGGAATTAGAAATACCGTTTGACCCAGCCGTCCCATTACTAGGTATATCACCTAAAGAAGTAAGAGCCAAGACAAGAACAGATATATGCACACCCATGTTCATCGCAGCACTATTTACAATAGCCAAAAGATGGAAACAACCTAGATGTCCATCAACCAAGGAATGGATAACCAAAGTATGGTACATACACACAATGGAATACTATGCAACACTAAAGAATAATGTAGAATCTGCAAAACACTGCATAACATGGATGAACTTGGAGGACATTATGCTGAGTGAAATAAGTCAATCACAGAAGGACAAATAGAGTATTAGTTCATTATTGTAAAAAGTCAAGGAAAGGTTTATAAATGGAGAGAAACTTTCTTTGTTGGTTGCCAGGGGGGGGAGGGGAGGGGAGAGGAAGGAATACTGCAAAAAAAAAAAAAAAAATTACATTGACCCATGTCATTTTAGTTTTGTGTATTTCACTGTACATAAATTATATTTCAATAAAATGCATTTTAAAAAAAAGAATTTTAGCATGAATGGAAATAGGCAAAATGTTTTTTCTGCATTGGTTGAGAAAGTCATGATTTTCTCCTTTAAACCATTAATGTAATGAGCTACTTGGAGATTTTATTCCATTTATATTTGCTTTGGTTACTGATATATTTAAGTATTTCCCCCCTTCTTGTTAAGTGCTTTCTATTTGTCCCATTTTTCATGCCTTTTCTTCTCTCCCCAAACTTCCCTGTCTTCTTCATCCCCACATGGAGCTGATGCCCTTGCTTATTTCACTGAAAAAAAGAAGCAGTCAGAAAAGAACTTCCATAAGCTCTGCACCGGGAGCTCTGGTAGCATAGTGGCTAAGACACTTGCCTGCTAACCAGACGGCTGGTGGTTCAAACCCCCCAGCTACTCCTCGGAAGGAAGGTTGGGCAATTCTACTTCCGTAGTGATACTGCCTCGGAAACCCAAGGAGGGGTCGCTATGAGTCGGGGCCGACTCGACAGCACATAACAACAACAACAACAAGCTCTTCACCATGACATCTGCTATTTCTCTGCATCTGAACTCACGTATAGTGCCTTTCTTCTACTGTGGACGAAGTATTCATTCTCCACACAAAGACCAACTGCACCATTTATGCACCAGCTCCCATCCCCTTTTGCCTAACCAATGGCCTTGTTCCAGCAATTCTTCCTTTCTCTAATCTTCATCCTCAGTCTTCCTCTCTCTTTTCTATCTTCCCCCCATAAACATACAGATATGATTCTTACCTCTCCTCTCCCAAGGTGTCTCTGTGTGGACTTGAACATCCAAATTTTCAGTTAGCACCCTACTTCCTCCTCTAGCTACAACCTTATTTATTCTTCCTTATTTTACAGCAAAACTACTTGGATAGTTGTCCCCAGTTCCTGTTCCTCCATTCTCTGAAGAAACTGTTATCAGGTTCCTATTCCCATCACCTTCATATTTTAAATCCTCTTCTCATTTTGCATGTTATTTGATCACTCAGAAGCATTTGACACAGCTGATTAATCCTTTTTTTTTCCTTGAAGTGTTCTTCTCACTTGGCTTCTAAGATATCAATCATTCTGCTTTTTCTTTTACCTCTTAAGTGGCATCTTCTTAGTTTCTTTCTCCTTTCCTCCTCACCACCAAACATTGAAATGTTCCAGAGCTCAATCTTTGGAGCTCTTCTCATTTTTCTAACTACCTTAGCTATACTGGTGATTTCATGACTTAAATATTTTATATCCCAATAGCTCCAAATTACTATCTCTAGGCCTCTTTCCTGAACCTTAGACTTACATATCCAACTCCCTATTTGTCATCTCTAACTTCATTGTCATTAGCTGCCTAAGTCTCCTTTGACTCATGCTGACTCCATGCATAACAGCATGACATGCTGCCCAGTCCTGTGCCATTCCCATGATGGGGGTTGCACATCATACTGTGTGAGCCACAGGATTCTTCAATCCTTAGGAATTGGAAGGAAAGTAAAACAAGTGAACTGAACTTCATGTCAGGGGGTTAAGCCAAACCAAAACACCAGCTGCCAATTCTAACTCACGTGTTCAGAGTAGACCTGTGCTCCATTGAGTTTTCAATGGTTGATTTTTCTAAAGTAGATCACTAGACCTTTCTTCAGAGAAGCCTCTGGGTGGACTTGAACCTCCCACCAAGTGTCATAACTATTTACGCCATCCAGGTATTCCTAAGTAATATACAGACCTTGATTAAATAATATCATCCAGGAAAATACGACCTCAAAACATTTATGATGTCCATAAAGGGTAAATTTCTTACTGTAAAATAACTTAGGAATTGAGAAAATCAGGCCTAGTATATACATTGAAGTCTTGGGATTACTTTACTATAAAATTGCATAATAAGTAAAAGAGAAATATCGTCCTTAGCATTTTTAAACCATGACCTACCTCTTAATTTTTGCATTGACTAAGATGCACTACAAATTGAAAGAAAGAAAGGACCTTTAAATGGCAATACGCTAACACCTTTGATGATTTACTGGAGCTCAAAATCAACAAAACAGAAAAAGAATAAAGAGACTATGGAAAGTTTGCAGATAGTACCTTTCCCAGTACCTCCGTTTACTAAACAGTTTTATTTCCTCTTTATAAAAAAAAAAAAAATCTATTCAGTTCTTTGCTCATTCTGGAGCCTAAATTGTTATTTCTCTTATACATTTGTATAACTCACTGCCATCGAGTTGGATCTGACTCATAGCGACCTCTCCTTGGGTTTCTGAGGTGGTATCACTACGTAGATTGCCCAACTTTCCTTCCAGGGAGTGGTTGGTGAATTTGAACTGCCAGGCTTCTGATTAGCAGTCAAATGCCTTAGGCATTATGCCACCAGAGCTCCCTACATTTGTATGAGCTATTTTAAATACATAAGAAATTAATCTTTTCTTAAATTTACACAAATATCTTTCCTTAGTTCACATTACTTGAAAATATACAGAATTTAAAATATTTGGTCAAAATTATAAATGCCCTCTGAGCTATCTCTCTGTGCAAATACTGCCATTCTGATCTCCCAAGGTTGATTGTTCTAAGGAGTGTATCTACCTAGTGTAAATGTTCATCTTATATGCCTGTCTATTGTTTGGCTGGTAGCCATGGAGATGAGTTCAATTCCAAGCCCTAAGGTGACTAGGGGCCATAGTCTTGGGTTCTCTGTCAGACCAGTAAGGGTGTTCTTCTTTTTATGATTTTGAATTTTGTTCCACATTTTTCTCCCAGTCTATCCAGGATCTCCTATTATGATTCCTTTTGGAATAGTTGACAGTGATAGCCAAACACCATCTATTTCTACATACATAAGGGGATTGTAATTAATAACATGAAACAAAATGTGCATGAACTGTTGTATGGGAAATTAATTTGCTCTGTAAACTTTCACCCAAATCACAATATAAATAAATAAATAAAATTATAAATGTTTATCTTTGCTATTGTTTCAATCTACTCACACTTAAAAAGTCCCTCCTATACCAGAATAATTAGAAATATTCATTTCTCTTTAATTTCCTTTATCATCAGATTTTTAGATTTTAACTCCTTGGCTTAGCTAGAATTTATTGAGGTGTGTTGTATGAGATGAGGTACATAAAGCAGTTTGTTGTTTATATACACTATGAAAAATTCTTACAGTGCTTGTATGGAAAAAAAATGGCAATCTCTTCTGAAAGAGAGTTGGGTTTAGAGCCATAAAATTATAACATTTAGAAGAATTTTCAGTTTTATTTACACGTCTAAAATAAATGAACTATGTTAAAATGTAATTTAAAAGATAATAAAAATGAGATTAAAACAGATTCTTGTTTTAATATCTCTTTCTTTCCTAATCCTCTCTGATCCTCTTACAGTCTAAAGTTAGGGTCAAACGTTTATGTTTATGGTAACAACTGGGTTTTGTTTCTTAAAGTTGGTTTCTTTAGCTGGGTAATAACAACAGGATTTGTGATGTTGGAGATGACTCAATTATTCCCAGAATTTACAATCTTAAACCAGGCATCAAAAAGATGATAATATGGTATGAAGGGAGCTCTGGTAGCATAGTGGCTAAGTCACTTGCCTGCTAACCAGAAGGCTGACGGTTCAAACCCACCAGCCACTCCT
>NW_006921650.1:9479519-9481325 GCF_000298275.1 Orycteropus afer afer | reverse complement strand
GAAGGTTGGGCAATCCTACTTCCGTAGTGATACTGCCTCGGAAACCCAAGGAGGGGTCGCTATGAGTTGGGGCCGACTCAACGGCACATAACAACAACAACAACAACAATGGTATGAAACCTTGAAATAATGTCTTTGTGATTTTCTAATAAACAAATTTAACTATCTGATACAAAATGACAAAACAAAGAGAGAAATAGAATAGTGAGAAAATGTGTATAGCTTTCCTTTAAATTATTTAAAATAGTTTGTATGATAGATCTATACAATAGATTGTGTTGATCAAAAACAGAAATATTTTGGTCCTTATTTTGGTTATCTAATTCTGCATAACAAATCATCCCAAAATCTAACTGTTTAAAACAATTTATTATCTTTTGTAATTCTGTGCATTCACTGACCTCAAATGGGGGCTTCTCACTTAGAGTCCTTCTTGCTTTTGCCGTCAGGTGAAGGCTAGGGCTGAAATCTCCTGAAGACTTGATTGTGTTTGGAATCCAAGACGGCTTCATCACTCACATGACTTGGACCTCAGCTAGATAGGCTAGAAATCTGGGAACTGGTCAGGCATTTGTCTTTCCAGTGGCCTTTCCTTGAGATTAGGTTGGGTTTTCTCACAGCATGGTGCTCTCAGGGTAAATTTCTTACATGACTGCTTGCTTCCTGCAGGCAATCATTCTAAGAAATCAAGGTAGAAGCTTCTAGGGTTCTTGTGATCTAGCCTCAGAAGTCACACAGCATCACCACTACTATATTATATTTGCTTTATAGGGCCATTCCAGATTCAATGCAGGGGAGACTATACAAAGGCATGAACACCAAAACCTGTCATTCATTGGGAGGCCATTTTTGGAAATTAGTACCACAGCACTTCTTACAGCATTTTGTGAAGAGGTTGGTAAAATGGTATTCAAAATGACTTCAAAGAGATATGATAGGTTAAAAGGGTGGAAGAAAAACAGGATTATTTTTAAAATACTGTGCAGCCAAGTCTGAATTTTCAAATTAATTTTTCAATCTGTAGATAATCCCATATCCCTTACTTCTGACCATCATCTCTTCAGCTGCTTTTGGGAGTTTGCCAATGCATTCAAACTGATACCAGAGAAACAGAAAAGAGTGGAACAAACACTTAGTAACTCTGAACAAAATGATACCTCATGAAATTTGGTTTCTTGAAAGACAAATTTTCTCTACCAAGTATTAGGAGTGCATGACAATGTATTATAGCGTAATTGTGAACATGCTGAAAGTGTCACAGAACTGAAGGCCTTGAAGAAACTTGAAGATAAATCTTCATTTTAAAGACAATGTAACTAAGTCCCAAAGTGGTTATGCAATGTCCTAAGGTTCACATAAGTCATTTAAAATATTGTAATTGCTGGTCCACACTAATTTGCACTGTAGCAAATTTTCTCTTTCATTCATCCAATAGCATTCCCACAAAAACCCTGAATTACTAGCAAATCAACTGGACTTAGTTTAATTGATCCTTATTAACTTTGAAGACATAAAAATGACAGCTGTGAGATAGTATCAGGCATAAAAGAAGTGAATGAGGAAGTAAAGCTGAAAATTATTCCAGACAAGAGTGCCTCAAATTTGAGAAAAGAGTTAATAAATTTAAAAGAAGAAGAAGAAGAAGAGGGAAGGAAAGCACAGATAGCATTGTATAACATAAAGTTTTTAACAGAGAAGTTACAGTGTTGTTGTTGTTGGGAGCTCTGGTAGCATAGTGCCTAAGGCACTTGACTGCTAACCAGAAGGCTGGCTGTTCAAACCCACCAGCCACTCCTCAGAAGGAAG
>NW_006921650.1:9469409-9477303 GCF_000298275.1 Orycteropus afer afer | reverse complement strand
GGAGCCTTGTTCTTTGCCAATTCCTTCAGTGCAGCTTCAACTTCTTCCTTCAGTACCATTGGTTCTTAATCATATGCCACTTCCTGAAATGGATGAAGATCGACCAATTCTTTTTGGTACAGTGACTCTGTGTATTCCTGTTGTCTTGTTTTGATGCTTCCTGCATCATTCACTATTTTGCCCATAGAATGTTTCAATATTGCAACTTGAGGCTTAGTTTTTTTTTCCTCAGTTCTTTCAGCTTGAGAAATGCCAAGTGTGTTCTTCTCTTTTGGTTTTCTAACTCCAAGTCTTTGCACGTTTCATTATAGTAATTGGCTTTGTCTGCTCAAGCTGCTCTTTGAAATCTTCTTTTCAGTTCTTTTATCTTGTCATTTCTTCCATTTGCTTTAGCTACTCTCTGCTCAAGGGCAAGATACAGAGTCTCTTCTGTCATCCATTTTGGTCTTCTTTTTTCATCTTTTTAGTGACCTCTTGCTGTCTTCATGGGTGATGTTCTTGATGTCATCTCAAAATTCTTCTGGTTTTCAGTCACTGGTGTTCAATGCATCAAATTATTCTTTAGATGGTCTCCAAATTCAGGAAGGATACATTCAAGATCATATTTTGGCTTTTGTAGACTTATTTTAACTGTCTTTAACTTCAAGTTGAACTTGCATATGAGCAGTTGATGGTCTGTTCCACAATCAACTCCTGGCCTGATTTTGGCTGAAGATATTGAGCTTTTCCATAACCTCTTACCATAGATGTAGTCAATCTGATTCCTGTGTATTCCATCTAGCAAAGTCCACGTGCATAGCCACCATTTTGTGTTGTTGAAAAAAGGTGTTTGCAGTGAATAAGTCGTTGGTCTTGCAAAATTCTATCATATGATTTCCAGCATCATTTCTGTCACCAAGGCCAAATATTCCAACTACCAGTGATTCTTCTTTGTTTCCAATTTTTGCATTCCAGTCACCAGTGATAATTAACACATCCTGATTGCATATTCAGTCAGTTTCCAGCTGTAGAAGCTGATAAAATCCTCAATTTCCTCATCTTTGGCTTTGGTAGTTGGTACATAAATTTGAATAATAGTCTTATTAACTGATCTTCCTTGTAGGCATATGGATATTATCCTATCACTGACAGCACTGTACTTCAGGATAGTCTTGAAACATCCTTTGTGATGATGAACATCATGCCATTCCTCTCCAAATTGTCATTCCCAGCATAGAAGACCACATGGTGGTCTGATTCAAAATGGCCAAAACCAGTCCATTTCAGCTCACTAATGCCTAGGATATCAATCTTTATGTGTTCCATTTCATTTTTGACAACTTCCAATTTTCCTAGATTCATACTTCGTACATTCCATGTTCCAATTATTAATGGATGTTTGTAGCTGTTTCTCCTCAATTTGAGTGGTGCCACGTCAGCAAATGGAGATCTCGAAAGCTTTACCTTATCCATGTCATTAAGGCTGGTTCTACTCTGGTGATGCAGCTTTTTCCTGGTCCTATTTTGAGAGCTTTCCTACTTATTGGCTTATCCTCCTGCACTATTTTGGACAATGTTTCCGGGCTATTCATAAAGTTGTGCAGTAATGTATCAGACTGTGTTTCTCTGCTATTCATAAGGTTTTGCCTGGACAATTCTTTGAGAAGTGGATGGCCTCCTCCTTCTTCCTAGTCTGTCTCAGTCAGTGAGCTGTTGAAACCTGTGCATCATGTGCAACCCTACTGGGTTTGAGACACAAGTGGCACAGCCTCAAGCCTCACAGCAACATGCCACCACAGTAGGACAAACTGACAGACAAGTTTGTCTCCCTTAGCTGTTCAAAACTTCTCTACCCTTCCCACCCTCCCCATACATAGATGGCTGCCTCTTTCCCACCACTTGGGAGAGGTGGCTTGGGTCCCCAGCCTTACGTGGATTCCTGCCTCTGCTTTCTCGCTCTGTCCTGGTCTGTCCATCCCCCCTTCCCCCAGCTTTTTCTCTGCTTTCCCCCAGCAAAGGAAGGAGGCAGAGGAAGCAGAGGCAGTTACATAAATATGTTCAAATATAAAACTAGGTATACATTCCTTATTATTGAAGCCTGCATAGAACTATAAAACTAAACAAACTTTCAAATTTCTTATATAATATTCACAGCACCACTAGTGGGTAGATACTATTATTATCTACTGCTCAAGAGCTAAAGAAATTGAGACTAAGAGAAGTTAAGTAACTTGTTCAAAGTCACACAACTGGTAAGTAGCAGAGTTGGGTTTCACAAAATGTTCAGAGAAAATTAAGGAAATTTGAAGGATAATGCTTGGCAGAAGTTAACTTGCTGCTTATGAGGTTTCTGTTACTGACTGCAACTATACAGCTCTTTTGGATTTAACACACTTCAGTTAAATGCCGCTGAAAAATGACTTATTGCTCCCATTACTTTTTTTTCTTCTTTCAGCTGCTGAATGTACATCAGTAGAGCACAAATTAATGTTATGTGGTCTTCACGTGGAAAAAAAATACATTGTTACAAACTAAAGTCTACAGCTGCTCTTACTGTTTTTTTAGACAATTCCTGATTACTCTTCTTTATTATTCAGATATATCACATACTACAAAATTCACCTCTTTAAAGTGTACAATTCAGTGGTTTTCAGTATATCCATAACTTGTACAACCATCACCGCTATCTAATTCCAGAATATTTTCATCATGCTGAAAATAAACCCCCACAAACATTAGCATTGCCTCTTCTTGCAACTATTAATTTATTTTCTATCTCTATGTATTTGTCAAGGAGGCTGGTGGTGCAAGTGGTTTACAACTGGCTGCTGACTGAAAGGTTGGTTCAGTGACTCCACAGAAAGACAAACCTGGAGATCTGCTTCCATAAAGATCATAGCTGGGAGCTCTGGTAGCGTAGTGCCTAAGGCACTTGACTGCTAACCAGAGGGCTGGCGGTTCAAACCCACCAGCCACTCCTCGGAAGGAAGATGGGGCAATCTATTTCCGTAGTGATACTGCCTCAGAAACCCAAGGAGGGGTCGCTATGAGTCAGGTCTGACTCGACGGCACATAACAACAACAAAGATCATAGCTAAGAAAACCCTATGGAGCAGTTCTGCTCTGTAACACATGGGGTTATAAGTGGCAGATAACAGCATGTGTTTGTCTATACTGGATATTTCATATAAAGCTAATCATGAAATATATGGCCTTTTTGTGTCTGGCATCTTTCACTTACCATAATGTTTTCAAGGCTCATTCATGCTATGGCATGTATCAGTACTTCATTTTGTATTATGGTTCAATAACACTCCATTGCATGGATCTGCCATGTTTTATTTATCCATTCATCAATTGATGGATATTTGGGTTGTTTTTGACTATTGAGCTATTATGAATAATGCTGCTAGGACCATTTGAGTGAAATTTTTTGTGTGGACATATGTGATCTATTTATTTATTTATATTCTCTATTTCATGAGATGTTGTTCTCATATTTTCCTTTATTGCTTTAGATATGATTTCCTTTAGTTCTTTCTATACATTAAAAATAGCAGATTTTAAGTATCTGTATAGTAAATGCATGGCTCCCTCAGGAACAGTTTCTATGGACTTTTTTTCCCCCCTTATTTGTGGGCTGTATTTTATTTCTTTGCAACCCTTATTTATTTCTTTGCAACCCTTATAATTTAGTTGGAAGCTCTGGTAGCATAGTGCCTAAGGCATTTGACTGCTAACCAGAAGGCTGGCAGTTCAAACCCACCAGCCACTCCTCGGAAGGAAGTTTGGGCAATCTACTTCCGCAGTGATACTGCCTCGGCAACCCAAGGAGGGGTTGCTATGAGTCGGGGCCAACTTGACGGCATATAACAACAATAAGAACAACCACCACACCAGAGTTTGTTGTTGTTCATGTTTGTCACTGTAATTGTTGCTGTTTGCTTTTCAGTGACTCTCTGAACTTATTCCTTAAAGTTTTATTTTTTGTTGCCACTGAGGTCTCTCCTCAATTAGCTTGGTAGTAGTCAGCTAATAATTGAGAGATATTTTCTTAAAAGTGTGGAACCAATAAATCTCCCAGTCTTTGCTGAGGGGCTTTGTATGTGTGTTGGGTATCCTTCAATGCTTCCGAAAACAACCAAATTCACTGCCATCAGGTTGTTCCCAACTCATAGCAACCCCCATTGGGTTTCTGAGGCTGTAAATCTTGATGGAAGTAGATATCCCAGTCTCTTTCTGTGAAGCAGCTGGGAGGTTTGAACTGCTGACCTTCCAATTAGCAGTCAAGTGCCTTATCCACTACACCACCAGAGCTCCTTCTTTCAATGCTTAGGCAGGCAGTTTATAATTCTGCCTTAACTTTCACTTCTTTCCCAGAGCTTCAACCACAGGTTCAGCCAGATTATGGCATTTTCAGGTCTTTCCTGAGCATTAGCATAGCTTGGTTATGCACACAGCCTTGAGCATGCACTTGATCTTCTAGAGTCTCAGGACTAGATCAGAGGTTTTGTTTTGTTTTGTTTTTTGTATGGACATATCCCCAGTTTTTCAAGTTTTTTGGTCAGCTTCTTATTTGTCCCATCTGTTATGGACAACTCAGGCAGCTGCAATGTTAAATAATTGCCACTGATCATCCTTAACAATGGTCCCCTAGAGAAAAGGCTGTTCTCACTGAGTGAGTTATGAGTTGGATCAAATAAAGATATGCCCTGAAAATGGGGTTTCCAGGGAACAGCCACATAAGACAAATATTGACAATTTTCTGGGAATAGTCCTTTTGGGAGTTCCAAGTCCATTTTACCTTCTCTAGTCAAAGGATGGATTGACACAGTGGCTGCAATGATGTGCTCAAGTATAACAAAGATTGTGAGGATAGTGCAGGCCTGGGCATTGTTTCCTTCTGTTCTATCATGTGATCTCCAGCATTATTTCTGTCACCAAGGCCAAATTTTCCAACTACTGGTGATTCTTTCTTGTTTTCAATTTTTGCATTACAATCACCAGTGATAATCAACACATCTTGATTGCATGTTTGGTCAATTTCAGACTGCAGAAGTTGAAAAAAAATCTTCAATTTCCTTGTCTTTGGCTTTGGTGGTTGGTGTGTAAATTTGAATAATAGTAGTATTAACGGGTCTTCCTTGTAGGAGTATGGATATTTATCCTATCACTGACAGCATTGTACCTCAGGACAGATCCTGAAACATCCTTTATGATAATGAATGCCATGCCATTCCTGCTCAAATTGTCATTCCTGGCACAGTAGATCATATGGTTGTCTGATTCAAAATGACCAAAACCGGTCCATTTCAGCTCACCAATGCCTAGGATAGCAATATTTTTTTCATTTTTCATTTTTTACAACTCCCAATTTTCCTAGATTCATACTTTGTACATTCCATGTTCCAATTATTAATGTATGTTTGCAGCTGTTTCTCCTCAACTTGAGTAGTGCCACACAAGCAAATGGAGGTCTTGAAAGCTTTATTTTATCCGTATCAGTATGGTTGGTTCTATTCTGATGAGGCAGCTCTTTCCCAGTCATATTTTGAGAGCCTTCCAACCTAAGGGGCTCACCCTCCTGCACTGCATCAGACAACGTTTCTGGGCTATTCATAAAGTTGTGCAGTAATGTATCAGACAGCATTTCTCTGCTATTCATAAGGTTTTCCCTGGCCAATTTTTTGAGAAGTGGATGGCCTCTTCCTTCTTCTTAGTCTGTCTCAGTTCCTAAGCTGTGTTGAAACCTGTGCACCATGTGCAATCCTGCTGGGGTTTGAAACACCAGTGGCACAGCCTCAAGTCTCATAGCAACACACAAGCCACCACAGAACAACAAACTGACAGACAAGTTTGTCTCCCTTAGCTGTTGGAAACCTCTCCACCTTCCCCTTACCTGGATTCTGCCACTCTGTCTGTGTTCCCCAGCAACAGAAGGGCATAGGAATAAGTTAAGTTAAAACACTACAAAGCTAATAGTTCTTACCAAAATTCAACTATCTTTCTTTCTTTTTACAATTTTTTCAACCATTTTTCTTGAATAACTCCTCCTCAGATTTTGCAAGGGTTTTGTTAATTACCTCAGTTGCAAAAAAGTTAATTTTTACCAGTGTTCTCATTGCTTTTATGGAGAAGTGGATTCTCAGATGTCTTTACTCCACCACTTCCTCTCATTAAGGTTTGACAGGGTGATGTTGCTTGATTCAATTCAATAATATACGCAAAGAACATAGACTCTGAAATTGCATGGCTGTTCTTAGTTATAACGTGGTCATTGATGACATCCAGAAGAAAATCTGCTTATACTGAATTTTAAAGATTATCATTAAAACATTCACATACACAAATTCATTTTTAAATGTTTGGTAGGGAACTCTCATATCACCTTCAATAAATACCTCCAATCTAATCACTGTTCTATCTGTGGACTAAATCCCCACCCAAAGCGAGAGATAAATGCACTATGAGTAAGTAGTTGGAGTTTACTAAGCCTGAGATTTGAAGGAAAGTGCGAAATCAGAAGAAATCTATAAAAATGTCTGTCACCATCCATCAGTTCTGTCCAGATCATCAAATGCTAAAAGTAGATGGGACAAGGTGACTACCTCCATATTTCTTGCTTACTTCAGACCTGTGAAGAAATTCATTGCCCTGTTGACATTCTGCCCTGTTCTAGTCCTTTTGAATCCTTGAAAATTTTTCCCTTCCCAAAGATGAATCTTCTTACACTTAGGCACTATTCAAATTTCAGCCCCTAAGTCAATTTTGCTGACCTTCACCAATTCTAAACCTAGAATCAATGCTTATATCTAACTTTTCTGAACACTATTATAATGAAGGATAGAATTGTTTGATTACCCCAACATTTAGTTTAAAATAATTCACAGAGGCAAGGCATATTGGAAAGGAAATAAAATTCACTAACTCACTGCTGCCGAGTCGGATCTGACTCATCGCAACCCCTCCTTGGGTTCCCAAGGCAGTATCACTACGGAAGTAGATCACCCAATATTCCTTCCCAGGAGTAGCTTTAAAATATTTTATGGATTCATGACAAAAGATCCCAAATCCCTCCAAGTACCTTTGTTATTTCCTAAAGACCAATTTAAATAACACCCATTTAAAAGTTGCCTTAAATTACTCAAACAAGTACAAAAAATGAAACCCAATGAAATACTGATGATAAAAGTACACATACACTGTTCATAATATTTTTTTCAATTATTATGGAAAGAAATATGGGAATGTGTGGTCACCGGTTAAGTTCAGAAATAATGACTAGAAAGTCAGCTATGGCTCAAAGAGAAATTTAATAAGAAGATAGTAGTCTTGCAAGGTGGAGACACATGGGTCTAGAGACAACGCCATGTGTGTCTCCCCAAGCCTTACAGACTAAGGGTTTTTATAATAGTTTGAAGGCTGTGGGGTATGTGATTTAAAAAGACCTTATGCAGGCAGGTTGTTCATAAAATCCTGACCCTTTTGAGAAAGTCAGGAAGTGGAACAAGGCTGTGATAAATTTCTAATGATAAACCTCAATTTCCTTCAGGCTCGGTGCACGCTCAGTGTCTTTCTAAGATGGAGCCTCTGTGTTTCAACATGGATGCCATGATTTCTTCTGGGCAGATGTACTCTGCTCTTTGCTCTTGATTCAAATCTTGGTCTCATCTTAGGTCAGCCATCTTAGTTCATCAGATGGTAAAGGAGGGCTCCAAAACTGGTTAATGCTGACCATGGGTAGTGGGTTAGTAAACATCTCAAAAATGGCCAGTTTCAGAGAGTTCCGGCAAGATGGCGGACTAGGCAGAAGGATTGAACAGACCCTCTTCAACAAAGAAAAGGGAAACCAATTAACACAGACACAGAAGATAATCTTGGACCCCTGAGCCTTGAAGGGAAGGATACAGAATTG
>NW_006921650.1:9417370-9462278 GCF_000298275.1 Orycteropus afer afer | reverse complement strand
AAAATAAAATTTAAAAAATAAATAATAAATTTTAAAAAAAAATGGCCAGTTTCTCCACCTTCCTGTCCTCATTTTCCTCCTGCACCTGTTTCTCTATTAGCAAAAACTTTGTTATTGTTAGGTCCCATCAAGTGGGCTCTGACTCATAGCAACCCCATGTACAACAGAATGAAACACTGCCCAGGCCTGCGCCAGCCTCAGAATCCTTGCTATACCTGAGCCCATTGTTGCAGCCACTGTATCAGTCCATCTCGTAGAGGACCTTCCCCTTTTTTTGCTCACCCTCTACTTTACTGAACATGACATCCTTCTCCAAGGAGTGGCCCCTTCTGACTACATGATCAAAGTAGGTGAGACCATTCTCACTTCCAAGGAGCATTTCTGGCTGCACTTCTTCCAGAACAGACTTGTTAGTTCTCCTGGCAGTCCATGGTGCTTTCAGTATTTTTCACAAGCACCATAACTCAAAAGCATCAGCTCTTCTTTGGTCTTCCTTATTCACTGTCCAACTTTCACAGGCATATGAGCTGATTGAAAGTACCATGACTTGGGTTAGATGCACCTTAATCTTCTTCAGAGATATCCTTGCTCTTCAACACTTGAAAGAAGTCATTTGTAGCAGATTTGCCCAGTGCAATATGTCCTCTGATTTCTTGACTACTGCTTCCATTGGTGTTGACTGTGGAACCAAATAATATGAAATCTTTAACAACTTCAATCTTCTCTCCTTTTATCATAATACTGCTTATTGGCCAAGTTGTGAGGATTTTTGTTTTCTTTATATTGAGGTGTGTGTTAGACTGGGTTCTCTAGAGAAACAAAACCAGTAAAGCTTATATAGAGAGAGAAAGGGAAATTTATCTTAGGAAAATGGCTGACACACTTATGAAAACTGGCAAGTCCAAAGTTCTTGGATCAAACGTCAAACTGGAGGCTTTTCCCAACTCACACAGCTGCAGGGGCCAAGGAGCTCAAGATTAGCAGGCAGTACTGGCTGTTGACTCCAACGAATGACAAATCCAAGATCTCCAGGCCAAATGGTGGATTGTTTGCTCACGGACAGTTGTAGGCAGCACAACAGAATCCTGATCCACAGAAGAGTGTCTCTTTTCCCAGGATGTCCATAAATATACTGGAAGCAGACCACACCCCTAGGGCAAGTCCCTTTCAGCGAATTGGCTGCTCAAAACATATACATCTGATCCCATCATTAGAACAACCCACATCACAATTGCTTAAACCACACAGAATTGTGGTCCAGCCAAGTTGACACACAGCTCCAACTATCACAAGGTGTAATTCATACTGAAGACTGTAGTCTTTAATCTTCATCAGTCATCTTCACTTTCAGCAAGCAAGGTTGTGTCATCTGTATATCACAGGGTGTTAATGACTCTTCCTCCAATCCTAATGTCATGTTCTTCTTCATAGAGTCCAGCTTCTCAGATTATTTGCTCAGCATACAGATTGAATAAGTATGGGGAAATGATACCACCCTAATGCACTCCCTTCTTGATTTTAAACTATGCAGTATCTCCTGTTCGAATGACAGCCTCCTGGTCTAGGTATAGGCTCCTCATGAGCACAGTTAAATGTTCTGGAATTCCCATTCGTCACAATGTTATCCATAATTTGTTATGATCCCCACAGTCAAATGTTTTTGCATAGTCAATAAAACACAAGTAAACATCTTTCTGGCATTCTTTGCTTTCAGCCAAGATCCATCTGACATTAGCAATGATATCCCTTATTCTATGTCTTCTTCTGAATCCAGCTTGCATTTCTGGAAGTTCCCTGTCGATATACTGCTGAAACCATTTTGAATCATCTTCAGTAAACGTTTACCTAGATGTGATATTAACAATATTATTTGATAATTTCCACATTCTGTGGGATTACCTTTCTTTGGAATGGGTACAAATATGGATCTCTTCCAGTCAGTTGGCCAAATAGCTGTCTTCTAAATTTCTTGGCATAGATAAGTAAGTACCTACAGTGCAGCATCTGTTTGTTGAAACATTCCAATGGGTATCCCATCAATTCCTGGAGCCTTGTTTTTCACCAATTCCTTCAGTACAGCTTTGACTTCTTTGTTCAGTACCATCAGTTCTTAATCCTATGCCATTTCCTGAAATGGATGAACATTGACCAATTGTTTTTGGTGCAGTGATTTAGTGTATTCCTTCCATCATCTTTTGATGTTTACTGGCATCAATCAGTATTTTGCCCACAGACTCTTTCAATATTGCAGCTTGAGGCTTGAATTTTTTCTTCAGTTCTTTCAGTTTGAGCAATGTTGAGCATGTTTTTCCCTTTTGGTTTTCTAACTCCAGGTCTTTGCACATTTCATTATTATAATTGACTTTGTCTTCTGAAGCTGCTCTTTGAAATCTTCTGCTCAGCTCTTTTATCTTGTCATTTCTTCCTTTGGCTTTAGCTACTCTCCATTCAAGACCAAGTTTCAGAGTCTCTTCTGACATCCATTTTTGTCTTTTCTTCATTTCCTGTTTTTTTAATGACCTTTTGCTTTCTTCATGGATGATGGTCTTGATGTCATCCCACAATTCTTCTGGTTTTTGGTCATTGGTGCTCAGTGCATCAAATCTGTTCTTCAGATGGTCTTTAAATTTATGTGTGATATAATCAAAGTCATATTTGGGGTCTAATGGACTGCTTTTAATTGTCTTCAGCTTCAACTTGAACTTGCATGTGAGCAGTTGATGGTCTATTCTATAGTCAGCTTGTGGCCTTGTTTCAGCTGAAGATATTGAGCTTCTTCATCTTCTTTTTCCATAGATGTAGTCAGTTTGATTCCTGTGTGTTGTATCTGGCAAAGTCCACATTTATAGCCATAATTTATGTTGCTGAAAAAAGTATTTGCAATGAATGAATTGTTGGACTTGCAAAATTCTATCATGTGATCTACAGTGTCATTTCTATCACCAAGGCCATATTTTCCAACTATTGCTGATTCTTCTTTGTTTCTAACCTTTGCATTCCAATTACCAGTAATAATCAACATATCTTGATTGCATGTTTGGTCAGTTACAGACTGAGAAAGTTGGTAAAAATCTGCAATTTCCTCATCTTTGGCTTTGGCAGTTGATGTGCAAATTTGAATAATAGTGATATTAACTGATCTTCCTCGTAGGGATGTGGATATTACCTATCACTCACAGCACTGTATTTCAGGATAGATTTTGAAACATTCTTTGTGATGATAAATGCCACACCATTCCTCTTCAATATGTCATTCCCGGCATAGTAGATCTATGATTGTCTGATTCAAAACTGCCAAAACCAGTCCATTTCAGTTTACTAATCCCTAGGATATCAATCTTTATGCATTACATTCCATTTTTGACAACTTCTAATTTTCCTAGAGTCATACTTCATACATTCCATGTTCTGATTATTAATGGATGTTACAGATGTTTCTTCCCATTTTGAGTTGTGCCACATCAGCAAATGGAAGTCCCAAAAGCTTTGCTCTGTCCATGTCATTGAAGTCAATGCTACATTGAGAAGGCAGCTCTTCCACAGTCATATCTTGAGTGCCTTCAGATCTGAGAGGTTCATCTTCTGACACAAAGATGACACATATCAGACTAAGTTTCAGGGCTATTCATAAAATTTTCCAGTACTATATCAGACAGTGTTTCACTGCTATTCATTAGGTTTTCACTGGCAAATTCTTTGAGAAGTGAATGGCCCCTTCCTTCTTCTGAGTCTGTCTTAGTCTGGAAGCTCCACTGAAACCTGTCTACCATGAGTAACCCTACTCGTATTTGAAATACCGGTGTCATAGCCTCCAGCCTCACAGCAACACGCAAGCCACCACAGTATGATAGACAGACAAATGGTGGAAAAACTTTGTTAGCCATCTTAATTAAGCGGGAAAAGTCTCAGAGCCCAGTTCTCCCTTTCTTAGCTTTCTGTGACTATCACAACTAGATTGTGTCACAAAATACATGGCAAGTAAGATTTTTCCTGCATCTGGCTTAGAATTTGTGTTGGTATATTTTCTAAAAGTTTCAGTTAACCTGCTGAGGAAGCCTACTGGATTTTCATCCTTTCCCTGTGTTGTTTCTTTTACTTCATCATAATATATGGGTTTGGATATACATCAGCATATTCTTTTAAGAATGCAAGTCACCAAATGCTTCCTCCTTTCATAATGATTCTATAGGATTATTTAAATCCAGGAGCTCTGGTGGCCTAGTGCCTAGGCATTTGACTGCTAACCAGAAGGCTGGAGGTTCAAACCCGCCAGCCACTCCTTGGCAATCTACTTCCGTAGTGATACCGCCTCGGAAACCCAAGGAGGGGTCGCTATGAGTTTTGGGCCCTCATCTGGGATTGCTCTTGTCCCAGGCCTTTTATCTCTGAATCAAGGTCAGTCCTGCATACCTCATCAGCACTAGTTTTACTTTTAATTCTTCCCTTCTCATCTGTGGTGCAGCACTGAGTAAGTATGCTTTCTATGTTGGCTCATGTGAGAATGAAATTGACCCTGAGCTACTGAAATTCATCTCTAAATTTCTTAGGGTCTTCAGACACACTACCTAACTTTTTTACACTGACTCAATCTGATAGTGAAAAGGGAACATGAACTCTTACCAGATTGCCATCTCCACTAGGCACTTCTCTCACTGAATACATTCCTATCCCTGGTGCCTGGGGGCAGTTAGTGGTTCTCTGTGACCCCACCTTGGTTCACCCCTATCAGAAAGGGGGAGGGTACTCTAGGTTCCAGGAGGGCCATAGGCATGGAAGGATATAGACTAGGCCTAGGAGCTCCATCTGGCAGGCTATCTAGGTAGAGGAGTTTGATGATTGATCTCTAGAGGGGCTGCTACAGTTGTCTGGTTGGGGGTGTCAACATACCCTGCATTTCACTCCCACATTGTAAGCTGGATCGTCCAACACATCTTTCTGTTCTTTATTGGCTGATTTAAAAACACACACCTTAATGGGATCTGTAGTTGTGATTTCACACCTACAATTCTTTCTCCAGTCTGGATTTTGGTACAAAACCATAAAACATTGAATATAAGGTATTTTTCCTATCTCCCTTTCCTTTTACAAAATAAATCCAACTGTGAAATAGTGTTAAAGGAGAGGGAACCATTTATGGGCCATTGTTTTGGGGGAATCCCCCGCCTCCTGCACCTGCCACCAAATTATTGGTCACAGGTTATAGAGAAAGAAAGTGATGGTGAATGGGCAGAGCATTCCCAAGGATTCTTCCTTAGGTTGCCTTCTTGCTCATTGGGAGGACTTGCCAACTGATGAGATAAGAAAGAAAAAGACTAATTTTCCTTTAGAATACTGCTTGGCCATAGTACCAGCTTGGGGACCAAAAACATGAAACATTAACTAAAAAATATCAGTTTCTTCTAAGATTTAGGGTGATGGTTTTATGGACATCATAATAACATTGATCAGGAGGCTGTTGTTCAAACAGAACAAGGGAACACTGCATGGTTTAAAATCAAGAGGGGAGTGTGTCAGGGTTGTATCCCTTCCCCATACTTATTCAATCTATATGCTGAACAAATAATCCCAGAAGCTGGACTATATGAAGAAGAATGTGGCATCAAGATCAGAGGAAGAAGCATTAACAACCTGCGATACTCTGATGACACAACTTTGCTTGCTGAAAGTGAGGATGATTTGAGGCACTTACTGATGAAGATTGAATAATACAGTCTGCAGTATAGATTACATCTCAATATAAAGAAAATAAAAATCCTCACAACTGGACCTATAAGGAGCATCATGATAAATGGAGAAAAGATTGAAGTTGTCAAAGACTTCACATTGCTTGGTTCTACAACCAATGCCAATGGAAGCAGCAGTCAGGACATTAGACGATGTATACCACTGGGCAAATTGGCTACAAAGGACCTCTTTCAAGTGCTGAGAAGCAAAGATATCTCCTTGAAGACTAAGGTGCACCTGACATGATATTTTTAATTGCCTCATATGCATGTGAGAGCTGGACAATGAATAAGGAGGACCAAAGAAGAGTTGATGATTTTAAGTTGTGGTGCTGGTGAAGAATGCTGAAAGTATCATGGACTGCTAAAAGAACTAACAGATCTGTCCTGGAGGAAGTGCAGCCAGAATGTTCCCTGGAAGCAAGAATGGCCAGACTTCGTCTCACCTACTTTGGTCATGTTGTCAGAAGGGATTAGTCCCTGGAGAAGGATGTCATGCTTGGTTAGGTGGAGGTTGACAAAAGAGGGGAAGGCCTTCAATGAGATGGATTGACATGGTGGCTGCAATGATGGGCTCAAGTATAGCAAAGATGATGGAGCTGGTGTGGGATCGGGCAGTGTTTCATTCTGCTGTGCATAGGGTCACCACGAGTCAGAAACGACTCAATGGCACCTAACAACAACAATAATAACACATTTAGTTCTACTTCCTAGTTTGTTGTATAGTGTCTGGGGTCTTAAAAGCTTGCAAGAGGCAACTAAAGGCACAACAATTGGTCTCTATTCACTTGGAGCAACAAAGGAACAAGAAGAATCAGGTACAGGAGGAGGATATGGAATATGTGGCTAATTGCCTCCATGAACAACTGCTTACTTTTGCCCTAAGATAATCTTTAAACATTAAAGCAAAAACATCCCTGAAATCATTTTAAAATGGAAAAATGTGGTGGTGGTGGTGGCTCGGTGCCATTGACTCAGCTCTGACTTATAGCAAAACAAAACATTGCCCGTTCTGCACCATCTTCATAATCACCCGTGCTTGTGCCATTGTTGTAGCCAGTGTCAATCCATCTTGTTGAGAGTCTTCCCCTTTTTTTCTGACCTTCTCCATTACCAAAGATGACATCCTTCTCCAGGACATATCCCTTCTGACAACATGACCAACGTAGGTGAGACAAAGTCTATCCACTCTAGCTTCTATAGAGCATTCTGATTGTACTTCTTCTAAGACAGATTTATTCATTCTTCTAGCACTCCATGGTATTTTCAGTATTTTTTACCAACACCACAATTCAAATGCATCAATTCTTCTTTGGCCTCCCTTATTCATTGTCCAGCTTTCACATGCATAGGAGGCTATTGAAAATTTAATGGCTTGGGTTAGGTGCACGTAGTGACGTCTTTGCTCTTTCACACTTTACAGAGGTCTTTTGCAGCAGATTTGCCCTGTGCGAGGCATCTTCTGCTTTCTTGACTGAATCTTTGACTGTAGGTGTTGATTGTGGATCCAAGTAAAATTAAATCCCTGGCAAATTCAATCTTTTCTTCATTTATCATGATGTTGTTTATTGGTCTACTGTGAGGATTTTTGTTTTCTTTATGTTGAGATATACTCCACATTGAAGGCTGTAGTCTTTGATCTTCAGCATCAAGTGCTTCAAGTCATCTTCACTTGCAGCAAGCAAGGCTATGTTACCTGCATATTGCAGGTTAATGAATCTTCCTCTAATCCTGATGCCACGTTCTTCTTCACATAGTCCAGCTTCTCGGATTATACAAGCCATGGTATTTTCAGTTGCGTCATATGCATGTGGTGGAGCTCTGGTAGCATAGTGCCTAAGGCACTTGACTGCTAACCAGAAGGCTGGCCATTCAAACCCACCAGCCACTCCTGGAAGGAAGGTTGGGCGATCTACTTCCATAGTGATACTGCCTCAGAAACCCAAGGAGGGGTCGTAATGAGTCCGGTCTCACTTGATGGGACATAACAACAACAACAACAACTTATGCATGTGAAAGCTGGACAATGAATAAGGAAGACCAAAGAAGAATTGATGCTTTTAAGTTGTGGTGCTGGTGAACAATGCTGAGAGTATCATGGACTGCTAAAAGATCTAACAAATCTGTCCTGGAGAAAGTGCAGCCGGAATGCTCCTTGAAGGCAAGAATAGCCAAACTTCATCTCACCTACTTTGGTCATGTTTTCAGAAGGGACCATTCCCTGGAGAAGGATGTCATGCTTGGATGGTCGACGGAGGGGAAGGCCCTCAAAGAGATCAATTGACATGGTGGCTATGGCGATGGGCTGAAGTATAACAAGGATCATGGAGCTGGCACAGGACCAGGCAGTGTTTCATTCTGCTGTGAATAGGATCACTATGAGTTGAAAACGACTCAACGGCACCTAACAACAACAACTCGGATTATTTGCTCAGCATTCAGATTGAGTAAGTATGGATAAGGATACAACCTTGACGTACTCCCTGATTTTAAAACATGCAGTATCCCCTTGTTCTGTTTGAATGACTGCCTCTTGGTCTATGTACAGATTCCTCATGAGCACAAGTAAGCATTCTGGAATTCCCATTCTTTGCAATGTTATCCATAATTTCTTATGATCCACACAGTCAAAGGCCTTTGCATAGTCAATAAAATACAGGTAAACTTCTTTCTCGTATTCTTTGTTTTCAGCCAAGATCCATTTGACATCAGCAGTGAAATCCCTCATTCCACCCCCTCTTCTGACTGAACAATAGTTTAGCTTAGTTAGTTAAAAAAAGAAAAAGAAAAACTTAGTTTAATTAGTGAAAAAAATGTCTACCTTGAGCATTATGCTCTTTTAAGAACTATCTCTACGGGATCAAATTGACAAGAGCAACTCAAAAGATGAGATAGGCACCTTAATGGGCAGTAAGTTTATATTAATGAGGGAGGAACAACTCAGAAAAGGAGAGTGAGAATGGTTGCACAACTTGAAGAATGTAATCAACTGATCTGTACATGTAGAAACTGCTGAATTGATGTGCATTTTGCTGTGTATATTCTCAACAACAGCAACACAATAAATAAAATTTAGAGAAAAAAAGAGTAAAGATGATTAAGAAATTTTGAAACCTGAATTAAACAACTGAAAATAAAAATGAAAAGCTTTTTCAAATATATTTTAAATAAATAACAACAAAAAATCTGTTTTAACATTCAAATACTTTAATGGATTCATCAATGTTTCTACGTCATTTTGTTCTCAAATAGACAAAATTCTACTTATAGATAAAACCAAAAAACCAAACCCTGCCATTTAGTTGATTTTGACTCATAGAGATCCTTTTGAACAGAGTAAAACTGCCCCTCAGGGTTTCCAAGGCTGTAGATCTTTATGGAAGTAGACTGCCACATCTTTCCCCCACGGAGTGGCTAATGGGTTTCAAACCACTGACCTTTTAGTTTGAAGTCAAATACTTCAAGCACTATGCCACCAGAGCTCATTTTTATATTTATAAATCTATTGAAATACGTGAATGTACACTGACAAAGATAATGTTAACAGACTATTATGTTTATTGAATTATTTTTCAAAACAGCAGTATTTCACACAAATTGTTCTGTATTGTATTATTAGATATAGTTCACAAAGCCAGTGCTCAAAGCAAATTTGCAGATTTTTTGGGAACAAGTTAACATGTTTTTATTGTACAAATTCTCAGAGCCTTTAATCCATTAATGCACATTGTGAATCTCTGAATTGAAGTTTCCTCTTGTTACTATTCTCTCAAAGACTGCTATTTTCATGATAAAGCAAAAAAAAAAAAAAACCCCACTCACTTCCATGGAGTCAATTCTGATTCACAGTGAGCCCCATTGGGTTTCCAAGGCTATAAATCTCTACAGAAGCAGATACCTCATCTTCCTTCTGCAGAGCAGCTGGTGGGTTTGAACCATCAACCTTTTGGTTAGCAGCCAAATACCTTAACCACTCTAACACCAGAGCTCCTATTTTCATGATAATTTACTCTAATTTTATTTGTGTAAGTTAATGTTTATAAATTTTATTTGTTTGTTTACTAATTTAAGTCCTCTTCAAACTATAAGTTCTATCAGAATAGGTAGTAGTCTTTGATCTTCAGCATCTGTCTGAAGATGCTTCAGGCAGGATCTGTCTGAAGAAGACCATATCTGTCTTCTTCACCACTGTTCCTAGTGCCTAGTCAGGGCATATAGCAGGAGCCCAACAAATACTTTGGAGTGAACCAATTTCTGGAGGAGCCTTAGGAGAGGCTAGTACTTGAGTTACACACTTTGAGAACTACCTCTCTACAGTTCATTCAACTGTATAAAAACTTCAAAGAAAAAACTATGTTAACACCTCTAGGCCACTAACCAAATAAATAAATAAACCCCTAAGGAGCTCTGGTAGCATAGTGCCTAAGGCACTTGACTGCTCACCAGAAGGCTGGCAGTTCAAACCCACCAGCCACTCCTCAGAAGGAAGATTGGGCAATCCTACTTCCATAGTGATACTGCCTCGGAAACCCAAGGAGGGGTCGCTATGAGTCGGGGCCCACTCGACGGCAAACAACAACAACAGAGCCAGTTAGTAAAATATTGCTGTATGTCAGTGAAATCAGTTAGTATTTCAAGGAACTAAAGAAGTTTTCCAGAGACCACCTCATGACCTGGAAGTCACGTCAAATAAAAAACAGTAGTAAAAATTATAGTTGCCATGGAATGAGTGGAAAGAAATCATACCTTGCATCAACAACTCTTTTGGAACATATCTACTGACATGGGAATTTCTATCAAGAATATTTGTTAACAGTTCAAGTATGAAAAGCAGATAGTCTTTCTGGAAACTACAAATTATTGACTGGATGACTCCTTTGGGACACATGATTTTCCATATTCTCTGATATATTTTGTAGTATGACAGCCCATGTTAAGGTAGTTTTAAAAAATAAAAATATATGGTTTATTGATAGATTTTGTACAATAATTTATGGTTTGGGGATAGTTGGAAAATGCTGTTATCTTTTAGTAACTCATTTTTGAAAATTATATGCTATTGTTTTTTAAAATAACACTGACTGGAAAGCTCCATACTTTTAATTATCTACTAAAATTCATGAATTTCCTCCATTGGTTCCCAGAAGTGCTAGGGAGAAAACAAACAAACAAGAACACCAATTTTATTATTTAAGAGTAATGTTGAAATAAAATTTGTTATAAAATACAATGACTATTTTTCCAGTTACCAATGTAAATTCTTTTACCAGCTGAGATCACTAAATCTTAGTTTATGCCTAAACTTTAAACCTAAATAATATTTACTGGTGGAAGAGGAGGTACATTTCAGATCAAACAAAGTATGTACAGTATTTCCAAAGAGCGCATTAGCAAAGGTTAATCTGTGTGTGGACCACAAAAGGGGAAAGTGCAGTGCCTCAATGATTGAGCAAAGACCCCCCCTTCTTGTTTCTCTTTTTTTTTTTCCTGGTTAATAAACCACTGTGAGAGATAATGTTTAAACTTCATTTACTTAAGTGGGGATTAGCTGACGTATGGGGGAAATTTTCCCAAAATTTGAGAATTTTTGGTAAACTAATTTTATAATTGCCAACAAAGATCTCTTGCTTCTTTTAACGACACCTTCTACATAAAGGTAAGGAATATCTGACTACTTGGTAATCTGCGGGGAGAGCTGACGGTGTGCTTTTACAGATCAACGATCCCCTTAAGACTTTCGCGTCCGGGGGAGGTAAAGAGATTTCTTAAGAACACAGGCCCCAAGGCTTCTGGCCTAATTCCCTACCCCAGCGGCGCGAGCAGGAATAAAGGTCAACCAAAGTCATCAGATTAATCCCTGCAGTCCGCCAACTGGGAGGGTTCTCCTGCCCAAGGGATTTTTCAAATGCGGTTTATATGGGCATTTCTGAACATTTTATTCCAGGGACACAGCCCAGCCAAAGGACAGTTTGGGTAGGTAGAAGTGAGTGATAAAGGAATACTTACTTACAGGACAAAAGTGTAGTTTCTGAGAGCCGGGAGAAGGTGGGAAGGAGGATGGGGGAAGGGGCATAACTCAAAAGTCTAGAATTGAAAAGCGACCGCTCATCCCCAAAGCTGTGGAGTAGAAAAGCGGCCTTGATTTTTCTAGAGCTGCTTCAAAAGGAGTCTGCGGAAAACCACGGGGTATCCCTGTTGTTGTTGTTACGTGCCGTCGAGTCAAACCCGACTCATAGCGACCCCTCCTTGGGTTTCCGAGGCAGTATCACTACGGAAGTAGGATTGCCCAACCTTCCTTCCGAGCAGTGGCTGGTAGGCTTGAACCGCCAGCCGTCTGGTTAGCAGGCAAGTGTCTCAGCCACTATGCTACCAGAGCTCCCGGGTATCCCTGCAGCGACCAGCAAGCAAGCGGCGGGTACCCAGCTGGTCCCAGTAGGCGGCAGCGCAAAACTGGGGAGCCAAGCTGCCCCGCTCCTGCCTGCAAGGCTCGCTCTTCCCGGGTATTCCACTTCCTCCCAGCTCCCCCCCACACATACACCCTCCCCGGACCCCTGCGAGCTCCCTGACTTCTCCGGGTTCTACAGCTTCTCCCTTGGTCTGCTTCCTCTCGGCGCCTTCCTGATGCGCGCCCCTGGCGGCGCGTCCCCGCGAGGACGGCCTCCGTTGCGCCGCGCTCCGTCCCTCCCTCCTCCTGCTCTCTGCGATCCAGGCCGGGAGGCCGAGGGCTGCGGGAGCGCGGCCGCGGCGACAGGCGCCCCGCAGCCGCTGGTGGGAGGTGCAATTGGTAGGCCCTGGAGCCCGGGCGGGCCCTTGGACAGTGGGCACAAAGGCTGGAGAACTGAAGGCTTGTCGCTGCCCCGGCGGGGAGGCCGGAGGTGAGCGAGTCGGGGAGGAGGTAGCGGTGGCGGCGGCGGCGGAGTTGAGGGTCAAAATGCTTCGGCGCCACGCGCCGCATCCATCCTCCTCGGATTCCGCGCCCTCCGCAGGCGTCCACCCTGATCAGGCAGGGGTCCTTAATCTCCTGGCACCTTGAGGTGGGGGTGCGGAGTGGGAGGGGTGGAAGAGGGCATTCTTAACAAGAATTCCTCCTTCTGTTTCGCTTGGTCTTCCCCAAGCGCCCGGAGAAGTCCTGAGGTTGGGCCCAAGGGAAAGGAAGCTAGGAGAGTCAGCGTTCCAGGTAGGATGCGCGCCACAGGGAAAGGACAGGCAGGTTACTTACCTTCGCCTCCCTGATAGACTATATACCACTTCGGCTTGGTCCAGCGCTGCTTTGCGAACAGGTAAGTATTTCTAGTAGTCACTTTGTTTATTACTCAGTAATGTGACAGTGGTGTGTTTATTAGGTCATTATGTGTTGAGAAGTAATTAGCCTCTTGTTTAAGTGCCCTAAATTATCTTTGAGCCCTGTGTTCAGCCTCAGCCAAAACTTGTTGAAAATTTTGCCCTAAAAATCTTGCTCTTAAAATAGAGCAGAGAAGAAAAAGAATTTTGTCGTGAGATTTACATTTATTATCCCTCCCACCCCATGGAGGAGGATTGGTGTCAGTTTTTACTCTCCGGCAGTTAGGTTTTAAATGCAAAAACTTATTCCAGGCCATGGTTAATTATCGTTCACCACTATAGGAGAACTGGAGAGAAATAGAATTCATCCTCCTAACCCATCCTCATGGGAGCTCTGGTAGCATAGTGGCTAAGGCACTTGACTGCTAACCAGAAGATTGGCGGTTCAAACCCACCAGCCACTCCTCGGAAGGAAGATGGGGCAATCTACTTCCGGAGGGGCCCCTGTGAGTTGGGTCCAACTTGACGATACACAGCAACCCGTCCTCATGATTTAGGTTACTACATTCTAAGCCCCTTGACAGCTCCGTGGCTGGGAACCAACTTCCCTATCCCCCCCCCCCACACACACACACATTTTTTCTTTAACTCCATTTTTATTTTTCATTATGTTGATCTTTATTTTCTTTTCCTTCATTTTTTTCCCCCTTTAATGCTTTTTCTCTGCATCGCACCGTTTTGCTTCAAAGGGTAAAAACTATCTAAAGAGGAAAAATATTCATCATAGATATTTGCAGAATATTTAGAAATATAACCTGAATTGCATATGCTTTCATTGCTGCACATTTCTGCCTCTTAGCCAAAGTCAGCTTTTTAGGGTAGGGGAATGAGACAATATCAGTAATGATAAATTGAGTTAATTATGCAGGAAAGAAATGGAAAGCGTTATCCAAGTCATTTTTCATTGTACTAGTGCCATAGAAAATGTACTTGTGGTGAATGAACGTAATTGTATTTTAATACTGAAAAAAAGGGCACAGATGAAGATGAATTTTTAAAGATCGTTAATGAATTAGGTAGTAAGAAAAAGGGGAAACCTCTTTGCAAACAAGTTTGAAAGCATAGGACTGCAGCCAGGGTAAAGGACAGAGTTAAGACATCAGGACATGCATTTATTCCCTGCCTGGCCAGCAACCATGACATTGAAGACCACCCAGCCCTTCTGGGCCCACATGTCTTCATCAGCAAAATGGAGAT
This sequence comes from Orycteropus afer afer, assembly GCF_000298275.1. Classification (NCBI taxonomy): domain Eukaryota; kingdom Metazoa; phylum Chordata; class Mammalia; order Tubulidentata; family Orycteropodidae; genus Orycteropus; species Orycteropus afer. Next base: position 9,448,017 of record NW_006921650.1, on the reverse strand, counting down.
CTGACCTAGAATCCTATTACATTTCCTTTGGTCTCAACGTTTTTTGATGCATTCAATAAGGAAGAATATTTATTGCATTCTTATTTACTATGGCGTAGTGCCTAAGGCATTTGACTGCTAACCAGAAGGTTGATGGTTCTAACCCACCAGCCACTCCTCAGAAGGAAGGTTGGACTATCTACTTCCGTGTGATACTGCCTTGGAAACTCAAGGAGAGGTCACTATGAGTCAGATCTGACTTGATGGCAGTGAGTTTGGTTTCTTTTTCTTTCTTTCTTTTTTTTTTTTTTTTAATGCTCGTCAGTGATGAACAAGACAGAGTTCTGCCCTCAAGTGGCAGATTATTTTCTGCTGGGATGGGAAGGGGGAGTGGAGATGGTAGGAGATAGTAACTAGTACGGAAACAATTTTACAACGGAAAATTAATTAGAGGCTGAGAGGAAAAAAACAAAAATACAAAACTGTAGTGAATTATTCTACTAAAGAGACACACGGACAGCATGTGCAAAATCCTAAAGTAGGTAAATGATTGGTCTTCTCTGGGTACTGAAAGGACAGTGTGGCTGGACCATGGGGAGTGAGAATGAATTTGGAGAGATAAGCAGGAGTTACCTAGTTCAGGCCTGTCAGGTCATGGTTAGGAATGTGTCCTTAACTCTTAAGTGCAACTAGATGCCATTGATTTTTAAGGAGGGGAGTGACATCATCTGGTTTACATTTTGAGATGGTGTTAGCTGCTCTGTGAGGAATGGTTTAGGAAGGATCAAAAAAGAAAGTAGAGAGAACCATTAGGAGATGTTTGCAGAGCTCAGGTGAGAAATGATAGACATCTGGACTAGAGACCTGGTGAGAGACTGAAGAAATGTTCTGGAGAACAGGGGCTGGGGTTGGTTTTATTTCAAAAGTGAGGAAAACAAGGACTCGGGAATGACTCACATTTCTGACTTGACCAGCTGGGTGAGTAATTGTACCATTTCACTGAGATGTGGGAATTTGGGGTGAGTGGCGACAGTTCTGGATAGAAAGGAGTTCAGTTTTGAACCTGTTAAGTGTGAGACCTCTCTGAGGGAAGGCGTAAACAGCGCCCCTTGGGAGGAGGAAGGGGATGGCCCCCTGGACAGAAGTAAACAGACTGGCCTTTAGTAGATGAAGTTGGTGATTGTGAGTTTAAGGTAAAACAAATAAGCTCACTTGTCTGATCTTTCTTTAGCAATTTTCACCCACTTGGATACAAACACTGGATACAAATAATGGATAGGTGGATTCTTCTAGGACTGGAGTTTTGTAAATGAATGTGATGAAGAGCCAGAGATTGAGGTTCTTTTCAAAAGGGTGACTATAAATTTACACAATGAAATCTAGGTTGGGTAAAGAAGAAAGAGCAACTAGGAGGTTAATGGAGTGTGAAAAAGTAAGGGGATCATAGATCAGATGTGTTGAATATCAGTGTGAATATTTGACTAAGATTGCTGGAAAGTTAGGAGGCAGTGCTTGGAGTGACCCAGTAATGACTAAGGTGGAGTAGAAGCAAAGAGTCATTGCCTTTGAGGAATAAGTCAAGGAAGCAAGCATCCATGTGGTTGAGTGGTCCATCTATTTGGATGATGAAATACTGGAGAAGGATGACAGCTATTGGGATAGAGAGGATGCAAAAAGGCATGGGGGTGGCCTCTTCTGACCACCTCTAAGTTTGTAAGATGGAGACCGAATAAGCACAAGGCTTATTCCCATGAGGACAGACATGCTGCCACCCTCCAACCTTTTTACCAATTCTGACACCAACTGTCCATCCCACAACACTATGTTTCAGTGCTGGGATTCAATAATTCGTTGCAATGGCCACATAGAATTCACAGACAATACTTACAATTATGGAGTTTATTAGGGAAGTAACAGGCTACAAGTCAGGTTCAGGGTCTCAGGATACTGTTCTTTGATCAAGACAGTCTCCCCTCTGCTGTGCCTTCATGGCAGAGGGAATGCCTCTTTGGCCTTTCAGCCTGGCCTCTGCCCTCTTCAGGCAAATGTTACAAAGCTCTTTCAGCTCTGCCAATAGGTATACCTAGGCACACGTCACTCCGCCAGCAGGCTTCCTCCCCAAAGGCACTCAGCTTCCTTGTTCCATGGGCCGGCAAGGCCACCACTCTGTCTCGTGCCTTTTGGTTCCACTCGAGGTATCTCTGCAGATGAGATCCAATGCAGGAATCTCAGGTCCAAGGACACACTCTACTTCACCTCCAGTTCTTCTCTCTTGATGGCAGTGAGATCCCCATTTCTGCCTCTAGGAGGGCTCATTTTAATTAAGCCCAGTAGCATAGCAAAACTAACCAAATCTCACATTCGAGTTCTACACACCTCATTTGCATTGTTCCACCCAGTAATCTGGTAGGAGTGCTACAAAGACTGTGGCTAGAAAAGCCATACCAAGTAATTCAGTATACCACAGAGAAAGACTGCGTGTATACTGGGCGGCCAGAGTCTCCAGTAATAGGGAATAAACTAGAAGTCAGTAGATGGTGGGTAGCACTGAGGATGGGAGAGGGTATTATGAGTCTCAAAGGTATTGGGTATTTGCCAGAGGAAAAAAGAAGATGGTTCCGATGTGTTATACAAAGTCAAGAATATATCTATCTCCTCCTGGCCCTAGAGGATCTAACAAAAAAAAAAAAACAATTGCTGTGAAGTCCATTTCAACTCTTGAGGATCCTGTGTGTGTCAGAGTAGAACTGGATGCATAGGGTTTTCAGTGGCTGATTTTTTTGGAGGTAGATCACCAGGCCTTTCTTCCTCTGGGAGGACTTGAACCTTTAAACTTTTGTTTAGCAGCCCGGCATGTTAACTGTTTGCAACTTGACAACTAACCAAATCGGTGGGTTGTGAATGTTATGAAAAGCTCTGAGGACAGCCTCTTAGAGTTACTGTTACCAGTAATTAATGCCCTAGATATTTATATGTGAAACAAATTAGGTCCTATTTTTATTTTTCCAAAATTAATATAGCATAACAGCTGTCAGACAGCTAGAGGAATGTTTAGGAAATCCATTAAACAACTCAAAATCATTAGGAGGCTGTGTGAGTGTAATTGAATTCTCTTACCTCAATAATATACTCTCAGATATTAAATACATACAGCAAGTCAAATGCCCATTCAAGAACACTGTATTGAATTTCCAGGGAGCCCATATGCTACTTAAAACACACTTTCAGTTGAAGTGTCACAGTATTAAAAATGAAATGGTATAATACTACTGTTATTATATAGCTAAGACTCAGAAACCAGACTTTTCATGTTAGAAAGGACTGTAGTAGTGGAGTACAGCTTCTTTATTTTCCATTTTAAAAAGAGTCAAAATGATTTCAAAAGTTTATGCTTATCCTTTTGCCTGAATCAGACCAATTAAATAAAAAGAAAACCTTTCTCTAAATGGCATGTCTCCTCACTTATTCAATCTGCATTACCTTTGAGTAACATCAGGTGAAAAGGTAGAGGAACTTTAGGACCTTGTAGGCAAAGTGTAGCTCCTGGACCAGCACTATGGGCATCATCTGGGAGCTGGTGAGAAATGCAGAATCATGAGCCCTGGATCAGAATTCTTAATTTTAACAAGATCTCATGTTAAAATTTGACAAGTGCTGTTCTAGAGCAAGTCAATACTCTTACAAACTCTTCTGCCAGGCCAGCAAGACCTATGATGCCTGGAGAACTGAAGAGAGGAGCTTTTTATAAGAGAGAAGGAAGTACCATCTTTAGAACATTCTGGAATTTGAATTTAGGAAACAATAGAAACTGTGCCATAGGATGACACAGTTCAAGGAATAATCTTGCCCTTCATAGAAAGTGAAGAGAGGAAATTGCAAGATAGTGAGTGGACCTTCTGGTCCTGCTGCTGTCTGAATAGGAAAGGGGAAGGGACTGCATCCTTTTCTCAGCTTCCTGTGTTCAAGGGCAACTGGTATCCTCTTGCTAGTGTTATTATTTATTATTACAAAGAACAATGTAAAAATGGACACAATTGAAGATCAAAAAGCTTCATCTACTATTTCTAAATACCAAAATAAGTATTAGGTTGGATCTTGAATACTTTAATAGACTAATTTTCAATCTTGGCTGGATATTAAAACATCTGAAGATTTCTAAAAGAAGCCCAGGCTGAACTAGACCAATTAAATAAAAATCTGGGGGTAGGGGTCAGGGTGAGGATGGGGATGGAGGTGACTAAGCATCAGTATGTTTTAAACCTCCCCAGGTGATTCCAATGTGCAGCCAGGTTGGAGAGAACCACTGCTTCAGTAGGTTGTTCCAGACCCTTATGGAAGGAGGGCACTTGGTTGAGGTTGCAATTCTGCTCACAACACCAGAGCAGTGGGCCCCTCCACTACCACTGTAGTGCCAAGTGGCAGTCAGAAAAACTCACCTGCCAGTGGGGTTTTCAGAAATCAAGAGAATTAGGATTATAAAAAAGAGGACTTTATTAATGACAATTACTGTTGATGGAAATGTTCTAAAATTAGATTGTGGTAGTGGTTATACCACTCTGTAAGCTTACTAAAATTGTTGATTTGTGCACTTAACATGGGTAGGTTTTAGGATATGTAAATTATGCCTCAATAAAGCTTTTTTTATGTAGCTGTGTATGCTTCATCATTCATAATTTCAACCTATTGATCCAGGAATTCAGTGCTTGTTTTCTGTTACGAGAATGTGAACATCTACCCAAATGCCTGGTAGCTAGGTCTCTGTCAGATGCTGGATGTGTGAGTGGATGGGGACAGTTGGGTAGTTGGATCGATAAGTATCATTACCCTATTTGATGGTGGATTGATCCCTAAATTGATGTCAATCTCAAGAGGTCCTTAAAGCCAACAGCATCCCATGAGCATTGGTGACATTTCTAACTGCAGACATCTGTAACTTGTTATATAATGTTGTTAGGTGCTGTCGAATTGACTGACCATAGCAACCCAGTGTACAACAGAACAGAATACTCGTGGTCCTGTGCCATCCTCACAATGCTTGCTAAGCTTGAGCCCATCATTGCAGCTACAATATCAGTCCATTTGAGGGTCTTCCCTTCTTTACTGACCTCTACTTTGTCAAGCATGATAACCTTCTCCAGGGAATGGTCCCTTCTGACAACATGACCAAAGTAGGTGAGACTGGCCATTCTCACTTCCAAGGAGTATTCTGGCTACACTTCTTCCAGGACAGATTTGTTTGTTTTGGTGGTCCATAGTACTTTCAGTATTCTTTGCCATAACTCAAAAGCATTAACTCTTCTTCGGTCTTCCTTATTCATAATGTGGCATTGAAATCAGAGAAACGGGTTTCTGTAGAGGCAAGAATGCCAAGGCTGTCACAGCAAACTACTATTTACACATGAGTTACTACCACATAGAAAAATGGTATTTGCTTGTCAATAAACATACATATCCTTGTCTCAAAGTACCATCTGCAGTGTGGTTATCAGATGGGGAAATTATTCCAGCCAGGCTATAGCTGCTACTACCAGCTTTATCTTAGACACACGCCCTAGTTATGTTAATGTCCAGTGTTATGAAGGCCCAGGTGTACACAGGGTACATAAGATGTGTACAGAATTCTTCTCTGCCCCACACATAGAAGAAAATTGGGTGGGAAGGTGTTAGGAGGATATTGTTGCTTTAATTTATGGAATAGGATTCTAAAATTTTATTATGTAAAGTCCTTGGGAAATAAAATTGCTCTTTTTTTTAAAAATTGAATTCCTGGACTAACCTAGATTTAAACAGAAGCCCTAACATTAATTGGAGTGTTTCCTGCCCCAGTAATGGCAATTTCATAAACATATAAAATCTCATTTGGTGATTTACGACCTAGAAATATCCTAGAGTCATAGCCATATAAAGACATTGCATATATACGAAAATGGAAAATATCTTGGAAATTACTTGTTTTCTAATTTTTCTCATTAAAATTCTGGTTAGGTGAGAAATTTTTAGAAAGAACAAGTCAAGCTTTAGCTAGAATATTTCTTTTATAAACATTATTTGGTTCTATAAAGCATGAAAACAAAAAGACACTTAGATTTGACTATTAAAATATTAATCATTTACAGTTATACTCATTTATAAAGAGAATTTCAAAGAATAAATCTGTATAGTATAAATTACTTTTTCACTCGTTGTTGTTGTTATGTGCCGTCAAGTCAGACCTGACTCATAGTGATCCCTCCTTGGGTTCCTGAGGAGGTATCACTATGGAAGTAGATTGCCCAACCTGCCTTCTGAGGAGTGGCTGGTGAGTTTGAACTGCCAGCTTTCTGGTTAGCAGTCAAGTGCCTTAGGCACTGCGCTACCATCATTGTTGAAAATTATTTTCAAATAAAGGTGCACACCAGTTACCCAAGAGTTTCAACTGAGCGAAAGAATTTAATAGTCTGACTTAAGTGTATTTTAATATTCAAACATCTAGTGAATAGTGTCTGGACTGCATTATGTTAGGGCAGCTGGTCTCAACTTTACTTAATGTGCATCAGAATCACCCGGATTCTTGTTAAATCATAGATTGCTGAGCCTACTCCCAGAGTTTCTGATCCCCAGTAGGGCAGGAGTGGGGCCTGAGCACTTGCATGTGTAACAAGGTTGCAGGTAAGCTGATGGTGCTGACCCTACGACCACACTTTTAAGAGTCACTGTGTTAGGGAATGACTTTCTTATTTCTCAAGCAGAATTGCAGTTTTGCTTTTAGGGTATCAAAAGGGCTTAAAAACTTCAAAAACAAAACAAACAAGCCCCTCCCCCAAGAAATTCATTTATTGTCATAGATATAAGTAGTTTGGTTTTATTTGCTTGTGTAAATACCAAGAAGATTTAGGACTTAGTACATCCCAAAGGTTGTGATAGTAAAAGTCACCATCTACTTAAGGAAAATTAGAGAGGGATGTTTGATATTTCATCTCCAGAATGTGTCCCTAGCCTTTGAGTATTGCATAACCCAACCTCAGACATCTTCAGTTGTAGGGGCCTTGCTCCAGAGTACTTTCCTTCCCTCAGAAAAGTCTTTCTCTCCAGAAGGCTTAAAAAGCACTTTAACACAGAGAGCTTCCTAATGTCTTACTGAGCAGTGGTCATCAGAATTGTGGATTTTACAGACTAATAACTTTTTAAAATTGTAATCTATGTAAGATTGCCAACTAAAACAACTGTCATCTATCACAGTCTTTTATGGAAAAAAAAGACATTTTGACCCCCATAAGTAGGAAACATATACTCTCAGAGGAATAGACAGTTCTTTAAGTTGAATAATTTTATGAAAAAAAAAAAGCCTCTGTCCATATCTTAATTGTTGTAGGCCAGTGATAACTTCGTATTTGGGAATGATTGACATAGCAGGCTTTTAGAGTGAGGGCACAGAAAGCCAAGTTTTAATTTTAGGTCCTTCTGGCTTTAAGCTAAGAAACCCTGGTGGCACAGTAGTTAAGTGTGGGGCATCCAACTTAAAGGTCAGAGGTTTGAATACACCAGCTGCACCTCAGGAGAAAAGACCTGGTGATTTGCTCACATAAAGATTACAGCCTAGGAAACCTGTGGGCAGTTCTACCCTGTTTTATAGGGTCACTATGAATCAGAATCAACTTGATGCAGACAACAGTTTTAAACTAGAACAAATCTGTGCAAAGTTACCAATTTGGATTGAGGATGTTCTGTATAAATTAGAGATGATTTTCTATATTGTGTGTGTGTGTGTGTATATATATATATGTACACACTTATATATGTGTGTATGTGTGTGTATATATATATATATAAATGACACTTGGGTAAGGGAACATTAGTAATATTTCCCCTGATTTTCTAGACCAACTTTACTCTGACCATGTATAGTTCTTAATTATATGCTTATGTGAAGATTTCCTCTGCTTTTGACTGTTAAGTACATCCTGTCTTTCATAACTGGAGTGCAAATTCCTTGAGTGTAAGTACCTTGCCCTTTATCTCTTACGTACAAAGCACACAGTGACCTGCATAAATCCATCTTGGGTCACAGGTCACAGCAGAGTAAATTTTCCTTTAAGTTACACTTACATCATTCTTTGTAAATGGAAATATATAATGTAAGGTTTTTAAGGTTTTTTTTCAATAAGTAAAACTCCTTCAGATGTTAGCATTATTCATTTTTTATAACCCCATTTTTCACAGCTGTCATAAATATGAACTTCAGTTCGGCTGTTAACCAAATGACCAGAATGCTAGATGAGCAAATTATAAATTGATGAGGTTTTGCTTCAGTGCCTCAGCACTGGTAGTTTCCCCTAGCTTCTGGAAGATGGGGTTGCTCTTAGGTCTATGTATAGATGAGTCAAAGAAGATATGGACATACTTATTAGCCCTTTCTTCTTCCTTCCCCTTTAAAAATGTACTTACCTTCACCGTGTCTACAGAGTCCTTGTAGGATGCTATCTAGGTTCTTCAAAATTTATACAGCGACCAGTCATGTTTTGTATATTAATAAACTTAGATTTTTGGTTTATTTTGTTCTAAGAAATGGGAAATATTTCAATCATATTTGTATATCTAAAATTCTTAAATGTATAGTTTTAGATTTACTTAAAACAATCTTGAACTTAGATTCATATTTTAACCATTTAAAGTTAGTATTGGTGTTTTTCTGTTTGTTTTTCAGTCTGACAGTGTTTATTAGTTCTTGCATAGTTTACATTTTCCCCAGGGTCTTCAGCAAGTCAGAGAGCTCTGTGTCTCTTGAGTAGTTAATAGAGGGTGTACATTTCCCTGCCCTTACCATAAATGAGTGACTGGTAGCAAAGCAAATGGTTTCTAAGATCTGTATATCTCAAAACAATCCTTTTTTTTTTTTTTAATTTTATTTTTTATTTTTATTGTGATTTGGGTAAAAATTTACAGACCAAATTCAGTTTCCATACAGCAGTTCACATACACATTGTCTCATGACATTGACTACTATTTCCCCCAATGCAACAGCTCGCCTCCCACTTCCTCCCAATAGTTACCTCTTCCCTGTGTCCATCCCTCCATGCACTCCTGCCCCCTGAACTGTCTCCCTGGGCATAAACAGCCCTTCTTTCTCCTAGGATTGTTCTCTCCAAGGAATGTGTCCACCTCAGGTAAATGTTCAACTCATATGCCTGTGTTTTGTTTGGCTGGAAGCCACAGGAGTGGGTTCAATTCCAGACCTGAAGGGCAGCTAGGGGCCGTAGTATCAGTGGTTTCACGAGGCTCTATCGGACCAGCAAACCTGGTCCTCCTCTCCCCCACCCCCAAATAAGTTTGAGTTTTGTTCCACATTGTTCTTTCTCTCTATCTAGGATCTCCTATATAGATCCCCCTCCAAGTGGTTGACAGGGGTAGCTGGGCACCATCTAGTTTTTCTAGTCTCATACTCATATAGGCTGCTGATCACATGGTGTACGAGTCGCTAGGACTAATTGTTTTCATGAGTCTTTGGTTTTCTTCATTCTTCTTAGCTCTGGATGAGGAGAGACCCATCGTTGCATCTAAATGGCTGCTTGCAAGCTTTTAAGATCCCGGTCACTACTCGCCAAAGTAGGAAGGGGAACAATGTTATGTGTAGTATGTTATGACAATTGCGCTTGATGTCCTCTGCGACTATGGTCCCGAGCCCACCGGTTCTACTACTTGGTCCCTCTGGGTAGCTGGCTGTGAAGTGACTACAACCTTGTCCCTTGTCAGCTCTACTACACACCTGGGAAAAGTTAGGATTGGTTTTTAAAAACCTAGTTACAGGTGACATTTGGAGACACTATCAATTTTAAGTTAAGATTCCCCATATAATGTTTGCACTACAGTTGTAGAATGCAAACCCAGAGCTTAGAAGACTCGTATTTGAATCCTGGTTTTGTCTTTGTAAACTGTACTATCTTGGGCAAGCTGCTAAAGTTCTCTGAGCTGCTTTTCTCATCTTTAAAACAGGCATAGTAATATATACTACATGGCCATTTGAAAATAACATATGAAAACATTCTGAGTTATGAACTAGGACATAAGCATGTGGTATTTTATGCCTTTTAGCAATATAAAAATATCTTTAATGGATCTCTCATATCCATTCAGTTGTTTGTTTTTTCCTCTCATGGATGCTTAAATTCCTTAAAACTAGGGAAAAGAGTCTTGTTTATTAGGCTCACTTCTATTGGTAGCCAAAGCCACACTATTAAAAGGTTCAGTTAGAACTTGCCATTAGAAATTCAGTGTGAATAAAGCTCAAACATGTTAAAGCAGTCACCCATGGACATGTATAAAATGTACTGTATAATGAAGGTCCCATAAAACCAAAACCAAACACATTGCCACGGAGTCTTTTCTGACTCATAGCAACCTAAAGGACAGAGTAGAACTACCCCATAGGGTTTCCAAGGCTGCAAATTTTCACAGAAGCAAACTGCTTTATCTTTCTTCCATGGGATGGCTGGTGGGTTCAAACTGACAACCTTTTGGTTAGCAGTCGAGCGCTTAACCATTGTGCCACCAGTGCTTCTGAAGGGCAGGACCCATAGGTGATGCTTATTAGATCCTGATGTATTTTTATGTGTTCACATTCTGATTTATTACAAAAGGAGTTTGAACTTGGTTTGTAATATAAATAAACTGAGGCTTTATTCAGTTTGAAAAGGCCTTGGTTATCATGATTTTCAGATTGAAAAGATTTTGCAATTCTAATATTTTGGGAGATGCTGCAGTATCTATTCAGAACTCAGGACTGGGATATTAGGACACTTGAGATTCTGTGTGTGAGTCTCTTCACCCCATTTACCCTTAGATAACATATGTAATCAATGGTTGGTTGGTTCACCCTCAATTTTTGAATGAGTTGAACATTGGTTTAGTGACTTGTGGTTCTCTTAACTGCTTCTGATTCCCAAGATAACCAAAGATGTCTCCAAGGGGGTATTGACAGCTCTGTTAAGTACTAACCTCTTGCCTCTGACCACCAGCCTGACCTGCTGGGTGATGGGAACACTCCACAGCAAATGCAATTACCACCCTCTGTCTTGAAAGGTGTCTTGTGGAAAATGAAATATATGTAATAGGTTAAAAAATAGTGAGTTTTCTTCTTTCCCAGGATCTGACTTAGACATTAAGATCACTAGGTAACACTGAGCAGCAGTGAAATGGCTAAAGAAGGAATGCTGTACTAATGTGAATACAAACATAACTCTTGCACCTCATCCACTGTACCCAAAAAATTCCTTTTCTTAGATTTCTTACTTGTTGCTGGTGAGTTGATTCCCACCCATGGTGAGCTGGTGTGTCACAGAGAAGAGTTGCTCTATGATTTCCTTGGCTATAATCTACAGAAGCAGATTGCCAGGCCTTTCTTCCATGGTGCTGCTGGATAGGTTTGAACCACCAATCATTAGGTTAGTAGTCAAGTGCAAACCATTTGTGCTACCTGGGGACTCTTAAATTCCTTAAACCAAAAAAAAAAAAAAAAATGTCAAAAGTCAATTGGTACTCATATCAACCCTCTAGGACAGGGCAGAACTGCCTCATAGGATTTCCAAGACTGTAAATCTTTATAGAAGCCAATTGTCACATCTTTCTCCCATAGTGCAGCTGGTGGGTTAGAACCACTGACCTTTCTGTTAGTAGCAGAACCCTTAACTACTGTACCACCATGGCTCCCATGTAAGTTCCTTATATGCACCCAAATGATAAAAGCCTTAGCTAGACTACCTGGGTTCTGTTTATTCCTCCACTTATCTAAGACTTTGGGCAAGTAAATTATCTTCTGCATGCCTCAGTTTCCTCACCTGTACCATGAAGATGGCAAAAATAGCACCTGTCTCAGGATTGCTGTGGGGGTTCAGTCAGTTAATAAATGTAAAGTATAGGATGAAGGTAGACCACAGATTTGCTACATAAGTATTAGCTATTATTGCTATGTTGTTGTTGTTGTAATGTGCCGTCGAGTCAGACCCGACTCATAGCGACCCCTCCTTGGATTGCTGAGGCAGTATCACTACGGAAGTAGATTGCCCAACCTTCCTTCCGAGGAGTAGCCAATTATTTTTCTGAAAATTATTACCTTTCTAAAGACACTGCTACATGGTTTAAAATCAAGAAGGGAGTGCATCAGGGTTGCATCCTTTCCCCATACTTATTCAATCTGTATGCTGAGCAAATAATCTGAGAAGCTGGACTATATGAAGGAAAACATGGCATTAGGATTGGAGGAAGAATAATTAACAACCTGAGATAATGCTGACAGTACTACTTTGCTTGCTGAAAGTGAGGATGACTTGAGGCACTTACTGCTAAAGACTGAAGAATACAGTCTGCAGTATGGATTACGTCTCAATATAAAGAAAACAATAATCCTCACAACTGGACCAATAAGCAGCATCACGATAAAAGGAGAAAAGATTGAAGTTGTCAAAGAATTTGCATTGCTTGGTTCTACAATTGATGCCAATGGAAGCAGCAGTCAGGATATTAGATGACGTGTAGCACTGGGCAGGTCAGATGTGAAGGAACTCTTTCAAGTGCTGAGGAGCAAGGATGTCTCCTTGAGGACTAAGGTGTGCCGGGCACAAGCCATGATATTTCCAATCACCTCGTATGCATGTGAGAGCTGAACAATGAATAAGGAAGACCGAAGAAGAGTTGATGCTTTTGAGTTGTGCTGGCGAAGAATGCTGAAAGTACCACGGACTGCTAAAAGAACTAACAGATCTGTCCTGGAGAAAGTGCAACAAAAATGCTTTTTAGAAGCAAGAATGGCCAGACTTTGTCCACCTACTTTGGTCATGTTGTCAGAAGGGACCATTCCCTGGAGAAGGATGTCATGCTTGGTAAGGTGGAGGGTCGATGAAAGAGGGGAAGGCCTTCAATGAGATGGATTGACACAGTGGCTGTGACAATGGGCTCAAGTATAGCAAGGATCATGGAGCTGGCGTGGGATCAGGCAATGTTTCATTCTGCTGTGCATGGGGTTGCTATGAGTCGGAAACAATTCGATGGCACCTAACAACAGCAACAACAAAGATAAATTTACTGATGTATTAGTGAGTCATCAAATGTGACTTGTTTTATTTATAGGGTAAAAGTTCAAATTTTCCTGGTTCCAGTAATTTCAAATTTCATTCAGTAAAAACTCCCAAAGCGTGTTTTTTGAAACATTCAACTTGTGCCTGTAAAATTCATTTAATCTTCCAAAGCAGTCCACATCCACTGTTAGCATGAAAGAAATTGTGCAATGAGGGTGGAATGGAAAAGTATTTCCTTCCTACAGCCTCACTGATTCATGGCAATCCAATTTGTGTTCTTGAGCAACTTACTACAAATAACAAAAATTTCAGATGTTAGTTACTGGAATAGAAAATAATGTGACAAATTTTCCAAAAAGAACTGTGTCATATTCTGTGCAGCCAATGAGTAAAGGGGGGAAAGAAAGATTTCACAAATATTGTGAATCTAAGACCATAAACACATGACTAGTCCCTTTTTCCATGAGAGCCATCTTTGTCAGTGATGTTATATAAGATATAGGGTGAATGATAGAAGTGTATGATACTTAATTAATCTCTTGGTATATTTTGGTGCCTATTTTTCTTAAAATGTTTTTTAACTTTTTAAAGAGCCAGTGTTTATTTTTCATTAGCTGATACACCTTTCTCTCATAAAACAACTCAAAGTCACTAATAACTCAGGTGTATGGAGCAGTTTATCTCTACCCACACATTGACTCTAGAGGGTTTTGGTTTGAAAAGGTCTTTGTTTTATTATAGTTTTTCTGTTCATGTCATCTAGGGATTTATCTCATCAAATCATGGTCCTTCCCTTTGCCCCTAGCAGTGTTTCTGATTTGCTGCCTCTGATCTGCTAAGAACCAAAAAAAAATACTAAGTTCAGGGGAAGAACTTCAGTCTCTCCTTTTGTGCTACTCAAAGAGGCGCCCACAGAAGCACCCCTGTCACTGGGGTTTTGTTAGAAATGCAGAATCTTGGGCCTCATTCCAGGCCTATTGATTTAGACTACATTTTTTTTAATTCCCTTTTTTTAAAAAAATGATTACTTTATATATACTTATTGTTGTTAAGAATATCACAGCAGAAGGTATACTAATTTCACAATTTCTACCTGTACAATTCAGTGACATGGATTCAGTCTTCAAATTGTGCAATCATTCTCACCCGCCTTTTCCAAATTGTTCCTCTCCATTAACACAAGCTCACTGCCACCTAACTTTCCTATCTAATCTTTTGAGTTGCTGTTGTCCGTTTGATCCCATACAAGTATTTCTTGAAAGAGCACAGTGCTCAAGGCAGACATTAGTGTTGTTTGACCTTAAGAAAACGTCAGGGGATATTTCTGGTTTAACAAGATCCCCAGCTGAATTGTGTGCACCTTAAAGTTTGCAGAGTCCTGCTTTCGCACATCACTTTTGTGATGGTAATTTTTCTATTTAGAGATCCTTTTTTAGCTTACAAATTATGCTTCTTGTGTTCTAGCTGGCCAAAATAATTTACCTCTAAAAACGAGGAACATTACTTTAACATCTACAAGTGTCTTGATGTTTATTAATAAACAACTAACGAACATTTTATTTTCTCCTCCCTAGGATCCTCCTGTTGATTTTGAAGAGTCCATATCATGGAATCCATCTCTATGATGGGAAGCCCTAAGAGCCTTAGTGAAACTTTTTTGCCTAATGGCATAAATGGTATCAAAGATGCAAGGAAGGTCACTGTAGGTGTAATTGGAAGTGGAGATTTTGCCAAATCCCTGACCATTCGACTTATTAGATGTGGCTATCATGTGGTCATAGGAAGCAGAAATCCTAAATTTGCTTCTGAATTTTTTCCTCATGTAGTAGACGTCACTCATCATGAAGATGCCCTAACAAAAACAAATATAATATTTGTTGCTATACATAGAGAACATTACACCTCCCTGTGGGACTTGAGACATCTGCTTGTGGGTAAAATTCTGATTGATGTTAGCAATAACATGAGGATAAACCAATACCCAGAATCCAATGCTGAATATTTGGCTTCATTATTCC
Organism: Orycteropus afer afer; assembly: GCF_000298275.1. Lineage (NCBI taxonomy): Eukaryota > Metazoa > Chordata > Mammalia > Tubulidentata > Orycteropodidae > Orycteropus > Orycteropus afer. Next base: position 9,432,974 of record NW_006921650.1, on the reverse strand, counting down.
CTGATTCCTTGATTGTCAAAGGATTTAATGTTATCTCAGCTTGGGCACTTCAGTTAGGACCTAAAGATGCCAGCCGACAGGTACGTATTTTTAAATTTTAATCTTTTTTACCTGATATTTTGTAAATAGCTAAACAATGATCAAACATTTAAAAATCACATTTCAACACTCTACAGTGATTATCATTTTGGAAACTATGCATGAGCACCTGAAGATTAATGCCCTAACCTTGTAAGGTCCCATATTTCTATTCCCAAAATGATATGGAAGGCTGATAACTTAGATTTTCCTGTCCGAATGAGCTAATTAAAACAAAAGATAAGGTTGGCAAATGAATGTGACACAATGCATTGAGTCTCTCTTCTTGCTTCTTCAAAAGCAGAAACCGTGACAAAGCTGTCTTTTTCTTTCCCTTTGTCCATCCTTCCTTTTCTTTCCCCTTCTCTCCCTCTCTTGCTTGCTACCCTCCTTCCTTATAGCTATTGGGAAACAGTATCCCATGAGCAGTGTTTAATATCCTCAGTAAGATTGCTTAGAAGTACCTTTTAATTTTACATGGATTACATATTCATAGAATTTTAAATCATACAATTTTAAGTGTAGGTTTTTAAATCTGTATGGAAAAGCAGATATGGACTGGATTTCTTAGGTTGTCTGTGAGCATATGAGTCTATAGATAATGCTTTATTTAATTCAGCTGGAGAATAAAGCATGAGGAGTCTGTCAATTACTTGTTAGAATGACAGTCTTTAAGTAAACACATACAATAAATTAAAATCTTTTAAAGATGTAATTATGCCTTTATAATTAAGCATGATGATGAAATGCTTTTATTATTTTTGTTTATAAAGCAGTTGATTAGATGCCTTAGAATATTTAATTTAGGTACTGTAATATATCAGTGTAGCTGCATATCTGAGCCATAACCTTTCACTTTCAAGTCCTTCAAATGATATACACTTTCTGCTTTCCTAGTGGGTAATTCTGAATCTTTTGGTGTTTTGGGGTTTTTTTGCACATCTACTAAGTTTTGCAAGTTAGAACAAGGACCTGTGAAATGTACCTGATTTAATCCTTTACTTATATTTGTAATAATTTTAACTTTTCAAGCAATAAAAGCATTGTAAATAGTAAATAAATTTAAAATGAATTACAGAAATAGTTCCATTTGTGTTTTATACTCCTTGTGCCTTTATTTTGAATGATTTATATTTTTAGGTTTATTATAAGATTTTTAAATTTATAGATACCTCTAAAGTTTTTTTCTAAATGAGTAAAAAGAAAATGTTATTCCATCATTGTCACACTGTAATAAAGGAGAGTGCTTTTCCTTATTTCTTAAATATAAAAGAACCTTCACTTTAAAAGCTCATGAACTTTTATATAGTAGTATAGCCTTTGTCATTAACCTGACTACTCTTACCTAAAATTAAGAATCCATAGAGCTCCATATTGCCATCAGTCGGTAAATAAGTTAGGCATGCAAGTATTTCAGTGTTGCCTATTTTAGACCCCTTATATAAACATCATCAGGGATATATTTAATAATTTGTTTTCACCAAACATTACCTAGAGGCTACAGCATCAGCACCTAACAACAACAACAACAACAAGATGACCTACTCATGAGTAACAGTGGCTCACTCCAGCAGTGAACTTGGAACGCAAGAAATATTTGTTGAGATTGCAACAATATTACAATCTTAGATACTCTGGTAGTTTGAAAGGCCAGCCTAACTTTCATCCATCATGTCTTTAGAGTTCTTCAATAGAAGTAACACTTTAGTCTTAGAAAATGGCGATGGCTTTACAGTTTAAGCCTTATCTTACCCCTTTTTACCCTCACCTGGTATATTGTCATCATTTAAAAATCATATATACTGACCAATGAAATAATATACCTAAGATCATCCATGGTTTTTCAGAGACATAAACCTGGTGAATTGGTTTGTATGTCTAAAGAGAAATTTTATAAATAGTAGAGCATTATGATGAAATTTAGGGGTTTTAATAGCAAATGCCATCACCCAGAGTCCATGCCTCTCTTCTCTCTCACTGTCTTTCTGTAAAGAGCAGTACTTGCCATCAGTCTGCTAGGCAGAATCACCACAGTCTTAGAAGCACAGTTGGAAGCCACCTGCTCAGGCACCACCTGGACCCGGACCACTGGTGGGGAGAACTTACTCTGTCACCACTACTGAACCACGTGACCTAGGAAAGCACACTTTTCTTTCCTTCTTCCTGCCTTGACTGCTAACCAGAAGGCTGGCGGTTCAAACTCACCAGCCACTCTTTGGAAGGAAGGTTGGGCAATCTACTTCGGTAGAGATACCGCCTCAGAAACCCAAGGAGGGGTCGCTGTGAGTCAAATTGACTCGACAGCAGTGAGTTTGGTGTTTTTCGCTGTCCTCTGAGAACTTGCCGGCCCCAGGTTCTAGCTAGATTCCTCTGCATTTATTTTCATGACAGTGGCAAGGATTCTGTTGTTTTTATGACACTATTTTAACCGATTAATAAATAAGCCAAAACCAAACCCACTGCCATGGAGTTGATTCACAGTGACCCTACAGGACGGAGTAGAACTGCCGCATAGGGTTTCCAAGATAGGCTAATAATTTAATAACACCTTTAACTCCTTAACTTTAATACTTTACATCATTCAGATGTCATCACAAGTGATGCTCCCCAGATTAAAGTGGAGTGTGCAGTCCTTACATGTTTATCAACAACAATAGTGATGAGTTTCTCTTTTTTCTCTGCAGGTTTATATATGCAGCAATAATATTCAAGCTCGACAACAGGTTATTGAACTTGCTCGTCAGCTGAATTTCATTCCCATTGACTTGGGATCATTATCTTCAGCCAGGGAGATTGAAAATTTACCCCTGCGACTGTTTACTCTCTGGCGAGGTCCCGTAGTAGTAGCCATAAGCCTGGCCACATTTTTCTTCCTTTATTCCTTTGTCAGAGATGTGATACATCCATATGCGAGAAACCAGCAGAGTGACTTTTACAAGATTCCTATTGAGATTGTGAATAAAACCTTGCCCATAGTTGCCATTACTTTGCTGTCCCTGGTATACCTGGCAGGTCTCCTGGCAGCTGCTTATCAGCTTTACTATGGCACCAAGTATAGGAGATTTCCACCTTGGTTGGAGACCTGGTTACAGTGTAGAAAACAGCTTGGGTTACTGAGTTTTTTCTTCACTGCCGTCCACGTCGCCTACAGCCTCTGCTTACCAATGAGAAGGTCTGAGAGGTACTTGTTTCTCAACATGGCTTATCAGCAGGTATGGAATGTGCTTGTCATTGAAGTGTAATTAGTATAATCTGTAAAACAAGATTTAAAATAGTATAAAATTTACGTAACTTGTAATAGGAAATTTCTTTGGGTATTTTGAAGGAAGGGAGAGAGTTGTTCTTACACAGTGTTTTTGCATAGAAATTCAATGGCTAATTTAAGATCATTAGGGGTGAAACTGCTACCTCCACCCTCTTTGCAGAATAAAAGCAAAGAATTATAATGAAAGTTTTTTGGTTTTTTTTTTTTTTTTAATTTTAGGATTGCAGTAACTTCTTTTAGCATTAAACCAGTAAGTAATTTAAGGTTTTATAATTGACTGTTCCACAAAGCAACAACACAACACTCAGTGAACATATAAATAAAATTAGAACCAGTGAAATAATAAAGCAGAATGGGCAGTCAAGATCAGGAGAAAAAAGAATGCAACATCCTCACTAGCTGTGTCTGCACAGTTCTGTTTTGGCTTTGAGATTTCTGATAGAATGAAAAAAGGAGACACTGTTACAAGGTTCTTGTCAAAAAGTAGAAAAGATACTAGTCCCTCAAGTGAAGGAAAGCTTCATTAACTTCTTTCTTTCTTTCCAAGAAAGTCTCAAGAGATTCTGGAATAATTTAGAACACTACATAATTCCAATTTTGTATATGTAATATAAGAGACTTCACTACATGTTCAGAGTAAATCAAATCTGACTCATCAAATCTGACTCACTATGTATATGCATTGGCAGTATGAGGAAAGACATTTGGAAAAGCAGTGTATACAAATGAGGCAATTGGACCTTTGGAAAAGTATCTTTATGAGGCAATTCAAGTGGACAAATATTTGAGCTCCATAGGGCTTTGTCCTCGGGGAACTCTGAGCTTCCTGGGGGAAGACAGGGTAAGAGAAAGAATAATAATCTCATATATATTATGTATGTGAGAGGGGCTGGGGGAGGATGGGGGAGTGAAGGTACACAAGTAGTTTAGAGATTCCCTGCCTGGGTTGAAGGCCAAAATGTACCCAAATTATTCAACCAAATTTAAACCTACTTCTAAAATGAACTCAAAACTAAGTCGAACACCTGACTTCTTTTGTGTCACCCTGAAGCCCACCTCTCTGTGCCTCATGGTTTTGAGACTCAAGTCCCTATAACCCATAATTGTTTTCCAAACAAGATGATAATGTTTACACTTCTTTCCTTGCATGTACTCACAGAAGGAGAGAATCTTGGTCATCTTTTTGTTTAAATCTCCTCCCTTCCCTTGTACCTAAGAAATATGCAATAATAGGGTCTACGTAACAGTTTGTGGAATTGAATTAATGCAATTTCAATGTTTCCATTTTTATGAGTTGGTTCCTCTTATGCCAAGAGTGAACTCAGTATTGAATCAGTTAATGTCCTACCAAATAAAGGAAATTCACATTTGCTTTCTTGTCAGGTTCATGCAGATATTGAAAACTCTTGGAATGAGGAAGAAGTTTGGAGAATTGAAATGTATATCTCCTTTGGAATAATGAGCCTTGGCTTACTTTCCCTACTGGCAGTCACCTCTATTCCTTCAGTGAGCAATGCTTTAAACTGGAGGGAATTCAGTTTTATTCAGGTAGGTAAGGGTTTGGTGAAGAACCGGGTGCCACGGGGCTTAATTGTTAAGTACAGCTGAATTTTAAATATGCTCCCAAATAAATGCCGCTCCTTATTACAAGGGGAAGGCTAAAGTTCATGGGTGGAGCAAACTGTTTGCTCTCAGCTACTAACTGAAAGCTTGGTGGTTCAAATTTACCTAGTGGCACCAAGGAAGAAAGGCCTAGCAATCTCCTTCTGTAAGAATAAAGCCATTGAAAACCCTGCAGAGTGCAGCTCTGCTCAGAAACACTTGTGGTCACCATGAGTTGGAACTGATTAAACAACAAACCGTTTATGTTTATACAGCCAGCTTGGGAAACACATATTACTGGAAGCCAGCTTAGAACTGATCTGGTTCAGTAAGTCAGAGACCAGGATGCAAATACTGGAGGCCTTTGATAGCACTATCTACTAAAGTAGGGGGAGCTCTGGTGGCGTACAGCCTAAGGCACTTAACTGCTAACCACAAGGCTGGTGGTTCAAACCCACCAGCCACTCCTCAGAAGAAAGATCGCTCGATCTACTTCCGTAGTGATACTGCCTTGGAAACCCAAGGAGGGGTCGCTGTGAGTCAGAGATGACTCGACGGCATATAACCACAACAACATACACTAAGGTAGGAAAAAGGTTATTTTAAAAAGAAAGGAAATGAAAGTGGGGGAGAGGTGAACATAGATCAAATTTAATGCTAAAAGTCAATTTACTTATTAGTCAGATGAATGGAGAATTATAAATTTTGAGTCATCTTGATCTGTCCAGGAAAAAAAAAATCTCATTGATTTGAATTCAAGGCGTAAGAAGGTACAAAAAGAGCAGGAAGGCGGCATCTTCTGACTTCCTCCAATCTTAAAAGAGAGAGACAAAATCACCCAAGGCAGCCCAAGGCCTATTCCTCTGAGGCCAGACATGCTGCCACCCTCCAATTCTGACACCAATTCTGACACCAACCGTCCCTCCCATGACAATCTGCTTCTCTGCTGGGTTCAATAATTCCTTACAGTGGCCACAAAGAACTCACAGACAATACTCATGATTATGGGGTTTATTAGGGAAGTAACAATTTACAATTCAGGTTCAGGAATGTGCTCAGGATACAATTCTTTGATCAGGACAGTCTAGCCCCTGCTATGCCCTCAAGTGCATCTCTCTGGCCCTCAGCCTCTGCCCTGCTCCAGCAAGTGTTACAAAGCTCTTTTATATATGTGCATGTATAAATACGTGTGTGTGCACATACACACACATATGAGGATGCTCTTTAGCACTTAATTTTATAAATTTAAGGAAAATATTGATGTTCTGACCAGTAATCATACTATTAGAAATCAGTCCCATGGATAGAAATTGAAATATAGAAGAGAGTTTAAAGTGGCATTATTTAGAGTTGAGAAAAATTGGAAACAGGTAATATTCATCAAGAAAGAATGGTTAAATAAATGATAGCACATTTACTCAATAGAATATCAAACAGCATGAAAGTTATGTTTTAAGAGTATTTAATGACACGAAGAAAAGGTTCTTAATATATAAGTAAAATGATCAGAATATTCAACTTCATGCAATATGACCTTATTTGTGTAAAATGAAGTGTATGTATAAATATGTAAATATATATGCAATATGGAAAAATATTAAAATAGCTTAATTTAGAGATAACAGAACAGTTCTATAATTTAAGACAAAATAGTTTTATCGAAATACAAACATTGTATACCTAGTGGGCTCACTGATGAGTTGGAATCATTTTGTTTCTTTTTGTGTCTTTTTCTTCTTTCTCCCACCTTAAGTCTACCCTTGGATATGTTGCTTTGCTCATAAGTACTTTCCACGTTTTAATTTATGGATGGAAGCGAGCTTTTGAAGAAGAGTACTATAGGTTTTATACACCACCAAATTTTGTTCTTGCTCTTGTTTTGCCTTCAGTTGTAATTCTGGGTAAGATTATTTTACTCCTTCCATGTATAAGCCGAAAGCTAAAAAGAATTAAGAAAGGCTGGGAAAAGAGCCAATTTTTAGAAGAAGGTATTGGAGGAGCAATTCCTCATCTCTCACCAGAGAGGGTTACAGTGATGTGATAACAAATGGTGCTCACTGATGCCATATTAAAGCTCTACTTATACCATTGTTTTTATTACTTAACTCTGTGTTCAGGAGTTTGTGTAAATGTGTGTCAAATTTGCTGTTACATGAGGTTTCAACCAAATTAGAGGTAGAATTTTTTTCCAGTTAATTTTCACAACTGTCCTATCTGGTCAATCTGGAGTCAAACATATTGTTGAAATTCAGGTACATTTTGTTTCATTTTGTTTTGCACAACTGTAACACTATTGTTATTTGAGTAAAACTATATTTCATAATCAGGCCAAAGTATTTAGTTAATAATATAGGCACATTGTTAAAAATGTTAAAAACATTTTGCCAACCAGCAGAATTTTAAGCTTTTAATATATTTCAATGGATATATGTTTTTTTTCTGAAGCTTAAGTAAGGTTTTAATTATTATACAATTTAAGAAATAGAAATACATAATCCTATAGTATTTTTAAAAAGAACATGTTACATTAGCATCTAGGTAAGGGTACATGGTAACATTTCTGTATATTTATCATAAAACAGAATTTGGAGACTAATTAATTGTATGAATCAATTATGTGAATACATACAAATTTAAAAAAAAAAAAAGATTAATCCTGAAGTTACATTTAAAATGCTTTGGAGACATGAATACATATTGATAATGCATACCTCATGAAAGGTTTTATTTTTAGTTTTGTTACAGAGCAGTTTCATTTGCATAATAATGTATCGATCAGGGTGGGTACTCAGTAATATTCTGCCTCCAAAACTGGTATTTCTAACATAGCACCAATCCTGGGAATCTTACGACTGTCCCTAGTTAGAGGGAAAGTGTTGGTTTTACACACAAATACTTGTCAACCAATCCATGTTGTTACCAGTTACTACTCTATATTGTGGGATTTTACTGAGGTGTATTGAGCGTTTATAGAGTGCCAAGCACTTTCTAAACACTTACTTATATTGTTCCATTGAATACTTAATAACAACCCTGTGAGGTAGATAGTTCTTATCTTCATTTTACGTATGAGGATTCTGTGGTTTAGAAAAGTAATTTATCCAAGGTCACATAGTTAGTAAGTCGCAAAGTGAGCATTCAAGTCCAGAAGCTATGCTTTTAACTGCTAAGCACACTGGCCCTGCCATATCCCCGTGCATTCTGCTCATGATGTCAATCTAGGTGCCTTCCTATTTTGTATAAAGTCATAGACATTTTTCAGATTGGGTTGTGTGTGTCAAAAGATATATGCAAATATTACAGTCATAAATTTATTACTGCTTGTGGGATAATTCACAGTTACTTACCTGGTCTGACCTGGGACATGCACTTGGAGACCCACAGGAATTGGGAAACCTCCCTTCCAAGTAGAGAGAGGACCAGAGCAATGATAGAGAATTGCTGGGATCCTGCAGAATCTTACAAACTCCCTGTAGGGCTGGTCATTTCCTTCTCTCTTCCTGAGATGTCCTCCTGCCTGCTCAACCATTCATTAGGGATCATTTTACAAGCATGAGGGATATTAGGATAAGTGGTTAATTATAAACCTACTCTAGAAACATCTAATCATGTGAATTATTCATAAAACTTTTCAGTGCTGACATTTCACATTTAACCTTAGTTAGAATGCCCTACATTTTTTCCCCATTTGTTCTTTTCTTATTAAAATACAAACTTGCAGACATGACAAAATTATATGCATTCCTTTTCCTGAAATTATAACATTTCTCAATTACCACTGAAACACTGCTGGATCCAGCTGCCAGAAAATAGAAGGGCTTCACTCAGTGGGGGCCACCTTCCCCACCAACGGCTCTTTACCTACTACTGCACTGGTAAAGTACTCATGGTTCTCTGTTCTCTTTTTAACATCTTAAACTTTGTAATTGAGCTCTCCATTTTTAAAATTTTAGTTATATCCTTCCCCTCCTAGTTATCACTTATTAGTTCTTAGTAGGAATTCAGTTGGAGGACAACTTTTAAGGGTTAACACCTACAGACTTAACTATTTAGTGGACGAATGAGAGCAGTATATTTTCGATACATTCTTGTTCCTTAAATATCACTTTTTTAAGGCCATGCTTTAACCATTTAATGTAAAAATACAATGATATTTGTTTAAAAATCAGATGACTTGTGAAGTATATTGTTGCATGTATATATTAAGTAGCCAATAATATAGATAAGGTAATCACTATTACAGATAGAGCATTTGAAATACAAAAAAATAAACTTTTATGAAAATATGTAAAAGATAATGCTATTTCAAATAGTAATATCTCCTTTTCAGTACTACAAAGATGAAATAATTTTGAAGTTGTAGCATAAATGTATTATATTCATAACAATTCTAAATATTTAAAAGCCTTTTGAAAAATGTAAAAATATGAATTGATTTTGAATTGCTTTACTTATCTGTTTTTCTTAATTGTTATTTTTCATGATTATTATACTTCTGAGTCATTTGCTGGCCTCAGAATTCTGTTGTTGCTAGCTGTGAGGAAGTTGGGGGAACTTTGGAGCAGCGGGGATTTGCTTCATGATCTGGGTTTGGAGAAGTGCCCCTGAGCAAAGCATCATACTGTAGAGAATATATCCAGTCTTAATTCTATGCAAAAAAATCGAGTAATTTTTCCTCAGAGGAAAATAACTGTAGACTGTATTGTGCTTCTTAGCTTTCGAGTGAAAATTTCATGTCTCCTCTTTTAAGAACATTTGAAATCACACTTAAATATGAATACTGTATATTAATGCTATCATATATTTTTTCAATACATACATAGAAAATTAGCCCAGAGTATCTACAAGTGAGATTTTTAAATTTAAATGTTAAAATATTTACAAGTATGAATAAATTATATTTATAGATATTTATCAAAGATAATTATTTTGTGCTACACAGAGATTGGCTATTGAGCACCAGTGTTAAACTACCTGATTAGTTTCTTATAAATTAGCATGACCTTGACTTGATTAAGAAATTTTACTCTCTAAATTAATTCTTTTGATAATAATAATTTAAGGTATATTCATATTACATTACTGTCAAGTTATGAAAGTTATTTGTATAAAAGGGCTGCAAGAACATAACATACCCAAATTTTTTGTTGAACTCTTATATGATAAAACCTTACTTTTTTCATTGCCTTCTGCCATTAAACTCTTCCATAATAAATGTACAGAGAAGTTCCCCTCTTTCATAAAAAAAGAGGCTTAATTATAAAATTTAAGGTTTCTTATATACTATTTTAAACCAACCATCATAAATGTAATTCATAAATATTTCTTTAGGAGTACTGTAAGCACCGAACTAATTATACTTGTGTCAGTCTATAAAATATATGACCTAAAATGCCATGGTGAAGTTGTTTTATAAAATCTTGACTTAGAGCAGTGCTACACATAGTATATTATACCTTAATCAGTGTTAAGATTTATATTTGTGATGTGTCATCATGAAAATGTGATGTTCTACTTTGAATTAATCATAAGTCTGTAGAACAAATTCTGGTGTATGTTTGGTATATGTAATTAGCTCTAAGTGAAATTGTAATATTTTTAGTGGAAACATAATCTGTTTCTATCTTTGAACAGTGAATTTTACAAGAATGACAGATTCTTAAATTTTTTATCTAAAAACATTAAAAAGTGCTCAGTATGCAGGGATTCTGTCCATGTGATACCAAAAGAATGTTTCCTAATACACATACATAGGAGATTTTTTTCACTTTCCAATCAGAGTTCCCATTTGTAGTTATCCCAAATTAGGGCAGACTGTATGGATTCTCCCAGTGGCTGGATGAGCTAAATTAAATCAGAAAAGCAGATGCTTTTTTGGTTTCTAATATTGCCAGTTTTAAAGAGGTATTTTTTTAAGTTACCAAGATTTTCTTTAAAGGAGTTTCCTGGCTTTATAGACATGCAGCTTGAAAAAGGACTGGAAGATGTCTCCCAGTGTCTGTTTGCCCTACTTCTCTAAACAGCTGTGGTCCCTTACATTCCATAAGTACCCTTACAAGTAGGTGTATCCATGTGACTGAGTGTTGGCCAATGAGATATTAGGGGAAGTATGTGTAATTTTGTGGAGTCCCTGGGTGATGTGAATTGTTGCTTCAAGTCTGCCCAAAGGTGCCAGCCAAGAAAGGCCTGGTGATGTACTTCTAAAAATTCAGCCACTGAAAACCCTCTGGAGTACAGTTCTACTCTGACATGCATGGGGTCTCCAGGAGTCAGAGTTGATTCCATAGCAACTGGTATGTGTGACTTTGCTGGAATCTCCTTAAAGGAAAAAAGCTTGTGTTCCTTCTGGTCCTCCTCTGTCTTACTGTGGGGAATGTGGACATGATGACAGAAGCCCTGGCAGCCTGCCCAGGATGATTGAAGCCATACTCTAAGGAAGGCAGACTGGAGATTATAGAAAGACTGACTACTTGGATTGCTTCTTCCTGATGAAGAAATAAAAAGTTTAAGCCGCTGTTAATTTGGGATTCTTTGTTATTTGAAGCCAAAATTAATCCTTTGTGTCTTACCATTCTTTGTCATGATACCGTTTAACACTGTTTGAATAAACTAGATTGCAATAATTCTTACCTTTAAAAACCTTCAAAGGATAATGTATAATTCACATGAGAATTAATTTTTCATTGGTAAATGACTTTACTCATTTTTGCCTTGACCTTTCATTACATATTTTTTATCTGTTTTCTTTATAACTGTATAACCGATACTTGCTAAAACTCTGTAATTTCCAAAATACGGCTATCAAATTACATGCCATGTTTTTATATCATATTCATAGATCTGCCTTATAAACATCTAAATAAAAAGTACTATATAATATGTTTTAACTTCTTTTTTGAAATATTTTATACAAATGAACTTTTCTTTCTTACCAAATAATAATTCCAATACTTAATGAAGACCATCTAATTCTTTTCCAAGTATTTCTTTTTTAGAAGAATCAGAAAGCAGTATGTGTAATAGTGTTTTGTTCTTATACAAAATAGCCACTTAGGGAAAATCTCCATTTAATGAGGTGGTGGTTGTTGTTTGCCCTAGAATCAGACCCTACGCATAGTGACCCCTCCCTGGGTTGCCGAGGCCGTATCACTATAGAAGTAGATTGCCCAACCTCCCTTCCGAGGAGTGGCTGGTGGGTTGAACTGCCAGCCTTCTGGTTAGCAGTACTCTTAAAATTATTTCATTTCACTGGCATTCATTAAGCTCCTTGAAAAATCAGGACTCACACAATATTCAAACTATCCTGTAAGCTCCCTGTAGCACAGTCTGTCTTTCCCACCCCCACAGAAAATTATGTCATCACCCCACATCCATACAGCTAAGCCTCCCTCCCACTGCCTTCCCATCACTGCCTCCACCTCTTGCCTCCTGGCCAGACCCTGGAGCTTCACTTTGGTCTTAGGGCCAAGTAGCTGCTGCTGCTGCTGCCAACAGCCAGCCATTACATGCTAGTACATATTGAGGAGCCCTGTGCATGGTACCACTGACAAGGACAAACTGACCCTTGTCCTTGTGCACCTTGACTTGAGGCTATCTTTCCCAGCAGCTGCCTGGAAAGTCAAGTTAATACAACCTGGAAATACAAATGCCAGGGTGTTAATGGATGTTAATATTCTATGAGTAGGACTACCAGATAAAATACTGGACTCAGAGTTAAATTTGAATTGCAGACAAAGCAACATATAACTTTTCAGTACACATCTGTTACAAATACTGTATAGGACATGTTTTTTGGTGGGAGACAGGTTGTTTGGCTAAATGTGACAACCCTACCTTAGAGGTGAACTTTGAGTAAGGAGCTGCAGCTGAAGAGCAAGCAGATGCATAAATTATTCTCCCTTCCTTTCCCCAAGTTGGACTGTTCCATGGTGCAAGAATTCCTGAGGCCTCTATGAAAATATTATCTAAGAGATCAAGCTTTGTTCCAAAGCTATGGCCAGTTTTATAACACATGTATTTCTGCTCTGTCCTCAGATGCCTCACTTCCTTTTACCCTCTTCTTCCCAACTATTGTTTGTTTTGGTAGGTTCAAGGGAACCCAGGCTAGGACAAGACTTTTGGTAGTGGAATCTTCAAATGGAAAGTGAAACCTGAAGTACAGGATGATTTTGACAAGGTCAGCCACAAAACCCGAAAATGAAGGCTCAAAATCCATCTCCGAGAGTGACATTTACCAAGAATACAGTGATAGATTCTAAAATCAGAATAGTAATTTATCACGACTGTAAAACATAACAGTGTCCCATAGGCAAGAATACAAGTACAGCAGCCCCTCTATGGTTTTACTTTCTATGGTTGCAGTTACTCGTACGGTCCGCAAATAGTAGTCTTAACTCTGTTACAATGCTTACATCATTCACCTCACCTAATCTCACATAACTTTTATTACACTATATTGTTATAACTGTCCTGTTTTATTATTAGTTAATGTTGTTTATCTCTCGCTATGCCTAATTTAGGAGCTCTGGTAGAGTAGTGCCTAAGACACTTGACTGCTAACCAGAAGGCCAGCGGTTCAAACCCTCTAGCCACTCCTCGGAAGGAAGGTTGGGCAATGTATTTCCATGGTGATACTGCCTCAGAAACCCAAGGAGGGGTCGCTATGAGCCAGGTCCGACTCAAGGGGACATAACAACAACAACAACATGCCTAATTTATAAATTAAATTTTATCATAGGTCTGTATGTATAAAGGAGCTCTGGTGGCACAGTGGATAAGACCTTTGGCTTCTAACCAGAAGATCAGCTATTCAAACCCACCAGCTGCTCTGCAGAACTTCCGTAAAGATAATACAACACTGGAAAAACAATGAGAGTCATTATGAGTCCGAATTGACTCCGTGAGAGTGGGTTTGTTTTTGGTTCATGTGTTGTTGTTGTTAGATGCCATCAAGACATCTTCTGACTCAGTGACCCTATGCACAGCAGAACGAAACACCGCCCGGTCCTGAGGCAGCTCCATGATTCATGCTACACTTGAGCCCATCGCCGTGGCCACCGTGTCAATCCATCTCCTTGAGGGCCTTCCTCTCTCATCAACCCTCCACCTTACTAAGCATGACATCCTTCTCCAGGGAATGGTCCCTTCTGACAACATGACCAAAGTGTATGAAACAAAGTCTGGCCATTCTTGCCTGCAAGGAGTATTCTGGGTGCCCTTCCTCCAGGACAGACCTGTTAGTTCTTTTAGCAGCCCACGGTCCTTTCTGCATTTTTTGCCAACACCACAGCTCAAAAGCATCAATTCTTCTTTGGTCTTCCTTATTCATTGAAAATATCATGGCTTGTGTCAGGCACACCTTAGTCCTCAAGGAGACATCTTTGCTCTTCAGCACTTGAAAGAGGTCCTTTGCAGCCAATTTGCCCAGTGCTATACATAGTCTGATGCTTTACTGCTGCTTCCATTGCCATCAATTGTAGAACCAAGCAACGTGAAGTTTTTGACAACTTCAATCTTTTCTCCATTTATCATGATGCTGCCTATAAGTCCAGTTGTGAGGATTTTTGTTTTCTTTATATTGAGATGTAATCCATACTGCAGACTGTATTCTTCAATCTTCATCAGTAAGTGCCTCAAGTCATCCTTACTTACAGCAAGCAAAGTTGTGTCATCAGCGTATTGCAGGTTGTTAATCATTCTTCCTCCAATCCTGATGCCACGTTCTTCTTCATATATTCCAGCTTCTCAGATTATTTGCTCAGCATACAGATTGAGTAAGTATGGTGAAAGGATACAACCCTAACACACTCCCTTCTTGGTTTTAAACCATGAAGTGTCCACTGTACTGTTCAAACAACAGCCTCCTGGTCTATGAACAGGTTCCTGATGGGTACAATTAAGTGTTCTGGATTCCCATTCTTCTCAATATTATCCACAATTTGTTATGATCCACATTATCAAATGCTTTTGTATAGTCAATAAAACACAAGTAAACATCTTTCTGGTATTCTTTGGTTTGAGCCAAGATCGTTTGACATCAGTAATGATATCCCTTGTTCCACGTCCTCTTCTGAATCCAGCTTGCATTTCTGGAAGTTCTCTGTCAATATACTGCTGTAATCGTTTTTGAATTAAGTAAGATTTTACTTGCATGAGATATTAATGATATTGTTTGATAATTTCCACCTTCTGTGGGATCACCTTTCTTTGGAATGGGTACATATACGGATCTCTTCCAGTCAGTTGGCCATGTAGTTGTCTTCTAAATCTCTTGCCATAACCAAGTGAGTGCCTCCAGCAGGGCATCTGTTTGTACATGAAACATCTCAGTTAGGTATTCTGTCAATTCCTGGAGCCTTGTTCCTTCATTGCAGCTTCAACCTTCCTTCAGTACCATTGGTTCTTGAACATATGCCACCTCCTGAAATGGATGAAGATCGACCAGTTCTTTTTGGTACAGTGACTGTGTATACCTTCCATCTTTTGATGTTTCCTGCATCATTAAATATTTTGCCCATAGAATCTTTCAATATTGCAACTCGAGGCTTAAATTTTTCTTCAGTTCTTTCAGCTTGAGAAATGCCAAGTGTGTTCTTCCCTTTTGGTGTTCTAACTCCAGGTCTTTGCACATTTCATTATAGTAATTGGCTTTGTCTGCTC
>NW_006921650.1:9411997-9416020 GCF_000298275.1 Orycteropus afer afer | reverse complement strand
CCTCACAGCAATGTACAAGCCCCACAGGATGACAAACTGACAGACAAGTTTGTCTCCCTTAGCTGTTGGAAACCTCTGTGCCCTCCCCTTACCTAATTCCTACCTGGAATCTGCCACTTTGTGGTCCCTGGCCACTCCCTCCCTTTCCTGGCTCTAGGGAGCTTGGGGCTTAGCCTTGTTCCTGCCCCTTACCTGGATCCTGCCACTCCTGTGGTCCCCAGCCACTCTGCTCCCTCCCTTTCCTGGCTCTAGGGGCTTGGGGCCTAGCCTTGCCTCCCACCCCTTACCTGGATCCTGCTGCTCCTGTTTGGTTCATGTATATATAGGAAAATATATATATATAGGGTACTATCTGCAGTGCAGGCATCCACTGGGGATCTTAGAACTTATCTTCGGTTAATAAGGGAGGACTACTGTATTGCCTTAACTAAGCATACTCTGTTCTAAAATCAGTTCGTTTCTAAGAAATAAGATTATAATCAAAAGGATGTTTGAGGGCCCAGGAATCAGAACAAGGCAACTTAGTTGTAGAACTTGAATAATTATGCCATTGGAATAAAGTTGTCTGATTAATCCTATTCCAAATATAGTCCTACTTTGCTATAACCACCCCCCCACACCACCTAAAAATAATACACAGTTGTTACTTCTGAAAGCCATAGGTATTTATTTCATGGAAATACATTAAAATAAAATAAAACTCTAGAAATTACTCATTTTATTTAACATCATTTGTTTAGTTTCTCCACTAAACACAAATAGATCCTCCAGTTTCCTATTCAAAATTACTTACCATTTGGATTATTGTTCAAACCAAACGAAACTCACTGCCATCAAGTCGATTTCGACTCATAGCGACCCCTCTTTGGGTTTCCGAGGCAGTATCTCTATGGAACTAGATTGCCCCATCTTCCTTCCGAGGAGTGGCTAGTGGGTTTGAACCGCCAGCCTTCTGGTTAGCAGTCCAATGCCTTAGGCACTACACCACCAGAGCTCCTTGGATTATTGTTAGTACAGATTTTATTAGAATGGTTGAATTGAAGAGTGACTATTTTACTGATGGGGAGCTCTGCTGGCATAGTGCTTAAGGCATTTGACTGCTAACCAGAAGGCTGGTGGTTAAAACTCACCAGGCACTCCTTGGAAGGAAGATTGGGCAATCTACTTCTTTAGAGATGTTGTTGTTGTTATTTGCCGTCGAGTCAGCCCCAACTCATAGCGACCCCTCCTTGGGTTTCCGAGGCAGTATCACTACGGAAGTAGGATTGCCCAACCTTCCTTCCGAGGAGTGGCTGGTGGGTTTGAACCACCAGCCTTCTGGTTAGCAGTCAAGTGCCTTAGGCACTATGCTACCAGAGCTCCTTCTTTAGAGATACTGCTTCGGAAACCCAAGGAGGGATCACTATGAGTCTAAAATGACTCAATGGCAGTGAGTTTGGATTTTTGGTTTATTCTACCGATGAACTGGATAGTGTCTCATTCATTATACGTGAGGTTGCTATTAAGTCAGAACCAACTCAATGGCACCTAACAACATTTCTACAGATGGTGCAGTGGTTAAAGCATTTGGCTGCAAACCAAAAGGTGAGCAGTTTGAACCCACCAGCCTCTCTGCAGGAGAAAGATGAGGTAGTCTGCTTTGGTAATGATTTATAGCCTTGGAAACCCTAAAGGGCAGTCCTAACTTGTCCTATAGGGTCACTATTAGTTGGAATGGACTTGATGGCAGTGGGTTTGGGTTTTTTGGTTTAGCCTACTTACGTTTTCTGTTTCATGTAATTATCCCCAAATTTGTATTAATGATTCTGTTTCTGGAAATTGTTTCTTTTTCAGTCTTTGCTTCCATACTAGGCAACCTGATTTTTTAAAACACTGAAATAAAATAAATTCCAGCATTATATTTTTATCTGCTGTTACATAATTCCCCTAAAGCTAATCTACTAAGACTATGCTTTAATTGCATTTCATATGTGCTATAAAAATTTTCTATATAAAATAAATTGCTCTGACTCAGAAAGGAGTAACATTTGCTTGGGCATTTAGAACATCTGGCATTAGTTTAAAGACTACCAAACTCATATGTACTGTAACATGCTTATTAGAAATGTTCTTAATTCATGCTAATGAATAACTGTAATTTTACTAAACATTCTAATTAGGTGGTATGCACACAAATATCAGGCAAAAAAAATCAGAAGCAGAACCATATTATTTTTTAAAATATATTTACAGCTTTCTTATTCTCTTAGGGTTCTCTAGAGGAACAAAAGCAGTGAAGGATACGTACAAATATAGGAAGATTTACTTTAAGGAAATGGCTCAAACAGTTGTGGAGGCTGGCGAGTCCCAAATTCATGAGTCAAGCAGAAGGCTAAAAACTTATGCTGGCTAATGTGGTTGCAGAGGCTGATGAACCCAAAATCTTTAGGTCAAGCAGCAAGTTGGAGACGTCTTCTAGCTCACAAGCTGGCAAGGGCTGATGAATCCAAAATCAGCAGGTCAGACGGCATCTAAAGAACCAGAAATCGGGCACTGAGAAGAATGCAGGGTGCAGAAGGTGAACTGAGCCTTGCCAAAACATCCATTTATATACTGAAAGCAGGCCACACATCCTCAAGGAAACCCTCTTTTCAACTGATTGGCTAATCACATCAGATCACATCATGGAGGTGACTGAACCAAATAAAACAACCCACTACCATCACATCAGTTCCTACCCACAGCTATCCTGTTGGACAGAGTAGAACTGGTTTCAAAGGCTATATACATCTTTATGGAAGCACATTGCTTCATCTTTCTCCCTCAGAGCAGCTGGTAGGTTCAAACTACTGACCTTTTGGTTAGCAGAGCAATGTTTTAATCACTATGCCACCAGAGCCCTCTATGGAGGAGATTCCAAACCAAACCAAACTCTGCCATCAAGTTGATTCTGACTCATAGTGACCCCCATTGGGTTTCCAAGGCTGTAAATCTTTACAGAAGCAGACTGCCTCATCTTTCTTCTATGGAGTGGCTGGTGGGTTCGAACCACTAAACTTTTGGTTAGCAGCCAAATGCCTTAACCACTATACCACCTGAGCTCTCTATGGAGGAGATTATATTATATTAAATTATGGAAGAATAGTTATTCCAATGTGTGCCAAACCACTGAGAATCACGGCCTAGCCAAGATGACATTAAGCATCACACCTTTAAAAGTAAAAACTGCGTAAGTCAATATCTTATTAAAACTTGTTGCCATTAGGTACCACTGAGTCAGCTCCAACTCATAGTGACCCTATGTACAACAGAACGAAATGCTGCCCAGTTCTGTGCCAGCCTCACAATCCTTGCTATACCTGAGCCCATCATTACAGCCACTGTGTCAACCTATCTTGTTGAGGGACTTTCCCTTTTTCATTGACCCTCCACTTTATCAAGCATGATATCTTTCTACAAGGAATTATCCCTTCTGACAACATGACCAAAGTAGGTGAGACGAAGTCTGGCCATTCTCGCTTGCAAGGAACATTTCAGCAGCACTTCCTCCAGGACAGATTTGTTTGTTCTTCTGGCAGTCCGTGGTACTTTCAGCATTCTTCGCCAACACCACAACTCAAAAGCATCAACTATTCTTCTTCGGTCTTCCTTAGAACTTTAAAACTTCTAATTAATCTTTAATACACAACTACTTTAAAGAAATTGCAATTTGTAACCTATTAAATTGTGTTATCAGATTGAAACATTTCTATTCTCTAGGTAGAAGTAATTTCTCATAAGTTTCATTGCTATTAATTCATCTTCTAGTAGAATAATTTACTATATTTCAGTTATTAGTCATTTTACCCTTTCATCTTGTGTATTGTAGTCATAAAAATGTCTCCTGTGCTGTTCAGGAGCTCTGGTGGCACACTGCTTAAGGCATTTGACTGCTAACCAGAAGGTTGACAGTTCAAACCCATCAGCCACTCAGCAGAAGGAAGACTGGGCAATCTACCTTTTTTTTTTTTTTTTTAATTGTGATTTGGGTGAAGATTTACAAAG
>NW_006921650.1:9394167-9405722 GCF_000298275.1 Orycteropus afer afer | reverse complement strand
TTTCCAAAGAAGTATTCAGGTGTTTGTCTTCAATCTCATTAATTCTGTCTCCCATTGCATCAATTTCTCCTTTAGGCAATCTACTTCTGTAAAGATTTATCGTCTTGGAAACCCAAAGGGGGTCACTATGAGTCAGGATTAACTTGATGGCAGTGAGTTGGGTTTTTTCTGCTGTTAACTTATAGGCTTCAAAAATCCATGTTAAAGAAATATCAATGAATAATGGTGCATATTAAATATATATTCTTAATTGAAATGGTTCTGAGTTATGAAAGTTTAAGCTTGGTTCATTTACCAGGAAGGAAAGCAAATAAATAAACTCAATATTATCACCAGTAAGGAACAAAGGACTTGGAAAATTCACAAATAGCACAGTGAAAGCCAGTTTTATGGAGATAGTTAACATTAAAATCATCACGGGAGCTCTGGTGGCATAGTGCCCAAGGCATTTGACTGCTAACCAGAAGGCTGGCAGTTCAAACCCACCAGCCACTCCTCAGAAGGAAGGCTGGACAATCTACTTCCGTGGTGATACTGCCTCGGAAAGTCAAGTAGGTGTCGCTATGAGTCCCGTCCGACTCAACGGCACATAACAACAACAACAACAAAATCATCATAGTGAAAATACACACTGAAGCAGTTCTTCTCAAATTTTAACATGTAAACTAATCACCTGGAAATCTTGTTAAAATAGCCTTTATGATTCACTAGAATGGGTCCACCATGGGCCCAGAGATTCTGCATCATGTAGGTGATTGAAGTGCTCTATTTTCAGTGGCAGGGACCTAAAGAAATGTCTCCATTTGGCTTCAAGTCAAATAAAAATAATTTATGATTTGTGAATTTTTAACGAATATTTATTGAGACCAAGTATGATTGAGACCATAGTTTTCCAAAGTGTGGACCCCAGACAAGCAGTACTACCATTACCTGGGAACATGTTAGAAATGCAAAGCCTTGGGCTCCACTTCAGACTTAATGAAGCAGAAACTCTGGAGGCAGGACCCAGAAGTCTATGTTTTGACTAGCTCACCAGACAATTCTGATGCAATTCTGGCTTGAGAATCACTCTTTTATCCCTATGCTGAGGGCTGGGGCTGCAAATCTAAGTAAGTGACTATCCTTGCTTTCAAGAATCTCAGCTTAGTAGGAAGGTGAGCCAGTAAACACCATAGAGTATGTGGAGTGTACTGTAACAGCATGAACAAGGTGGCACCTTACAGACTGGGGGATGTAAGGAACATTTCCTACAAAAAGCCATGTGAACTGAGTTTCACAAGAAGTTAGCTATCTGATGACAGTGTCTTTTGTCAGGTATGTGCAAAGCTAACACAGGAGGAAGCTTGGCACCTTTGGGAAACTGCAAGTAAATTCACTCGAAATGGCTGAGCGTGAGGTTATTTGAAGATTTCCATCCTCTTCATTTCTCATCTATCAGTGAGTAAAACAAATACTATCAAAGCTTAAAAAAAAAAAAAAAAATTACAAAGCTGAGTCTCTCAACCTGCCAAGCAAGAGAATCGACTCTATGATTCACCGATTTCATCAAGGGAAAAAAGTCTGGGGTTTTAAGTGCTAGAAAGAGGGAGTTCATGGTGGTTATGCTAAGCATTGAAAACTAGCACTCTGGAATATAAGACAAGAGTAAACATGTCTGTACACAGTTAATTAAAATTGTGCTCTGGTCGGGAGAGTTTCTGTACTTAAGTCCAGGAAGAGTCTGATTTTCCAGGGTCATTCAGGTTTATGAACTCTTGTATCTTCAGCCTGTTGTGATCAAACACAATAGTTGATATTTTCTAGGAAAACTCTGTTTTAAGTAAAACATTTTCCTTTCCAGACTCTCCTCTCAGTCTCCCTCACCTTGATGACCATACAAAGGATAAGTAAATCACCCAATTATCAGGTCTCTACCTCTTAGTCGAATGCTCCTTAGAAGTAAGAATGGCCAGACTTTGTCTCACCTACTTTCGTCATATTGTCAGAAGGGACCGTTCCCTGGAGAAGGATATCATGCTTGGTAAAGTGGAGGGTCAACGAAAAAGGGGAAGGCCCTCAATGAGATGGATTGGCACAGTGGCTGCAACAATGGGCTCAGGTATAACAAGGATTGTGAGGATGGCGCACAATCAGGCAGTGTTTCATTCTGTTGTACATCAGGTTGCTATGAGTCAGAGCCAACTTGATGGCACCCAAACAACAACAGCCTCCATCTTGGCTTTGGGTGTCAGATTCTATTGTTTATCTAAGTGGTTTCACTCTCCCTTTGCTGTGGAATACTCAGAACTGTGCCACAGCAATTAAGATCCTGTTAACAATACACTTGACACACCCTTTGCACTCAGTAACCTTAGACCTACTGAACCAGCCTGGAAGTTTAGGGCCTGAAAGTAGCTCTAAAGATTCCAAGGAGTAGGTGTAAATATAAAGTGCAAACAAAGAGAATGTTGAAAGCTTAGATGAGAATTTCAAGCAGCAGAGCGATCAACAGTATAACATGCTACAGACAAACATAGCTAGATGAGGATTGAAAAGTGTCCATAGACTTGGAGCACAAGTGTTAGTGTTCTCTGCACAGTTTCAGAGGACTGCGATGAAGACAGTGAAGGCAGGAATAGAAGTGAGGAAATGAGGTCTAGAAGTGCTGAGGTACTCTTTTAAAGAAGGTGGTTTCTTTGGCCATCATTTACATCACATCCTGTCGACTCAGTCCTATTTTTCCATTTCTTTTTATTTCTAGGGCCAGAAATGTCCTTCAGTGTTTGAACCGGAAGGTACGTTAGAAATCATTGATTAATCTGCTCATTTTACAAAAGAGGAGGGAGGCCCTGAAAAAAGTGACATCCATTTCCATGGAGCTTGTTACATGTAATTTTTTAAACGCATAAATTCTATAAACCAAAACCAAAGTCACTGTTGAGTCCATTCTGACTCATAGCAACCCCCTTTGGGTTTCCAAGGCAGTAAATCTTTATGGAAGTACATTGCCCAGTCTTCCTTAGAGAATATAAAAACTCATACTTGAGTCTTGAAAATATTCTGAAGGTTAAAAAAAGATTAAAATGATTAAAGGATTTTGCTTTCACAGCCATTTCAAAACCACAGGTGTGTGGAGTGGTTGTGATACTGATGATCATCATTAAAATGCTTGCCATTGAAGTCTCAACACTTCTGGTATTATTATTAACTTACAATGGATAGAAAACACAGTAATAGTAAATATAAAGGTAATTTTGACCATTTACAGGGCACTCATTATGTGCCAAGCATCACTTTATAAACACTATTATCTCAGTTCTCTCAACAATCTTATTTTACAGTTGAGAAAACTGGGACTTTCAGGGGTTAAGAAACTTGCTCTAGATTCAAATCAAACTGACTTAAAAGCCTCCTAACACTAGTTTAGGGAGTTCTGGTGGCATAGTGCCCAAGGCATTTGACTGCTAACCAGAAGGCTGGCTGTTCAAGCCCACCAGCCACTCCTCGGAAGGAAGACTGGGCGATCTACTTCCGTAGTGATACTGCCTTGGAAACCCAAGGAGGGGCCTCAATGAGTCAGATCCGAGTCCACAGCAGCGGGTTTGATTTGGTAACACTAGCTTATTTAACTGTCCCAACTCACCCCACTGCCATTGAGTCGATTCAGGCTTATTGCAACCCTATAAAACTCTAAAAACTCACTGCTGTCCAGTCGGTTCTGGCACATAGCGACCCTTCCTTGGGTTTCCAAGAGTCTTCCTTCCGAGGAGTGGCTGGGGGGTTTGAACCGCCAGCCTTCTGATTAGCAGTCAAATGCCTTAGCCACTATTCTACAGAGCACAGTAAAACTGCCCCACAGGGTTTCCAAGATGTAACTCTTTAACGAAAGCAGACTGCCACTGTCGTTCTCCAGCAGAGCGGTTGGTGGATTCGAATTGCCTAGCCTTCATTGGCAACCGAGCGCTCTAACCACTGCACCACTAGGTTTCCTCATACCCAGTGCAAACTACCAAGTCTGAGACACACAATTCTACAGTACCACTCCTCACCTTCCACAGACATGTCCCGCTTCTTCTGGCACGCGGGCAAATCCCCCCATTTCGGACCTCGTAGGTGGGGATTAGGCTTCTGTGTAGTTTGAGTCCCCGAGGTTCCGTAGGAGCCTGTGTCTCCACAGCGTCCGGCCCCGCCCCCTAGCAACGCGCCGGCTTGTGTTAACAACCCACAGGCCCGCGTAGCGGTCCGCGGGCGGCTGGCGCTGAGCGACTCCCGGCTCGGGAGACCCTTCTCGAACCTAGCAGCTCGCAGTCTGCCTTTACTTCCTGGCGGCACAGTCTCTTTGGGTAGTGTGGCTGTGGGCCTCCCCACCTCTCCACTAGCCATGTCGACTGGTGAGGCAGTGGTGACAGCCGAGGCCCACGAACAGGGTGGCAGGAGCAAGTCCAGCAGCCCCCGCCAAATCCCGGTGGTTGGCGTACTGACGGAAGATGAGGCGGCGCGGGTAAGGGCAGGTGTCTGTGTTGGGGAGGGAGGAGGGTTTTGGGGGCAGGGGCGAGGCCTGGAGGCGATGAGGACGGAAATTGGGACCCGAGTGGAGATGGAGGGAGCCCGCGGGACAGAGGTTCCAAGCGTAGAGCCTATCCCCGCGAGAACAGCGCCGCTTTCGAAGAGGGTGGCTGTCGTCAACCAACCAGCCTAGGGACTCGTGCCTCGTGGGCCTCCGGAGCTTCCCACTGAATGCGTCTGCGAGGCCTTCCTGCTTCTCTTCAAAAAGTGTGCCTGCGAAGGGTCTAGGGAAGAAGGAACCATTCTTAGCGAAAAGATGGATTTGATGAGCAGCTCACTTTTATGTCGACCCCTGTTATCAAGTGCTGTTCTTGCTATAGGCGTAAATTGCCCTTGTTTAAATTTGCTGTCTATAAAACGTGCTTTTGGAGGGGAGAAAATTGGTGGTAAAATTAAGTAACATTTTGGTATGAAATTGTAACGTAGGGATGGGATAGGGCAGAAAAAATTGGGGAGGTTAGACATGATTTGTTTTATTGTGCTCATATTTGGTTTGGGATTTGCTTTTGTTATAAAGTTAACTCTTTCATGTTGGACTGTTGAGAAATAACACTTAGGCAAACTAGAGAGTGTGGAGGATTGGATGGAATCAACCAGATGACACTGTGAGAGGGGGTAACACCAAAATGACTGTCTATAAAATTTTCGTGCAGTTTCAGCTGAAATTATTTTTAACATAAAAATATCCCTGTAGTTAAATAACAAAAACATTTTTCATAAACCTAGTTTACATATGGAGGAGCTCTGGTAGCATAGTGCCTAAGGCACTTGACTGCTAACCAGAAGGTTAGCGGTTCAAACCCACCAGCCACTCCTTGGAAGGAAGGTTGAGCAATGCTACTTCCGTAGTGATACCGCCTTGGAAACCCAAGAAGGGGTCGCTATGAGTCGGGGCCGACTGGACGGCAAATAACAACAGCAGCAAGTTTACATATATCAATATACCTAAAAGCTAAAACTCTATACCAATTGACATCTTGAATCTTCTAATGCACTCAGATCAGAGCTGTCATTATTACCCTATCAAATGAGGCTTCAGTCATGGTTTGGTCTAAATGCACTGCAAACAACTTGTTTTTGTTCATGCCGGTGTTTTTATGGTCACTGATTTAGTCAAATTTTCTGGTGGTTTAGCAGTAATATCGTGGTAATTAGTATTTGTGAACTCATATCAATAACATTTTTGAAGATTAAGTAGTAATTAAAGGAAAGGAAGCAGTAAACTTTTTAAAAAAGGCTTCTGTTTAGTTACTGCTTAAAAGGGCATGGGGATGGCATATTCTGGCTTCCTCTAACTTTGTAAGAGAGAGACAGAATCACCATCAGCAGCCCAAATCTTATTCCTATGAAGCCAGACATGTCGCTACCCTCCAACCTTTTTACCAATTCTGACACCAGTCATCCCTCCCATGTCACTCACTGCTTCTCTGCTGGGTTTGACAATTCATTGCAGTGGCAGCATAGAACTCACAGACAATACTCACAATTATGGGGTTTATTAGGGAAGTAACAGTCCACAATTCAGGTTCAGGAACGTTCTCAGGATACAATTCTTCCATCAAGACAGTCTTCCCTCTGCTATGCCCTCAGGGACACCTCTTTGGCCCTAGACCTCACTCTCTGCCTGGCCTCTGCCCTGCTCAAGCAGGTGTTAAAAGCTCTTTTACCTGTGCCAATAGGTACACCTAAGTGCACCCCACTCCACCAGTAAGGCTCTTGCCTAATGGCACTAAGCTCTCTCGCTCTGGGAGCCAGCAAGGCCACTGCTCTGTCTTGTGCCTTTTGCTTGCATTGCTGCTGTCTCTGCAAAGACATCTTTGCGAGGATGTCTCTGCTGGGGCGTCTCTGCCTAGAAGGGCCAGCACAGGGATCTCTGGTCCAAGGTTGTGCTCCACTCCAACTCCAGCTCTTCTCTTTTGCTGGCAGTGAGATTCCCTCGCTGCCTCTAGGAGGGCTCATGTTAAGCCTGGCAGAGTGACAAAACTAACCAATCCCAACATGAAAGTTCTGTACACCTTATTTGCATGGTCCCACCCAGTAATCCAGTGAGAGTTACAAAGACTATGGCTAGAAAAGCCACACCAAGTAATTCACTGCACTCCAGTTACAAATAATATTCTAACTAATAATGTAATTCATTTTAGAAAGATTTTTCAAAACAATTTTATTATTATTCATATAATCTGGAGTGCTGGTAGTGCAGTGGTTAAAGTGCTCAGCTGGTAACTGATAGGTCTGTGCTTCCAACTCACCAGCCCTCCATGGCAGAAAGATGTGGCAGTCTGCTTTTGTAAAGATTTATAGCCTCAAAAACCCTATGGAGCAGCTCTGCTCTGTTCTATAGGGTTGCTGTAAGTTGGAGCTGACTGGTCAGCACCCAACAACAAGAATTATTACATGTTAGCAATCTGTATCACATATTATTCTATGACTGAAATTGATAATAAATATTACTAAGGATTCTGTATGGTCTTGTATAGGAGGAGAGTCATGGTGGGGGGGTGCAATGACACCATTAGTTACCACCCAGGGTAACACCACCTTTAGTGATGCCACTGTTTATGGGCCTGCACTTAAATTTCCATTCATGGCAGGAGTTTTTAGAAACTCAAGTTGTTTATTTCATCATAGAGTTCCACTACTCCCCTAGAGAGCCATAATCACGTGTCTTAAAACCATGAATTCTACAGAGGAATCCTGCCCTGTCTCCTCACACTAATTGGGTGGAGCCACTGTGGGAATTCCTGTTGTGGCTTTGCAAGTCTCAGGCTGCGTCAGGAGCCTTGCCTCCTGCGTCCACATCCTGGAGCCATAGAGTTCCTTGGGAGTAGCCAGTTGACTGGGGACCTCTTTTACTGTGGGAATAGAGTTGAGCTTTCTGGGGACGGTCAGGCGTTGACACATTAGCCTGTGGAGCCAAGGCACTTTTGCATGAGGAGGAGCAGTTATTCGGGGAATTTACCTCTTCGGTTTGTTGAGGTATTCCAACCCAGATGGGGAGAAGAGCTTTGAGGAACAAGAGCTCTCTACTCCCAAGGCTTCAGGGATCCTCAGCACTACCTCTGTTCTCCAGGAAAACTGAAAAGTAGGTGAATTTAATATCTGATGGCTCTTCCTTTACTTGGTAGAACAAAAAAAATGGGTGGGGTTATATAAGGCAGGCAAGCATGAGTTTAAAAAAGGAAAGAAAGGAGAAATACTTTTTAACAGGCCATTGCCAAAATAGTCTGTAACATACCAAGTAAAACAAATATACTTGTGTGTATATGAGGTGTCTGTGTGTGTATGTTTTCTCTCGTCCTTTTTCTTTTTTTCCTTTGTTTTCAATATAATCTCTCCTTCCAGGGCCTAGAATTCTTTTTTGAGAAGAAATTCATCGACTGGCATTAATTCATGTTTCTTGTTATCACTACTTCCAGGAATATTAACATTTTTAAAACTTCTGGAGAGAAAAGGTAGTTTCTATCCAAAGAAATAGACTATAAGCTGAATTAGAAACTTTTTAGAGTTAGGACAAATATTAGCGATCACTCAGCCTTCTTGATTTTTGTTGTGGTTTTTACAGTTGAGGACCTTAAGGACCATGAGAAGTTAACAGGGTTACTTAGTCACTATACTCAGACAATGGGACCCAATACTCTGCCATCATTAAAATGATAACCTTTTAGACCTCTGTGACAAGACAGTGGAGGAGAGAACTTTGAAACTAGAAGTCTTTCTAGTTCTTTCAAACCGTTCCATATTTTCAGCCTCTTACTCTGCTAATGCTTGAAAATATATTCTAGCAGTGAAAAGTTAGAGTGTGGGCTCTGCCTTGGTTGATGAAGTCAGCTTCTCTAGTAGTTTAGCATTTGCTATTCCCTTTATTTTTATCAAGAGGTCATTACCTTGTAGTGCACTGTATAAAATCGCTTTGTGTCTCTCCTGCAAGTATATCAGTTCTTTGCGAAGGCAGAGGATTTTGTTTACTTCACTGCCGTTATCTTTAACACCTGGAACCATGCCTAACGCATGTTAGGCACTCGATAAATATTTGTCGAATAAATATATAATCGTGACTGGTTGATTTGCACAGATATCATGGCTGAGCTTCCATCCCCAAATTCTGAGAATCCCCCTGATCTGCCAGCTGATGTCATTTTCTGTCACTGTCTATAATATTGCCTTAAAGGTCTTTGCCTCTCTTTTGAGGTTATTGTTAGAAATAACCTCTGTGGTCATTTGAAGAGTCAGGCAGAGAACTTTGGTGCAAAGAACAGGTGCCCCAGCATCAGACAGACTTGCTATTCTGTTCACTAGGTCTATGACCTTAACAGTTAGGTCTGGGGGCCTTGGTTCTGTCAACAGAGATAAGAGTACTATCCATATATGGTGGGTTTGAAAATTGCCTGAGATAAAGTATGAGACATTATAAGAGGACCATTATAATTGTTAATTCCTTTTCCTGTAAATACCAAATGGGCAGGATGTCTCCCCTCTGAAATATCTCTTGGTTAAGTGGGAAAATAAGTCCATCCTATAACCTGAAGTGCATGGAGGCCTCATTGTCTTCAAAGCAGTTTATTAAACTTCTGTTCGTAAAAATGTTTTTCAATTTTTCCATAAACATCTTATGATGATAATAACAGCAATTATTTTTAGTTACATTTGTATGTTCTCTTTTGCTGCTACATTATGCTTGGTCTCATTTACCAAAAAATCTTCAGTTATCACTTTAAGCCTATGATTAAACTCGTTAACACATTCAGCCCCCACCCAAATCTTTTCCTCCAGCATCCTTGTTTCAGCAAATAGTGCTAACACTTACATAATTCCTCAAGTCAAGGAGTCGTCTTAACGGTTTTTTTCTCCTAACACATCCAGTCACTCTATTAGGTCTTGCTGATTCCATCTCCTTGATGTTTTTAACTCCATTCACTGTTGTCTGTACCAGTTGTCACTACCTTAGTCAAGGTCTGAAGTTACAGACTGGTCTGATATCTCCTGTCTAGCCCTCTCAAGTTCCTTCTCTACATAGAAGACAAATGCTCTTTTTATTATTATATTCTACTGGTTAAAGCCTGTGAGGAGCCCTGGTGGCATAGTGCCTAAGGCATTTGATAGCCAGAAAGTTGGAGGTTCAAACCCACCAGCCGCTCCAGAAGGAAACTCACAAAACCAAACTCACTGCCATCAAGTCAATCCTGACTCATAGTGACCCCTCCTTGGGTTTCCGAGGCAGTATCTCTATGGAAGTAGGTTGCTGGGGCAATCTACTTCCATGAACATTTACCACCTCAGAAACCCAATAGAGGTCACTATAAATCAGAATTGGCTTAATGACAGTTTTTTTTTTTTTTTTTTGGTTGGCTAAAGCTTGTGGAAATAATGAAGACTACCCAATGACCCAATGAGAACAAATTGTTGCTGTTGTTGTGTGCTGTCAAGTGGGACCCAACTCATAGCAACCCCTCCTTGGGTTGCCGAGGCAGTATTATTACGGAAGTAGATTGCCCAATCTTCCTTCCAAAGTTTTGAACTGCCAGCCTTCTGGTTAGCAGTCAAGTGCCTTAGGCACCATGCCACCAGAGCTCTTATGATAGAGGCTATTTATTCAGAGCTTGCTATACAGCAAAGGAGTCAGCCACTTGCTTTAGGCTAAGACTCAAAGGCAGGCAAGGGAGTGGGAAAATTGTACATTGAAAAAGAGAAGGCTTTGGTCTGCTATATTTGGAGGTTGTTGACATGGAGTAGCTCATTAACTAAACATGGGACATCTTATGTGATTGGTGTGGGAACATATTTGACTTTTTCTGGTTGGACCTGAGTTGGAAGCTGAGGCAAAAAGTAGGGAAGCTGGTAGAGTTTGGCTTCCCAGGCTAGTTGCTGCAAGACTTATAGGCCATATATGGTCTGGCCATTGTCCATAAATTCAATCTCTCAAACTATTCAATGTTTTTTTAAGATCCATAGCACAATATACAAGACCTTCTGTAAAATGGAGTTCCAAATAGATGTAAAGTACTTGTAACTATACTTGACAATAAACATTGTCCAATAAGTCTCAATTATCACCATCATGGTTATTACCATTATTATTATTATCATTCATGATTTGACCTCTGCTTCCTCACCAGCATCATCTCTATAGGCATAGCCTCTCCAGCTTACTGAATGACTCACCTGTCCTCCAAATGTCATGTTTTCTTTTACTTTCTGGCCTTTACACCTGCTACTCTCTCTGTCCCCATTTCTCAAATCTTCAGTGTATCTCACTAAATCCTACTTCATCTCAGCTCTTCGCACCAATTACTTCTCCCAGAAGCCATCCTAAATTCACCTCCTCTCCTCCCCATATCATTTTGTGCCTTTTCTATGTGCTGCTAGAGCACCCCTTATCATTCATGCAGCACTCTGTAGTGTGTTATCTATTTTACTTGCATCCCATACCAGACTGAAAACTACCCTAGCTGAGGACAACATGTTGTCTGTAAAGTTTCCCATACCTAGCATACTTTCTGGAACATAGAGCCTGCTAGTAAATATTTATAGAAGGAGGAAAGGCAAAGGAAGGAGAAGTGCTGTAGTGCCTAGACATTGGGTGGTTCCCACTTTTGGCAAAGAAACTGTGTCTGGTGTATTAGAGTGTTTTTTTCCTGCAGAGAAAAGTCTAGTTTCAAAGAGTTTTGGATCAATCAGTATAAGATAAGGTGGATGCGAGACAAGCCAGAGCCCCCAAACCCCGCTGCATTCCCTGTTAAGTTTTTGTGACCCAGAGAAAAGCTGGAAAATAGAACTCTGCTCTGAAATCCAGCCTTCCATAACTTTAACAGTCACTACTCTGGCCGACCAAATTTGTTGGTGCTGTTTGTTCTTATTTTATTCCTGTCTCCCAGTGCCTAGACTGTTGGCTTTATTTTAGCTATCACCTAGACCCTTGGGGGGAGCTCTGGTAGCATAGTGGCTAAGACACTTGCCTGCTAACCAGACGGCTGGCGGTTCAAACCCACCAGCCACTCCTCGGAAGGAAG
>NW_006921650.1:9379727-9394027 GCF_000298275.1 Orycteropus afer afer | reverse complement strand
AGCATAGTGGCTAAAGCACTTGACTGCTAACCAGAAGGCTGGTGGTTCAAACCCACCAGCCACTCCTCGGAAGGAAGGTTGGGCAATCCTACTATCCGTAGTGATACTGCCTCGGAAACCCAAGGAGGGGTCGCTATGAGTCAGGGCCAACTCACACACAACAACAAGACCCTTGGAGGACACCTGGTTTTACCTGCTAGGCAAGTGCCTTTTTGTAAGTTAGGATTGATAAGAGGTACTCTTATTGCCAGAGGCGCTTGCTCCAGTGTCTATCATCCACCCTCCCCCACACACACACATACACACTAGAAATATTTCCAGAGAGCCTTTGACCTATGACCTGGCAGATTCCACCCGAACCCCACTATGGCTCCCTGAAAGGCAACAAAGGAAACTTATTTCAGGTAAACTTACAGTTGTTCTAAACAGGTTTCAATTTGTAAATTTAACCTCTTGATCATTATTAACCAAGTTTGAAGTTGCTGAGCCAGTATTGAGGGTGGCAGCACCCTGCATCCCAATAGGGAAATAAAAGCAAGAATTCACTGCTGTCTTAGGACCGCTGAACTAACCTTCTGTTCACCAGCTTTTCTGTTCTAGTTGTCTGATTCTGTTTCTTTTGTAACTGGTTTTTTAAAATGAGTAACAGCCAGAATATACCAGAGTGTACTCTAAATATATTTTAAATTATTGAAACAAATTTGGTTATGATCCCAAGAAAAAGAAAAGGCTGATCTTTCAAAGCACAGACAGAAACCTCAGAAGTCTGTTGTTTAAACTAACTTCAGAGACCCAATGAGTATATTATTTTCACTCAAAATAGTGTCCACTTGGACAAGATCTCTGGTGAGTCACCTGGAAAAGTGAATGAGATTCTATCTTAAGAATTTCAGTACTAATCTAAAAAGCATTCAATCTGGGTTTCCTTTATCTTCTTCTCTGTGCCGCCATAAGGTTACTCTAAGCCTCAGCTCTAAATAAAACTACTTCTTGCAGCTGTTTTATGAATTAGGCTTTCAGTAGCTACTCTAGGATACTTTTAATACAAGTGGTTGATTTAGAAAGTGCACTGAAAAATGGTTTATTTTAATTGGTGTAACTAGGCCTTAGAAAAATGAACTAAGAAAATCTTATAAAGCCTGCAAAAGATAGGATTGTGAATGTATATACAATTTGTACCTCCAGATGGTATTATTTCACTGAGTACTGTATCTTCAAAGAGCTTGCTCAAATTTGGTCTAATAATAAATACTTATAAGAATTAGTCCTCATATTACAAAGAATCAGTAAAATAAATTCATTTTGACAAAGATTATATTTATGACAACCTTGAAGGTAAAATCCTTTTAAATAAGTTAGATATTATAGATTGTGTTTTATTTAAGGAAAAGAAGTGGTATGTTTTAAAGTGAAACTAGTAGCTAAATGAG
The DNA here is from genome assembly GCF_000298275.1 of Orycteropus afer afer. Taxonomy (NCBI): domain Eukaryota; kingdom Metazoa; phylum Chordata; class Mammalia; order Tubulidentata; family Orycteropodidae; genus Orycteropus; species Orycteropus afer. The sequence goes on along the minus strand of NW_006921650.1, from coordinate 9,392,597 downwards.
TTGCCTTTTGTCTTTAACATGTAAGTGAACTAGTAAGATCTATTCTTGTTTTTGAATGTGAGCCCATAGTGAGAGGGAAAGGTGAGATCAGGCTTCTTCAGCCAATATCTGAGGGAAGCATTTAAAATGTTGACTATTCCAGACAAAAAAGAATTTGGAAAAATGCTGTTTTATTATAGTTATCAGAAAATTTAGGTCGATCCCCATCACGGATCATGGGCAGATTCTCTCCATTGCAAGAGAACTCTATAAGGCCAAAACAGATTAGACATGGGCTAGTCTTGAAAAATATTTCCACTTCAAGGCAGAAATTTGAAGTTTTATTTATGAATTGGTTGATTGGGCAGAAACTTTGTAATTTCCAGAATTAGCTGGTACAATCTTAAAGGGCTAAATTTAAAATTGGGGGAATAAGTAAAAGTGTAAATGTGAACTTGAAATATTTAAGCCGACCTTTTCAGCAGTACCTATGTTATGTGATATTTATTATTTCAAGATCTTTAAATAATTTACTAATAACTGAGTTGAATATTCATTATAATGTAAAATTCATATACTCTTCTCTCGAAAAAGGATATATATACATATATTCAGGTCTGCTAATAAGTGTGTTCATTTAATGTTGCCATTTAAAGAGTTATGAGAGATAGGTACAGAGTATTTAAAAGATTTATTAAAAGAAACTTATATAATATAGTCAAGTTTTTATCTGTTTGGTTAAAGTGCAATAGTTTCAGGTTTTTAGGAGCTTTAATGATAAGTAGTATATAAAACACTAAATTGAGTTTCTTACAATTAAAGTAACAATTTCCTTTCATTATTAGTTTTTTTTATTTACAAGAATATTTATTAATATTAAACAGATAATGTTAGAGCTCCGTCGGCACTCAACGACTACGCCATACACCAGGGTACCCGAAAGGAGATTTTATTTAAAGAGGCAAAAGGGCGCCTGCACTGAAGCAGGACAGAAGAAGAAGAGAGCGAGCAGGGGAGAGGGCAGTCTTATATAGACCCAGGGTTAGGAGGTTGTACGTCAGAGCTGGGGGAAGGGGTCTTAACCTATCAGAAGCTATGTTGCCTTTTAAAATTTGCGCCTTGCAGGAAGCTCAGTTTCGACTTCCTTTAACTGACTTATGACCTTGGGTGGGGCAGCAGGGAATGAAGAAGAACCCAGAAGAGCCACGCAAGATGACGTGGCATATCTCTAACATTCCCCCCTCTTTATTTATTTATTTTTTTTTAAAAAAAGAAGGGCCCGCTTTTGTGGGAAAAGGGGCAAAGGTCAATCTTCTGGAGCTGCTTCCTTCTGGTGAGGGGTGCAGCGTCTTTGGAAACGGGGCCTTCCATCTATCCACAGACGAGTTTGTCTCTTGTAGTGCCAAAACCAGTTTTCTTTTGCTTCAACTTCAGAGACGCTGTGTTGTTTTGACTGGTTGGTGATTTGTAGTATGTAGAGGTCCTTGAAGAAGCGGCTTCTAAGGGTGTCGACTCCCAGGGGTCGGCGGGACATGTTTGGCATCTGGTGTTCTGGGACCTGTAAGACAGGCTGGGTTGCAACGATTAGGGGAGGGAAGTGAGAACAGGGAAACAGTGGAGCCTAGGTGGCCAAGGTATCTTATTAGTTGGGTGGTCTCCACGAGTGCAAGGGAATCTCTTCCAGGTCTTTGGCTTGAAGGATCATTTGGTTTGCTGTCTGTCATGAAATTTGGTTAGATATCTGGTGGACCTGCGATTGAATGAAACAGAGAACACAAGGGGCTATGGTAGCAGTCAACATGATGGAGATTAGGGGGCCCAAGAATGGGAGGAGCCAGGGTAGGGAGTCCGAAAAAAGGGAAGAAAAAGGTGGACCGTTGTTAGTGGATAGACGCTGATCTATATTAGTTGCCCTCTCGATGAGTCTTTTGGCTGCATCTTGTACTATACCTGACTGATTTATACAAAAACAACATTCTTCTCCCAGAAATAGCCAAAGACCTCCCTTTTCTGCTGTTAGTAAGTCTAATCCTCTCCTGTTCTGAAGAGTGACCGCCTCAAGGGAGTTGAGTTGATCTTGCAAAGTCGTGATTGACTTAGCGATGTCTCTTAGGCTGTCAGACAGTTCTTTAGAAACTTGGTGGAAATAAGTCAGTGACATAGCTAGGCCTCCTACTCCTGTTCCCATTGTGGTAGAGATACCTAGACCAATTAGTAGGGGTATCAGTTGAATTGCTCTGTGTTGTCTGTCTTATTCTAGTCACAACTGGTACAGGTAGGGGCTGGTCATCCGGAGCAATGTCAATGGCTGGGCTGAGATAGACTAGTATGCAGGTTCCAGTCCAGTTGCTAGAGAGGCACAGGTAAGTAGAGGTACCACAGAGGAAAAAGACACCTTAACTAGGTATGCAAAATTGATTGTAGATACTGAAAAGGTGGGTGATTTTATTGTTTTCTGCCTCCCAGACTCCTAGAGTTCCTGCCATGGTGGTGCCAGTTAGTGGTTGGAAAGGTCCCCAAGAAGTGGATGGGTGTGTTGTACTTGTTTTATTTTCCCAATGGACAAAGAACCATTTGGTGTCAACAAGGAGCCACTCAGAGGAAAGGTTGGTGGAGGGTATGATAAGGCATTCAGTAACGGGAGGGGGTGTGTTACAAGGGGTCCATGGATGCATGGTCACACATGGACTATGTTGGCTGTTACAGAATCCTGAATTTTTGTTGAGAAGTCCCTGACTACTGATCTGGGGAGGGCCTGTAAATCTTACGGGCTTAATAAAAGGGGCATTTTAGGTAACTACATAAGAAGCATGATCCGTTGGAGGCTGCAGTTGTATAGTGTAGTTGCATAGTTTAGGCGAAAGATGTCCCAATGGGGGGCCTGTCCTTTTGCACTGGAAACAGAGTGGAGCCTGGAATGTAAGTAGGACATTTTGTGATATAGCCCCATGGATGGGTTTGATAGTGGCCTTATATGTAGTTATATTGTTTAAGTAGCTTTTGAAGAGTTGAGCCACGTGGCCTGTTTGTGTATTTTTGGTATTTTGGTTTATAGGGAAGTGCATGATGGATTGTATGTCTAATTGTGACAGTGGAACCCCCTTTTCATATCGGGGATGATACGTGAGATCAGTTGTGGCCTATACTATGGGTGGAGTGGGGACTGCTGTATAGTAGTTTGCAGATAAAAGGAGACAGAGCCAGCACCTGTTTGCCCAAGTGGTGTTGGATCGTTGTATTAGGGAATGTGTCAATTGAAGGGTCTGTCTCAGATAGTCTGGAAGTTGGGTTTTATGGAGACTGGAGGGGAGCATATAAAGGAAAAGCTATGAGCCTAGTGATTATAGGTCCCTTAAACAAACCAAAGCAAGTAAACAGAAGGAAATGAACCAGTAGAATATAGCAAGGAGACATCTTTGTTGGGTGGTCCAGTCCTTTGGAGTTGTGATAGCTAGGCCTAACCCAAGTATGAGGCCAAGTGCAATAATGAGGATTAGACAGAGGATGCTAAGCAGTGTCAGTGAAGAGAGAGTTTGACAGTACATGAGGGTTTAGGTAGGGTCGGTGGGACTTATCTGGCCTTCAGGTTTTTGGGTGACTTTAATTCTCAGAGGTCCCATTTTCTGAACCCTGAGGGCCAGCTGGAGGGAGTCTGGGGAGCAGTCTTGTCGAAGCTTAGATGATGTAGCTGTAAAGGGTTTAATGCAAGAGATGTGAAACCAGTTAGAAAAGTATTGGAGGCATATAGTGGTGGGAGTGAACAATACAACCTGATGTGGGCCCGACCAGTTGGGCTTGAGGGGTTCTTTGGGGAGACCGACAGGGGCCATCAGGACCAGGTCTCCAGGTTGGTATGAGTGGGCCAGGGTAGAAGCAGGGGATGGCAGTAGCAAATCAGCGTGTTTCCACAGCATAGATCTCAGATGATTTAGAAGGCTTCCTAAGAGGGAGGGCAGAAGAGTAGAAGCATCAGGTTTTAGCCCCGGGGGTAGCAGTGGGCGCCCAAACATCAGTTTGAAGGGAGAAATGTGAAGAGGTGCCTTAGGTAATGACCTGAGTTGTAGCAAAGCGAGTGGGAGTAAAGTGACCCAGTCAGTGTGGAGTTCTAGGGTAAGTTTGGTAAGGACAGCTTTAATTGTCCTATTGGTTCATTCTACCTTTCCGGATGATTGAGGGTGGAAGGGAATGTGAAAATGCCACAAGATGCCCATAAACTGGGTGAGACCCTGGGTTATCTGAGAGGTAAATTCAGGACCATTGCCAGACTGGAATGAGGTTGGGGGCCCAAATCAAGGAATCACTTCTTTGTAGAGAAGAGAGGAGACAGTGGAAGCGCGCTTGTTTGTAGTGGGAAAAGCTTCAATCCAACCTAAGAAGGTATCTACCAGAACCAGGAGATATTTATATCTTTTTATCTTGGGCATGTGGGTGAAGTCTACTTGCCAGTCCATGCCAGGTAGTGTGCCTCTTGCCTGATGGGTAGGAAAGAGAGTAGGTCTGGAAGATGGGTCAGTCCTCTGGCAGATCTCATAGGTAGAGGAAAGGTCTTGAAGGAGCCACTTGTCAGCAGGGGAAAGGGTGATTAGGGGCTCTAGAAAGGTGAGTAAGGCTCTGGGACTAAAGTGGAAAATCTTGTGGAGGTATATCAATTGGTCTGGGGTAAGGTACTATGGTTGGTTATTTTGGCTGGAGGGGGTATCTGGCGGGTGTGGGCTTGTCTCTTCTGGTTGATGATCACCTGTTAAGGTGAGCATTGATAGGACTAAGGCTGCCTCTTTTGCTGCCCGATCAGCCAGATTGTTACCTTGGGCTATAGGTGACGGGTCAGATTAAGGGGCCCTACAGTGGACAATGTCAGTTGCGGCGGTAGCCAGGAGGCTTCTAGGAGGTTTATAATAAACTCAGAATTTTGAATGGAGTTGCCCTTAGTGGATCAGAACCCCCTCTCATGCCAGACAGCTGCATGGGAGAGCAGAATGTGAAAAGTGTATTTGGAATCAGTGTAAACTGTCAGTCGCTTACTGAACACCAAAGTGAAGGTCTGTGTAAGAAGGGCGACTAGTTCTGCCTGTTGGTTGGTGGTCTGGGAGGGAAGGGACTGCTGTTCTATGACTTTAGTCTGAGAGGTGATGGCATATCCTGCTCGTTTTACCCCAGTATGGGAGAAGGAACTGCCATCTGTGAACCAAACCAAGTCAGAGGAGGAAAGGGGTCCTTTCTGGATGTGGGAGTCTTGAGGGAAAAGTGCCTCAAGGGTTTCAAGGCAATTATGGATAGGTTCTTGTCCCAGAGTGGGGAGCAGGGTAGAAGGATTAAGTGGGGGACAGGCTTGAAAGGTAAGTGAGGGATCATGAATGAATGTGACTTGGAGAGATAGAACCCTGCAGGGGAGTAAGTTAATGGATATTTTTATAGTTGATAAGATTGGGAATAGAGTGGTGAGACAAGACAATAGTGGGTGTTCCAAAGGTTAGTTTTTTGGACTCTTGGACAAGAACTGAAGTTGCAGCTAATCCTCGCAAGCAGGGTGCTCAGCCTTTGGGGGTGCAATCTAATTTTTTTGACAAATATGCAACTGGGGCAAAGGTAGGACCCAGTTGGTGGCCTAGTACCCCTAATGCAAATCCCTTGTTTTCAGACACGTAGAAGCAGAAGGGTCGGGTGAGGTCTGGCAGATGTAAGGCTGGTGCCTCTAATAACTCATGTCTGAGCTGAGAGAATGGGGTGGCTATAGCAGGGTCTATGGGCTCATGGAGGTCTCCCTTAGAGGCTTCGTACAGGGGGCTGCCAAAAGGGAGTAATTTGGGACCCAGGATCAGAGGTACCCCACTAGTCCTGGAAAAGAGAGGAGCTCTTGTTTGGTGGAGGGGGTTGGCATATTTCTAAGTATTTTTCTATCTAGTGTGATGGATTTGAAACCGGGGGACAGGGACACACCCAAGTATGTAACTTGCTGTCTGAAGAGCTGAACCTTGGTTGGAGAGACCCAATAATCTCTATCTGCTATAAAGTTGAGGAGGGTATATGTGTCTTACTGAATGACTGCCAATGAGGGGGCGCACAAGAGGAGGTCATCAACATATTGGATGCAACAGGAGCTCTGTAGCTGGAGAAGGGATAAATCTTGTGCCAAAATTTGTCCAAAAAGCTGGGGAATGTCTCGGAATCTTTGGGGCAGAACTGTCCAAGTTAGCTGTGTGGAAACATTGGAGGAGGGATCGGTCCAAGTGAAAACAAAAATATCTTGGAAGTCTTTGTGTAAGGGAATAGAGAAGAAGGCATCTTTTAGGTCTAAGACTGAGAAATGGGTGGTGTTGGAAGGAATAGAGGACAGGAGCATATAAGGGTTGGGGACTACTGGATGAATTGGGACTACTGCTGAGTTAATAAGTCGAAGATCTTGAACCAGGCAATAGGCGCCACTGGATTTTTTGACAGCAAGGATAGGAGTATTGTAAGGAGAGTTAGTTGGTCGTAGGAAGCCCTTGTTGAGCAGGTCTTTTTGGGGCAGTAACCCCAAAAGACTAGAGTGTGCCAAGGGATACTGAGCTTGGGCCGGAAATTGGGAAGGGTCTTTGAGAAGGATTTTAACAGGGGAGCACTTGGCTATCGAAGGTGAGTGGATGTCCCAGACTTTAGGGTCAACTAGGGTAGGGTCAATAGGCCATTGGAGGAAGGGGGGCTGGGACTGGACGGCCTGTGAAAGTAAAAGACAGAGAGAGGACATCAGAGTGCTGGAGGGATCCGGAAGTGAAAATTGGATGGAAGTGCCAATTTTGAATAAAATTTCTTGACCCAGCAGGGAAACGGGGCAGGAAGGGAGGAACAAAAAGGAATGTAAAAATGAAAAATTACCAATTGTACACGATAGGAAGCGAGTTTGTAGGGGGCTACGTGATTGACCTTCTACCCCAACAATAGAGGTCTGAGACAGGGAGAAGGGTCCCCAATACTCTCGTAAAGCAGAAAAACTGGCACCAGGGTCGATCAAAAAGGCAATCATCCTACCTGCCATGGTGAAGGTTACCCTGGGCTCCTGGATGGTGATCCACGTTGGGCCAAACAAGCCAGGGCCTCCTCACAGGTCTTCTGCCAGTAGACTGATTAGATCATTTGAGGGAGCAGGGGAGCTGGTGACCTGACGGTGGGTGGACACCAGGGGGCAGTCAAAACCCCAATGTCCCTTTTGTTTGCTTTTGGGGCAGGGCCTCGTGAGAGGTTTGGGGTTTGGGCATTCACTAGCCCAGTGACCTTGTTGATTACATCGGAAGCAGGGTCCTGGAGGGTTGGAGGGTCCCCCATTGGGGCGTCGTGGCACGGTGGGATTGATGGCCTGTGCCAACAATTGGTATTTTTGTTTGGCTCTTATCTCATCTTATCTCATTATAGCCTTTAAACGCAATTGCGAGAGTTTCTGCCTGGGGAGTAAGGGGCTCCCTTTCTAGTTTTTTTAGCTTAGACTTCGTGTTGGGGTAGGTTTGAGAAAAAAAGTGCATCATAACTAGTCTCTGGCCATCGGCAGACTCTGGATCTAGGTTAGTATATTGCCGGAGGCCTTCAATCAGTCTCTGAAGGAAGGTGGATGGATTTTTGTTTTTATCCTGAATAATTTCATTTAGTTTATCATAATTGGCAGCCTTCATGGCTGCTCAGCGTAGTCCGTGGAGTAGGCAGCTAACGTACCTGTTTCTGGCATCAGTACCTGCCTGAGTATTGTAGTCCCACTTTGGGTCTCGATCGGGGACATCATCCGTGCCTGCTGGGTGATGATTGTTTGTGAGGTGTTCTTGATTGGCATGGGCACGGGCCTGCTCCAGCACTCTTGTTTTCCTCAGGGGTAAGTGAATTGGTTAGGACAACAAAAATACCATGATAGGTTAGCTGGTATGATTGTGTCAGGAATTAAAACTGTTTGATAAAGCTTGCAGAGTCAGAAGTGAAAGATCAAGCCTAGACTGAATGAGAGACAGCTCAGCCATTGGAAAAGGGGTATGGACTTGAACAATTCCCTCAGCTCTGGCAACCTCTCGCAAGGGCGCCATCATGTAGGCAGACTGAGAAACTTCAGGGTCAGATGACTTATGGGCCTTGGAGTGAGTGATGGGTGGAGTCGGCATGCAGGGAGGGGTGGAGGGAGGAGGAGGAGGGGAGGGAGTGGGAGGCTCTTGTGAGCTTGGGGGGGGATGAGTGAGGAACTAGAGCCTGGGGTGGAGCTGCTTGTGGCTCTCCCCAATAAGGAGGAGGATCATCTGCCAGATCAAGATGGCCAACAGACTCAAAGGGGAGGGGCACTGGGGTGGAAAGAGATCAGGCTACTAGTAGTTTTGGGGGGGGGATTGTTGATTAGCTAGTGAATAGAGGGAAGGTTGACTATGGAGATAAGAAAAGCCTTGAATGTAGGGAATCTCCGCCCATTTTCCTTGGTGCTCACTAAAGTTATACACGTCTCAAATTAGACCAGATTCAAGTGAGCCATTAGGCAGCTAAATGTTTTGGTTGTCCACTTTATATTGGGGCCAAATTTGAGTGGACAAACGTATGAGATGCTTGGGCTTTAAATCTAAGCCTTCAAGGTTCCGTAACAAACACCCCAGGGGAGAGTCTGCAGGTATAGAGGATCCAGAGCCTATGGTGACCAGAAGCAAGACAAAGGGTGGCGCCTATAACTTAAGACATCTCTCAAGGTACAGATCGCGCGCCCCAGCTTAGGATCCAATCCTAAGTATGGAAGCCTAAGCTCCTTGTGGAGGCATCCCACCATGGGGAGAGGGCTTGAAAATGGGGGCCACACCACCTTCTGAGGCGTCCCTGCAGCAGGTGGGGGTGGAACGAGCAAGTCCCAGACTTGTCCCAGTGAGTCCTGGACTCACGGTGGGGAGACACAAAACCTGGTACCCAGTTTGCGCTCTGGAGTGGAGTCTTATTTTTCTAGTCACCAGGACTTAGGACTCAGATACCCAAGCTATTGTTAGAGGACTTACCCAGGCTGGGGCAAAGGTGATGATTTGCCAGTGTTGTTTGCTGGGAAGGCACCAGGGAAGATGGTCGCGAGTGCTGGGGGGCAGGTTGGAGTGCCGGGGAATGGGGGTTTCTGGACCCTCTGGTGAGGAATCGGGGGCACCAGCAATCCCACTTCTGACACCAATGTTAGAGCTCCATCAGCACTCAATGACCACGCCACACACCAGGGTACCTGACAGGAGATTTTATTTAAAGAGGCGAAAGGGTGCCCGCTCCAAGGCAGGACAGAAGAAGAAGAAGAGAGCGAGCAGGGGAGAGGGCAGTGTTATATAGACCCGGGGTTAGGAGGTTGTACGCCAGAGCTGGGGGAAGGGGTCTTAACCTATCAGAAGCTATGTTGCCTTTTAAAATTTGTGCCTTGCAGGAAGCTCAGTTTCGACTTCCTTTAACTGACTTATGACCTTGGGCGGGGCAGCAGGGAAGGAAGAAGAACCCGGAAGAGCCACGCAAGATGGCGTGGCATATCTCTAACAGATAATAGTTAAATAAATTACAGAATACCCAAAAGAAGCAATTATTAAGCAGATGTTAAGTGATATTAGTAAACAATACTTAATGAAATGCACTCATTATCCTTTTGTAATTTTTTTTTTTAATTGTGATTTGGATGAAAGTTTACAGACCAAATTCACTTTCCATACAGCAGTTCACACACACTTTGTCTCATGATGTTGACTACAGTTTACCTCAATGCAACAGCTCCCCTCCCACTTCCTCCTGATAGTTACTTCTTCCCTGTGTCCATCCCTCCATGCACTCCTGCCCCCTGAACTGTCTCCCTGTGCATAAACAGCCCTTCTTTCTCCCATGATTGTTCTCTCCAAGAAGTGTATTTACCTTGGGTAAATGCTCAGCTCATTTGCCCGTCTTTTGTTTGGCTGGAAGCCACAGGTGTGGGTTCAGTTCCAGACAGAAGGACAGCTAGGGGCCATAGTCTCAGTAGTTCCACTGGGCTCTATCAGACCAGCAAACCTGGTCCTCCCTTTCTTTTTTCCCAAATGATTTTGAGTTTTGTTCCACATTATTCTCCCTCTCTACCCAGGATCTCCTACATAGGTCCCCCTCCAAGTGGTTGACAGTGGTAGCCGGGCACCATCTAGTTCTGGTCTCATAGTCGTATAGGCTGAGGATTACATGGTGTACCAATCACTTGGACTAATTGTTTCCTCATTATTAGTTTAAAGAATTGATTCTTTTTCTAATTGGGCCTCCAAAGCAAGAAATGATTTCTGAATCAGAGTAAGCCATGTGATTTTGAAAAGCATTAAGGTTTTTATTTTCAGGATTTTTAGTTAAATAGATTGAATAGTATCTCTTAGTAGCCTGTAATAAACTATGACAAACTTCATGAAAAGCCACAAGAGATATTTTAGAAACAGTTCTTTAGTTTTATTTGGTAGACTATAGATTATCTAAATATGTTGTCAATGTGAAATATTGACTAATTCTCCTTTGGGCTGAAAATTTGTTTTAGTGTTTCCTCTTGTGTTTTTGCCTAGTATTAGACAACAAATCCATGATGTCATGCCCAAATTTTAGTTATTTTAATTGCTAACTTGGTTGCAACCTTTTTTTTTAAGAGCAGCATTAAAAACAAACAAGCAAACGAACAACAACAACAACAAAAAAAAAAAACAGTGAGTTTAACTGGGAGAATTACCCTACTTACCTGTAGAGCTTAATTCAGATGTTTGGAGACTTTATTCTAAACCAAAAACTCATTGCTGTGAAGTCCCATCCAGACAAATAGTGACCCCTCCCTTGATTTCTGAGGCAGTATCTATATGGAGGGAGCTCTGGTAGCATAGTGCCTAAGGCACTTGACTGCTAACCAGAAGGCTAGTGGTTCAAACCCACCAGCCATTCCTCAGAAGGAAGGTTGGGCAATCTGCTTCCGTAGTGATACCGACTCAGAAACCCAAGGAGGGGTCGCTGTGAGTCGGGTCCGACTCAACGGCACATAACAACAACATCTATATGAAAGTAGATTGCCCAGTCTTCCTTCTGAGCAGTGGCTGGTGGGTTTGAACCACCAGCCTTCTGGTTAGCAGTCAAATGCCTTAGGCACCACACCACCAGAGCTCCTAGAGACTTTATAGTCTTAATGTTGTTGTTTGTTTGCCATCGAGTCGGCCCCGACTCATAGTGACCACTCCTTGGGTTTCCGAGGCATTATCACTACGGAAGTAGGAATGCCCAACCTTCCTTCCGAAGAGTGGCTGGTGGGTTTGAACTGCCAGCCTTCTGGTTAGCAGTCAAGTGCCTTTAGGCACTATGCTATCAGAGCTCCTTAACAGTCTTAATATATAATAACATTATGTCTCAAGAGAATTATGAGCTATTTTTTAAATTCTTTGAAAATAAAGTTAATCGTATTTGGAAATACTCTAGTTTAACTTTCCTTTTGATTTTACATTGACTTATTTGGCTTTACATTGGTTCTATAATTGATTTCCCATCAGGTGTCTCACTTTTAAAAGATTATTGTGAATCAACCATGACTATATTAAGTTTTGTCACCTGCAGAGAAGCTTTGAACAGAAAAATGGACTATATTAAACTTATGGGAAAGGACTGTGATATTTTGAGCCTGAATCCTACTAGATTGAATCTGGATTTCCAGAATTTTGGTGTAGAAGGTGAAAGTTCACAGACTATATTGCAGCTGATCCAGGATCCCAGGAAATAAAATTTAACCATACAGGACTATATGAATTGAAAAATTTCTATGTAGAAATATTACTGTTGTTCTGATATTCTAACTTTTTTTTTGTCGGGGAGGGTATACCAAACCATTCTTGCCTCCTTTCTCCTAAATTCTCTGATGGGTTTGTTATTTTCACTTGCAGATTTTGACTGGTTCTTGTTACACTATTCCTAAGTGTTTATATATAATCAGTTATCCAACAGGAAAAATAAGAAATACGAGAGTAATCTAAAATTAAAAAACAGAAAATAAACCTTAAGGGAGATGAGAAAATTCTTAACATAGTGCCGTTAGCTACTGAAATAGCTACGTCTTACATTAAAAGTAGTAATATAATCATTGGACTTTAAATACGTCTGAATAGTGTAACTCCAATTAGAAATTTCTATTGACTTAACAAAGTTATAAATACTATAACTAGAGATATATCTGAAACTCGAGCTATAATTTTAAAAAAGAAAATAAATAATAAGATTTCCTGCTAAGTCTCCAAAGAACAGTTTTGTACCTTAATAGATGAAATTTACAATGTCAATTAATACAAAATCAGAAATTTTGCAGAATGTCTTTACAGCAAAACTGGAAAAAAAGACAAACTCACTGCTGTCAAGTTGGATCTGACTCATAACGACCCCTCCTTGGGTTCCCAAGGAGGTATCACTAGGGAAGTAGATTCCCCAATCTTCCTTCTGAGGAGTGGCTGGTGGGTTTGAACTGCCATTCTTTTGGTTAGCAGTCAGGTGCCTTAGGCACTATGCCACCAGATTCCCTTTTACAGCAAAGGCACATGGAAACAGTTACTGATATTGTTTATGTATAAATAAACACCTTGTGGGTCTTGTTCCCTTGGTATAAAGACATTAGGATTTTAGTTTTGTGGGTTATTTCAGCAAATTGACCTAATACTGATAATGTCTCCAGATTTCTGACTTTCATAGAAGTTGGGATAACCTTCACAAACCATCAGACTTTAGGTGTATTAATTTGTGTAGGTAACTCTTCCATGTTTGCCTGAAAATTTTTCCTTTATATTTTCCTATTAGTAGAATTATCAAATATTGTATCTAAGTCACTTTTATTGTAATTTCTTCAACAACTAATATGCTGCCCATAAAGTGAGATAGATATATATGTATATGTGTGTGTATATATATATATATATA
>NW_006921650.1:9376826-9379627 GCF_000298275.1 Orycteropus afer afer | reverse complement strand
CGAGGCAGTATCTCTACAGAAGTAGATATCCCAGTCTTCCTTCCGAGGAGTGGTTGGTGGTTTGAACCACCAGCCTTCTGGTTAGCAGTCAAATACCTTAGGCACTATGCCACTGACCTCTCTCTATGTGTGTGTGTATATATAGATACAGATATAGATACATGAAAAATGTATTTTACAGGTGGACTTGAGTTCCCATTTTAAGGTTTATAGCCTAACCGCAGGCCAAGTAATTATTCCAATGTAACCCTGCTCCATATTTGTCCTCATAAGATGATCAATTAAGACTGGGTGCTACAAGTGAAGTACAGTAAAGAAATTAGATGGTGCCCAGCTGTCAAGAAAGGATAGTGTTGGAGTCTTAAAAGCTTGTCCTGAAACAAGCAGCCATCTAAAGGAGCCATCAAACAGTCCATGCAGAAGAAAGCACACCAACCAAGTGTGATCATAGGATTTATCCGTGATTAGAGTAGGAAATGTATTAGAGCCTAAATTCTAAAACAATTGGTTTGTGGAAGGCTATGTTCTTGCAGTGGGGGACGTAACTCCATTTTGAGACTTGACATAAGTTTTCAAACTCCATTTAGGTTCCTTGTAACCATTAAACCAGTGTTACCTCTGTGTAGGCTACACCTAGGGAAGGGCAGTTTGACTTCAGGAAGAATACCTGCTGTATTATCCTTATGTTACTCCTGTTTGAGCTATGTATTTTTAACTTGGTCTTCAGATTCATTTCACAGAGGCTGCAGATAAAATCAATTTTAAGTTAAATTAATGATTATTCAGGGGTAGCAGTAGCATAGTGGCTAAGAAACTTGCCTGCTAACCAGACGGCTGGCGGTTCAAACCCACCAGCCACTCCTCGGAAGGAAGGTTGGGCAATCCTACTTCCGTAGTGATACTGCCTCGGAAACCCAAGGAGGGGTCGCTATGAGTCGGGGCGACTCGACGGCACATAACAACAACAACAACAACAGCCCATTCTGGAGAACTATTTAGATCTAAGGCAGCTGAGAGAGACTTCTGCTTTGTTAGGCAGGCCAGCACTCCTATTCAGCAGAAATAGCTACAGAAGAGAAGATCCTCATCCCAAACCCATAAAGCTTTATGAGTGTGGTTTCTCTCAGGGGGAATGAGATAGGGACAGATGTAAGGAATGGAAGCTGCCAGGCCACATTCCCTTATAAATTACCTTACCCCTACTGATAGTGAGTTAGGGACAAATGTAAGGAATGGAAGTTGTCAGTCATATTCTTTTCTAACTACTTAAATTACCCCTACTGATAGGAACCAAAAACCAGAAAAATTACGATTAGAAAAGTATGTAATTGTCAGACTGTTTGTTACAGGTTCTAGGGTGTCAACACAGGAGACTTTATGATGGAGCCCCTTTTGATCTATAGATAAGCAGATGCCTGGATCAATCCAGAGGACCAGAACATCAAAAGCTAAGAATCGAACCATGTGACTTGCCATTGTATAGCTTCCCCACTCCGTCCCCTATAATGGCTGTAAGCCAACTGGGAAACGTTGGCAGTCCAGTTATCATGGTTGCTGCCCCACTGTACAGTCTCTTGTAGTGTTTCATTAAAGGCTTGCTCTCTATAAACCACTTCTATCTCTGTGAGCAATTCTTATCTTGCCAGAAGACAAGAACCCGTTTGGGTTTCACAGTGTCCCCCTCCTTTAACACTCCCAATTACTCCTTGTGTTTCTCGTCTCCATTCCTTCTTCTCTGCCTGCCTTCTGAACTTTATCATTGGGTAAATGCTGTCCTTTTGATCTTGAATGGTTGCTTGTCCTAAGGAGTGCACACTTTCCTAGTGTTCACCTTGTAGGCCTGTATATTGTTTGGCTGAAAACTGATCCATGGGAGTGAGTTCAGTTCCAGGTCCAAAGGGTGAATGAGGAGGTATAAGTGACTGGGATGGTCTTGGGGTTTCTGTCTGACCAGAGAGCCTGGTCTGTTCAAAATTCGTACACATTTTGTTTTGTAACGTTCTTTGCAATCCCACAAAGTAACTGCACTCTTCCAACTTCCTACCTGTATTTACCATTTCCATTCATCCTTCTTTCCTGTCTTTTTCTGTCTTCTTAGCTTCATTCCTGAGCAAATGCTGCCGTTTTGTTGTCAGATGGTTGATTGTTCTAAGAAGTACGTACCTCCCTGGTGTTATTGTTCACCTTATAGGCCTGTCAATTGTTGGCCCAAAGTTGAGCCACAGAGGTGAGTTGGGTTCCAGGCCTAAAGGGTGTCTAAGGGCCATATATCAGGGGTTCCACCAATATCTTAGACCAGTGAACCTGATCTTTTTTACTATCTTGAATTTTGTTCCATATTTTACTTCCATTCTATCCAAGACCTTCTATTGTGCTCCCTTTCATAGTGGTCAGCAGTGGTAGCTGGGCATCATCTAGTGTTTTTGATCTCAAGTTTATGGAAGCTGAGGTTTGTGTCATCCTTTAACCCTTTGGACTAAATGTTTCCATGGGTCTTTGATTTTCTTCACTCTTCTTTGCTCTGGACAGGAAGAGACCAATAGTTGCGCCTTAGATGGCCACTCACAAGCTTTTAAGACCCAGTTGCTACTTACCGAAGTAGGATGTAGAACGTTGTCTTCGTGGATTATGTTATGCCAACTGACCTTGATATCCCCTAAGACTATGGTTCTGAGCCCCTAGTCCCAGTGACTTCTTCCCTCAAGATGTTTGGTTATGGCTGAGAAGTTTTCATAACTTTATCCATTGTTCTACTATTTTCATGGATATATTTGCAGCATATATAAATATATATATATATA
>NW_006921650.1:9373552-9376726 GCF_000298275.1 Orycteropus afer afer | reverse complement strand
CGACTCATAGCGACCCTTCCTTGGGTTTCTGAGGCAGTATCATTACAGAAGTAGATTGTCCAACCTTCCTTCCGAGGAGTGGCTGGGTTTGAACTGCCAGCCTTCTGGTTAGCAGTCAAGTGCCTTAGGCACTACGCTACCGTATGCACTCATAGATCATTGTTATTACTGTTGCTGCAGGACTGTGTATGTAATAGTATTTACCTTTGGTGTTTTTAACTCTTGTGCTCCCCCAGTGTCTTTCTTCACCTCAATCATTTTGTCCTGATTTTCCACTTATTGCCTTTCCCTTCACCCAAGTTAATATGTGTCACCCTCTAGTTAGTGGTTTGTGCTCCCTTCCCCTGTTACCCCTGGTAACTTTCAAAGAATATTTCTTTACGTGAATAAAACTTTTCTTGATTTTTTACAGTAATGATCTCATATAATATTTGTACTCTTATAATGGCCTAATTTCACTCAACATAATGTTCTCCAGGTTCGTGCCTGTTATGAATAGTTTCAGATTCATCATTATTGTTTAATATTGCATAGTATTCCATCGTGTATATACATCATAGTTTGTTTATCCTGGACACTCAGGTTGTTTCCTTCTTTTTGCTATTGTGTATAGTGCTGTAGTGAACATGGTTGTGCACGTCTGTTTGTGTCATGGCTCTTATATCTCTAGGAAGTATACTTAGTAGTGGGGTTGCTAGATCACATGGTGTTTCTATTTCTAATTTTTTAAGGAAACATTCTATCATTTTCAACAGTGGTTACATCATTTTACAGTCCCACCAGCAGAGTGTGAGGGTTCCAATCTCTCTACAACCTCATCAGCATTTTCTTTTTTTAATTGTGCTTTAGGTGCAAGTTTACAGACCAGAGTTTGTTTTACATTCAACATTATGTGTACATTTAGTTTCACTCCCCATTTACCATGCCCAACCCTAACCCAGTCTCCTCCCCTCCCTGCCCAGTAATACTTCCCATGCCCCTAATAGTTATACACTCCTGTGTGTCCTGCATTTCCTCCATTTTACAGTCCCACCAGCAGAGTGTGAGGGTTCCAATCCCTCTACAACCCCTCAACAACCTGCGAATGTTGCCCCTCTGGTGCCCTGTGGTCAATTGCTCCAAGGAATGCATTTCCATAGAGTATGTGGGTGTGTCACCCTGGGTTGAGTGGTCTGCGTGTATATCTTGTTTACTATTGGGCTGAGAGCCAGCTCCTGGGAGTGAGTTTTATTCCAGGCCCAGAACGTATCCCAGGACCATAGTATTGGGGGTCTCACCAGGCTCTATCTGACCAATAATTCTGTTCATTATTGAGTTATTGGATTTTCTTCCATGTTTTTCCTCCCACTCTATTCAGGATCTCCAGATTTGATCCTTTCCTGAGTGGTTGGGCATTGGTAGCTGGGCACCATCTAGTTCTTCTGGTCTTGAGGGCCCTTGTGTCCTAAGGTTGATTGCTTCCAAATACCCTTGTGTTTTAGTACTCTTCTTTGCTTCCAATGATAGGAGACCATTAGCTGCCATTTGAAAGCTTTTAAGACCCCAGTCACCACTCACCAATGTAGGTTGGGGAACAAGACTTTTATGTATTTTGTTGTGCCAGTTAAGTCTGGTGTCCCCCAGTACTATGATCCTGAGTCGGTAGATCCATTGGATCTCTCTCCCACAGTGTGGCTGTCTGTGAGGGATTACTCTATGTCTGTCTTTTGCTGTTTCTGTAAGGATTACAGGTATTTTGTATCACTGGTATCTTTGCAAGATTAGACTTAGCTGAATCTATCCTTGGTCTAGAGTATACTCCTGTTCACTGACCTCCATCTGATCTTCTCAGATGTTTATGTGTTTATCTGTAGCTGGTGTTTGGTGTTAATGGTAATGCAGTATTGTGTATATACTTGTTGGTATGAACATCTGTTGTCTATATTTTATGTGCACAATTCAGTGTCCTCTCTTTTCCTAATGTTATCATGGTGGTCACAGACTCTTTCTATACCATCCTGCCCCTTACCCACCTCAGTGTGTAGCCCCCCAAGTGGCCCAAAATTAATCCCTCTCCTTCCCTCCCCATCCCAGTAATCTACAAAGTGAGGTCCCTTTCTCACGCAAACCCTTCTTTGTCTTTTTACAGTAATGGGCTCATACAGTATTTGTCCTTATGCAACTGACTTATTTCACTCAGCATAGTGTCCTCCAGGCTCATCCACATACAACCAACCTCACCAACATTTGTTGTTTTCTGTTTTTTGAATTTTGCTATTAATGCTGGGGTGAGATGTTATATAATTGTTGTTTTCATTTGCATGTCTCTAATGGCTAATAATCACAAGTGTTTTTTCATGTGTTTGTTGGTTGCCTGAATAAAGTGTCTGTTCATGTCTTCTGCTCATTTTTTTAATAGGACTATTTGTCTTTTGGTTTTTGAGGCATTGACATTTTCTACAGATTTTAGAGATTAGTCCCTTGTTTAATATATTGTTACCAATTTTTTTTTTTTTCCCATTCTGTAGATTCTCTTTTGGTGAACTTTTGATGCACATAAATATTTAATTTTTAGAAGTTCCTAATCATCTAGTTTATCTTCTGCTATTTGTGCATTTTAGTTAAGTTGGATAGTGTATTTATGCCATATATCATGGCCCTTAAGTTTACCCCTATTTTTTCTTTGGCAGTCTTTACAATTTTAGGTTTAACATTTAGGTCTTTCATACATATTGAGTTAGTTTTTGTATATGGTGACAAATATGGATCCTGTCTTTAAACAGATATTTTAAAGGCAGGAGATATAAGTGTGAAAGTAGGACTGGGAGGAGGAAACAAATGCAACTAGGATAGTTCAATTCATATAATAGGTATAAGCAATATTGATATAATTAGTTTGAAAGAATATGGCATACAACAAAGCATTAGTCCCCAAGATAAATATAACCAAAACTTCCTTTAGAATTTAAAGATTTCTATGCCAGGGAGTTCCAGCAAGATGGCAGACTAGGCAGAAGGACTGCACAGACCCTCTTCAACAAAGAAAAGGGAAACAAATTAACACAGACACCGAAGATAATCTTGGACCCCTGAGCCTTGAAGGGAAGGATACAAAAGTGGACTAAACCCTAACTAGCAGAAGAATTTGCGTGAAAATACCAAAAAAGGAGACACACGGGGCTGCGGTCTGGCAGC
>NW_006921650.1:9363604-9370003 GCF_000298275.1 Orycteropus afer afer | reverse complement strand
GGGTGCTTATGCACAGGGAGACAGCTCAGGGCACAGGAGAGTATGGAGGGATGGTCACTGGGAAGAGGTAACTATGGAGAGGAAGTGGGAGGGGAGCTGTTGCATTGTGGTAAACTGTGGTCAATGACATGCGACAAAGTATATGTGAACTGCTGTTTGGAAAGTGAATTTACTCTGTAAATCTTCACCCAAATAAAAATAAATAAATAAATAAAAAGATTTCTATGCTATATAAGTACTCATGGAAGCTCTGGTGGCCTAGTGCCTAAGGCATCTGACTGCTGACTAGATAGCTGGCAGTTCAAACCCACCAGCCACCCCTCAGAAGGAAGATTGGGCAATCTACTTCCATAGAGACACTACCTCAGAAACCCAAGGAGAGGTTGCTATAAGTCAAATTGACTCGATGGCAGTGAGTTTGGTGTGTGTTTTGGTATAAGTACTTATTTCATCATGAAGTAAAAAAGCTGAATAGACAATTTCAAAGGGCGCTTGAAAAAACAAAGTAAAAAATTATAGTGAAATATGGAAAGACCTGGAGTTAGAAAGCCAAAAGGGAATAACAGACTCAGCATTATTTCTAAAGCTGAAAGAACTGAAGAAAAAATTCATGCCTTGAGTTGTAATACTGAAGGATTCTATGAGCAAAATTTAAACAACTCAGGAAGCATCAAAAGAAGATAGAAGGAATACACAGAGTCCTTATATCAAAAAGAATTGGTGAATGTTTAGCCATTTCAGGAGATAGTATATGATCAAGAACCAGTGGTACTAAGGAAGAAGTCTAAGCTGCACTGAAGGCATTGGCAAAAAAATAAGGCTCCAGGAATTTATGGAATACCAATTAAGATGCTCTTCCAAATGGATGTAATGCTGGTAGTGCTCACTCATCTGTGAGAAGAAATTTGCAAGATGGCTACCTGGCTGACTGGCACCCATTCCAAAGAAATATGATCCAACAGAATGTTAAAATTACAATATCATTAGTATCACATACAAGCAAAATTTTTCTGAAGATAATTAACAAATGATTGTAGCAGGGAGTGGTCAGAAATTCAAGCTGGATTAAGAAGAGGACAGAAAATGAAGGATATCATTGCAGATGTCAAATGGATCATGGCTGAAAGCAGAGAATGCCAGAAAGGTATTTCCTTGTGTTTTATTGAATATGCTAAAGGCATCCCACTGTGTGGATCATAACAAATTAAGAACAGCATTGCAAAGAATGAGAATTCCAAAACACTTAATTGTGCTCAGGCAGAACCTGTACATAGACCAAGAGGCAGACATTTGAATAGACAAAGGATACTACATGGTTTAAAATCAGGAAAGTTGTGCATCAGGGTTGTATTCTTGCACTATTATTATTCAATCTGTATGCTGAGCGAATAATTCAAGAAGTTAGACTGTACAAAGAAGAATGCAGCATCAGGATTGGAAGAAGACTCATTAACAACCTGTGATATGATGATGACACAACCTTGTTTGCTGAAAGTGAAGAAGATTTGAAGCACTTACTGATGAAGATCAAAGACTGCACTCTTCGGTATGGATTAAAATAACATTAAAAAAAAATCCTCACAACAGCACCAATAAGCCACATCACCATAAGTTGAGAAAAGATTGAAGTTATGAAGAATTTGAGGCTATTGAAAAGTGCACCTTAGTCCTCAAAGTGACATGTTTGCTTTTTAACAGTTTCAGAGCTCTTTTGCAGCAGATTTGCCAAATGCAATACTCATTTGATTTCTTGACTGCTGTTTCCATGGGCATTGATTGTGGATCCAAGAAAAAGGAAATATTTGACAACTTTAATCTTTTCTCCATTTTCCTGATCCTTTGATCTCTGGCATCATTTCTGTCACCAAGGCCATATTTTCCAGCTGCCAATGCTTCTTTGTTTCCAAGTTTCAAATTCTAATCACCAGTATTTATCAATATATCTTGACTGAATGTTTGGTCAATTTTGGACTGTGGAATTTGGTAAAAATCTTCTATATTTCTTTACCTTTGGCTTTAGTGGTTGGTGCATATACTTGAATAATAGTAGTATTAACTGATCTTCCTTATAAGTGTAGGGATATTATTCTGTCACTGACAGCATTCTACTTCAAGATGATGATGATGTTGTTAGGTTCTGCCAAGTGAATTCCAACTCATAACAAGCCTATGTACAATAGAACAAAACACTGCCCTATCCTTCACCATCCTCACAGTCTTTGCTACTTCAAGAGAGATCTTGAAATATTCTTTTTGATAATGAATGCAGTGTCATTCGTATTCAGTTTGTCATTCCTGGCATAGTAGACCATTGGCTGTACTGATTCAAAATTGCTGATAACAGTCCATTTCAGTTTACTAATCCCTAGGATGACGAGTTCTGGTGGTATAGTGCCTAAAGCATTTGACTCCTAACCAGAAGGCTGGCAGTTCAAACCCACCAGCCACTCCTCAGAAGGAAGATTGGGCAATCTCCTTCCTTAGAGATAATGCCTCAGAAACCCAAGGAGGGGTCGCTATGAGTCGGATCCAGCTCAGTGGCAGTGAGAATCCCTAGGATATCAATCTTGTGTGTTCCATTTCACTTTGGACAACTTCCTTTTTTTTTTTTTTTTTTTTACATTCATACTTTGTACATTCCACATTCTGTGTATTAATGAAAGTTTGCAAATATCTTTTTCCCATTTTGAGTCATGCCTTGTGGTGGTTAAGTGTGTGTTAACTTGGTTAGGCCTGGTTGAGTGCCTGGGCAGCTGGATGTAGTATTCCCCATGATGAGACTGGTAATCAACTCCATGGTGGAATCTACTGGAAGCAGCCTTTAGGTGTGTGATCTGCTTCCCATACATAAGAAATAGCTTTGGGAATGGTCTTTAGCTTATGGCATGCTTAGACCCTACATGTAGCCATGTCATTGTTCAGCAGCCTGCCATGCTCTACCGACCTTGGAACTTACAATGGACTTGGGCTTGTTAGCCCCAGCAGCCAAAAGCTGCCTGAGTGAAAAGATGTCTCTGGCTTCAGTGGGCTAGGAGCAAGAGGCAGAGCTAAAGCCCAAGGTCGAGGGGCTTTCACCCAGTCCCTGGAGCCTGGCACTTTGAACTTGGACTTAAAGCATCCAAACTATAAGAGAATAAATTCCTGTTTGTTGAGGCCATCCCGTTTATGGTATATTCTTGTCAGAGTGGCACTAGGTAACCAAAACATGCCCCATCAGCAAATGAAATGGAAGCTTTACTCCATCTATGTCATTAAGGTCAACTCTACTTTGAGGAGGTAGCTCTGCTTCAGTTGCATTTTGAATACCTTCCAACCTGAGGGGTTTATCTTCCAGCATTATATCAATGATTCACTGATATTCAGAACGTTTTCCAGTAATATATCAGATGGTATTTCACTGCTGTTCAATTTGCTGGCCAATTTCAGTGGCCCATTTATTCAAAAGTGGATGGTCCCATCCTTCTTTCCAGTCTGTCTTAGTCTGAAAGCTCTGCTAAAACTTTTCCACCACGGGTGACCCTGCTGGTATTTGTGGACTAGCCTGCAGCCTCACAAGAACATGCAAGCCACCACAGGAGGACAAATTTACACATAAGTGGTGGGTGTTAAGTGCTAGAGATGTGTGAAACAAAGGTCCTTGCCAATTTACTTTGGGTCAGGAAAAAATGGGAGGTAGATGGTAAACCATTTTAGCGCAACATGATGGCAATTGTAATATATATAAACTTAGGGTGCTATTAGAGCACAGGGGAGGTGCATGTATCCTAACCTTATTCATACCTTGGGAAAGTAACATTGCAGCTGAGTCTTGAAGGACTTATGGGAGTTAACCAACAGGAGGAATATTATTGCAACAATATAAGTGAAAGCACAGGTTAGAGGTAAGGGGAGTTAATAGGGAGTCTTGAATGGTTTGGATAAATTATATTCAGTTTGGAGTTTTATATTCTGACTATAGGGCATTGTTGAAGAGGGCAAGGGGGTGAGGCAAGGAGAACAACAGCAGATCATCACAACTGAGTGAGAAATAAGAAACAAATAAGACAGTAAGAGGCAATGGGCTCAAGAAGTAATTAAGATGTAGAACGAGGAGATACCTGTTTAATACAGATGACTGGAAGAATGCTGGTACCAATTGAAAGAGAGGATTCCTAGTTTAGGACAACATCTCCTACACAGAGTTTAAAAGGTATACTCTTATACATCTGTGTAGTTTAGAAGGTAACCTCTCATACATCTGCATAGGCAAACTCGGTGAAATGTGTATGCACGTGGAATACGATTTTGTTTCCAAAGCATGAAAGTGCTAATATTCCGGATGATCTCTTGTGCCTATTAGGGCTAATGAAATTTGAAGATACTAAGATTTTCATGTAATACTAGAATTCAGAAGATTATTTTTTTGCTCCAAAATATATTTACTCCTATAAAGTCTCAACTGCTTTTCATTCTCCCCTCACTATCTTTTTGTTATATTTTTAAGTTGCTAAGGGAAAATATAATATGAAAATAATATGTTTGATGTGATTACTTCATACTCATTAATAGAAAACTAAGAGTTGTATGTTTTTTAGGATATTTTAAAGCCTATGGACCTTAATCGTGTCATCAAATTCCTTGAAGAGCCTGATGAAGTGAGTAAGGTTTGAGAGAAAATTATTCTGTTTTATCACTTATAAACTCTTACCTTCCTGAAAAGTAACATGCAGTCCCCTAAATGTCTCATTTCTTTCCTTTCATTTGAAACATTTCAAATAATATTTATTTTATATTCAAAGATTGTGTAAATTTAGTATGAGCATATTTGACCAGGTTTAGAAGGCCGGAGGAGGAGAATAGGTTTGGTTTTGTAGGATGGACAAATCCATGGTGGATATAAGCAGAAGGAATCATAAGAATAAAGAATGGATCATCTAGCCTCTATTAATTGCTTGCTAGCTATGAGGATACGGAAAAAGAAAAAGATATCCTGGTGTACTACCTAAAATTTATTGATATAAAATCAGGAGATATTTTATACACATACACGTGCACACACACATGTACATACACATATATATGCAGAGATAATTTCTCTCGACAGGTAATTTTATAGAATGTAATGAAAATAAAATTATTGCAGGACGTGAGACTCAAAGTTGAAAGTTTAGGCATTGAGAGAAAAGGTAATAAACATGCATGCACACTTGCTCACACACACACTCTTCTGATGTTATCCAAGTATTGACTGTATGCCTCAAAGTCAGAACATGTCCTAAAACTACTGCATAGTGACTTCCAAAGAAGATAGCTTATTTTTAATAAGTGGAAAATGATTGACTGTGGTATAGCCTATCGGAATAACGCAATGTCTTATGAAGAATATACAGATTTTTTAATCATTGTTTTAACATTTTTAGTCTCTTCTTTTTTTACATAGAATGAAAAAAGAAACACAAAAATAATGACTATATAAGAATAGGGAGCTCTGGTGTAGTGCCTAAGGCATTTGACTGCTAACCAGAAGGCTGGCGGTTCAAACCCACTAGCCACTCTTCAGAAAGAAGATTGGGCGATCTACTTTCATAGAGAACTCCAAGGAGGGGTCGCCAACTCGATGGCAGTGAGTTTTTTGTTGTTGTTGTTATAGTAGAACAATTTCTCCTTTGCTGACTGTAATTGTTGTGAAAAGATTTAGTTAAACTGTGAATATAATTGCATTACTTAAAAAGAAAATTCTATTACATAGAGCTCCTACTAACTGTTAAATAAGGACATGTGTGAGTATGTGTGTGTGTGTGTGTGTGCCAGGCAGTCACTGGGTTGTGAACAACATCTATCCTAACTGTATGTTTAAGTGGAATTTGTAGGTGAGTCAGAACAGGTTCATAGGGGTCAGTAGTTCAAACCCACTAGCTGCTTTGTGGGAGGAAGATGAGGCAATCTATTTCCATAAAGATTTACAGCCTTAGAAACCCACTGGGGGCTCACAATGAGTCAGAGTTGACTCAGTGGCAGTTGAGACTTGGGTTGGTACAAGAGAAGGAACTCTGGTGGTGCAGTGGTTAAAGCATTCGTCTGCTAACCAAAAGGTAAGTGGTTCTAACCCATCATCCACTCCATGGGAGAAAGATGAAGCAGTCTGTTTCTGTAAAGATATATAGCCTTGAAAACCCTATGGGGCAGCTCTACTTTGGCCTATAGGGTTGCTATGAGTCGGAATCAGCTTGATGATAGTGCATTTGGTTTTTTCAGTTAATACGAGAAAAGGAGCACTGGTGGTACAGTGGTTGTTCTGGTTACCTAATGCCCCTCTGACAAGAAATATACCACAAATGGGATGGCCTTAACAAACAGGAGTTTATTCTTACAATTTGGAGGCTTTAAGTCCAAGTTCAAAGTGCCAGGCTCTAGGGGCTG
>NW_006921650.1:9357140-9359874 GCF_000298275.1 Orycteropus afer afer | reverse complement strand
ATCTAGATGCAACGATGGGTCTCTCCTCATCCAGAGCAAAGAAGAATGAAGAAAACCAAAACTCATGGAAACAATTAGTCCTAGTGACTGGTACACCATCTGATCTGCAGCCTATACGACTATGAGACCAGAGGAACTAGATGGGGCCTGGCTACCACTGTCATCCACTTGGAAGGGGATCTCTGTAGGAGATCCTTGATACAGAGGGAGAACAATGTGGAACAAAACTCAGAATCATTTGGAGGGGAAAAAAAGAAAAAGAGGAGGGACCAGGTTTGCTGGTCCGATAGAGCCTGGTGGAACCACTGAGACTATGGCCCCTAGCTGCCCTTCAGCTCTGGGATTGAACCCATACCTGTGGTTTCCAGCCAAACAAAAGACAAGCATATGAGTCGAACATTTACCTGAGGTAGATACACTCCTTGGAGACAACATTCATGAGAGAAAGAAGGGCTGCTTATGCACAGGGAGAGAGCTCAGGGGGCAGGAGTGCATGGAGGGATGGACACTGGGACGAGGTAACTATGGGGAAGAAGTGGGAGGGAAGCTGTTGCATTGTGGTAAACTGTGATTAATGTTATGAGACAAAGTATATGTGAACTGCTGTATGGAAAGTGAATTTGCTCTGTAAATCTTCACCCAAATCACAATTTTAAAAAAAGGGCAGATAGGAGTTGTCCAGGACTGCCTGTATGTATATGTGCCTCTGTGTGTGTGTGTGTGTGTATCCATCTACAGTTTTTCTTGAAGGAGAATTAAAAGGAAATTAAAAAGACAGAAGTGATTTAGTTGTGAAAAAACATCACTGAACAGGGTTTTTTGTTTGTTTTTTTAAACAATTGGCTGAGATGTTTGGCTTGAACCAGTAGACTGTGCATACTTCAGAGTTTAAAAATACAAATTCTGGAGTCAGATTGCCAAATTGTACTCCTAACACCATCATGTACTTATTAGTTATGTGATTTTGGACAAATTACTTAAAAGTATTTCAGTATGAGTGTCCTATTCTGGAAAAGAAAGATAACAATAAAACTCAAACCAAACTCACTGCCATCAAGTCAATTCTGATTCATAGTGACCCCCTTTGGGTTTTGAGGCGGTAAATCTTTATAGAAGTAGATCGCCCAGTGTTAACAATAGTACATCCCTAAAAGTGTTATAAGGAGCCCTGGTTGCACAGTGGTTAAGCACTCAACTGCTAACTGAAAGATTTGTGGTTCAAACTCACTAGCCTCTCCACGGGAGAAAAATATGGCAGTCTGCTTCTACCAAGAATTACAGCCTTGGAAACCCTATGGGACAGTTCTGTTTTGTCTTTTAGGGTCACTATGAGTCAGAATCAACTCAGCAGCCATGGAGTTTTTGGTTAATAGTGTTATTTTGAAGAGTAATGAAATGGTATGTGTTGTTGTTGTTGTTATGTGCCATGGAGTCAGACCCGATTCATAGTGACCCCTCCTTGGGTTTCCGAGGTGGTATCACTATGGAAGTAGATTGCCCAACCAATGTGTAGTGTGAGTATACGTAGTGCCAAGATGGTACATGGCATAGAATATAGGCTGAATGTATTTTAGCTGTTATTATTATTACTGGAAACTGTTACTATTTTTATATTAGCCTAGTTTTGATTCACAATTTCCTAATGAAATTTAAAGGGTAATTTATTTTTATCTTCACTTTTTCAGGAAATACTTTATAATGTTTATAACACAATGATTTAAGAATTACTTGATAACTTTAATGTGTTTCTCTATTAAAGAAATTTTTAAAATCTCAACAAATTTAATAGCACAAAAGAACTAACTCAATCATTTGTTTTAGAATGATTTGGAAGAAAAACAATTTAAATCTGTCAAGAAACTGATCCAGTGTTACCAGAATGGACTTGTATCCTTTACATATGTATGTATGGTCATTCCATTGCTTCCTTTTTCCAGCTTCTAGAAGTTTCTAGACTTCTGCATTCCTTAGCTCGTGGCCCTTTCCTCATAGTGGCATTACTCTTACCTCTGCTTCCATCATCACATCTCCTTCTTCTCTCTCTGACCCTTTCCTTCTCTTCTAAGGATCCTTGTCATTACATTGGGTTCACCTGGATAATCCAGAATTTTCCCATCTCAAGATCCTAAATTAATCACAGGTTCCAGGGATTAAGAGGGAGACATCTTTGTGGGGCAGGGTGGACATTGTTCATTCTACCACAGGAAAGAGTTAACTTTTTTTTTCCATAAAATTATGGTTTTTGTTCATCAAATAATATGAATTGATGGATCATTATGATACAAATAACTTGGTGACGCTAATGTCAGATTTTATGGATTCAGAGACAGTGGGTTTGGTTAAGAGGCCCAAGTCAAAGTCTTTTTTCTACCAATTACTTGGACATTTGTACCTTTGATAAACTTCCTAACTTCTGCAGTCTTATAAAATGCAGATAATAACACCTCAAAAGGTTGTCATAAAGAGTAGATGAGATAATGTATATGCAAGTTTTTGATTATCTACAGAACATTGTGTGATATTAGATGTTATCTCCTCTGAATATATCATCTGTGGTAGTTATGTTTGTGTGTCAACTTGGCTGGGCTTGGTTGAGTGGCTGGGCAGCTGGTGGTAGTTATTCCCCATGATGAGACTGGCAATCAACTGCATGGTGGGATCTACCACAAGCAGCTGGGTAGCTGCCTTTGGGTATGTGGTTTGCTTCCTGTATATAAGGAGAAGCCTTGGGGAT
>NW_006921650.1:9349043-9356805 GCF_000298275.1 Orycteropus afer afer | reverse complement strand
TTGAACTTGGACTTAAAGCCTCCAAATTGTAAGAATAAACTCCTGTTTGTTAAGGCCATCCCATTTGTGGTATATTCTTGTCAGAGCAGCACTAGCTAACCAGAACATCATCCTTATCAGAATACATGGAAACCAATGCTTAAAGTCCAGTTATTTGTTGTTTTTTAACCATTGTATACAGACACTATTATAAAAATGCAATTAAAATGTCACAGAAATATCAGATTGTTATAAAAGTTTTTATTGTTTTAAAAGTATATTTCACACAACATTTGCACATTCAACTTATAGGCGTATAACTTACTGACATTAATTGCAGTAATCAACTGTGCAAACTTACCCTCGATCAGTGCAAATTTTCAAGCACCATAAACAAAAACTCAGTACTCTGTAAGGAATTATTCCCTCTCCTTCTCTCTCTTCTGCCCCTAGTAACCACCAGTAAACTTTGGTCTCTGTACATTTGGCTACTCTTGTTTTTTTATATAAGTGAGGTCATATGATATTTAATATATATTATAAAATGCTTTAAATGTCCACACTTAACTTTCTGTATTCATCACAGACTGGAAATATACAATTTTAGGACAGGCAGCAGTCCATAGACCACTCTTAGAGTTGAATTGATGTAAATGATCTCCATCAGTTGTCTGACCTGGACTAAAGAAGGTTTTCAGTCTCTCACATTCATTTCAGGGTTTCAGAATGTCTTAAGCCTCCCATTCATGGAAACATGCTTTATAATTTTATCTAAATCTTTTCTTGAGTTTCACCTTGGTTTAATAAAGACTTATTGTTGTGTTAATCAATTACCCAAGGGCTTATGGGTATCAATCACTCTTTACTGATACCCAAGAAAGTCAACTAACAAGAGATTGCTTTTTCTACCTTAACCTGACCCTTCAACACTCTAATCTTCCTTAGGTTTAGAAGTTTAGTGGCAAATTGTTTTTTCTGAATGCCTTTAATGGGATGGCATTAGAGGTTGTAAAACTTAAAGCAAAGTTAGAGAAGCATTTTGGTCATTTGTCTAAGTAGTTAATAGAGTTTTGTGCTTCTGGGTATACCAGTTCTCCTACTTTCTCCTAAACCGTCTTCAGGAAGAATTCTAAGCTATATAATTAAATCTATGAAATTTATTCCTGTACCAACAGAGTTTTCAAAATAGATAAAAGAAAAGGTGCTTTTACTTGACAATCTAGAGAGGATATATTTTGCTTTCATGCTAGTTTTAAAATGGAATAAATTCCCAACCTATTTTAACCTTAAATATAAGAAAGTACATCTGAGTTTAATGTTAATAAAGTAGTGCAATAGGAGCTCTGGTAGCATAGTGCCTAAGGCACTTGACTGCTCACCAGAAGGCTGGCGGTTCAAACCCACCAGCCGCTCCTCGGAAGGAAGGTTGGGCAATCCTACTTCCGTAGTGATACTGCCTTGGAAACCCAAGGAGGGGTCGCTATGAGTCGGGCCGACTCGACGGCAATCAACAACAACAACAACAACAACAAAGTAGTGCAATAGAGTAGAGTAAGGTGTAGGTTGCTTGTTCCCTAACAGTGAATGTTTGTATATGTGTGGACAGAGATGAAGAATACAACTGAGCAATTAAGGTAAGTTTTTTCAATGTTTTATTTCTCCCTATGAAGGCACTGTGAGCTGGATCTGACTCCATGGCAGTGTGTTGCATTGCCAATTGATGAACTGAATCTATAGCATAACCAAAAAAAAAAACAAACCAAACTCACTGCTGTCGAGTCAGATCCAACTCATAGCAACCCCTCCTTGGGTTTCCGAGGCGGTATCACTACAGAAGTAGATTACCCAACCTTTCTCCTAAGGAGTGGCTGATGGGTTTGAACTGCCAGCTTCTGGTTAGCAGTCAAATGCCTTAGGCACTATCTAGCTCTGGTGTTGTGATAAGAAAGGAATAACATTATTTTGAATAATATTAAAACAAAAATAGAATGTTACTCCTATTCCTGTAAAAATATATGGTTCTGATTTTCCTCTTCATTCTTCAGAATAAGAATAATGAAAACAGTGTCAACATTTTAACAAAGTATGTAGAATACTATAGACTTTCTTGATAGTGCTATAAAGAATATGTTGAATTTAAAAATTAATCTTAATTTTCTTTTTCTTTTTTAATTGTGATCTGGGTGAAAGTTTACAGAGCAAATTCATTTGCCATACAACAGTTCATACACATTTTGTTTCATGACTTTTATTATAATTCCCACAGTGTAACCGCCCTCTTCCCACTTCCTCCCTGTGGCTGCCTTTTCCCGGTGTCCTCCTTTCCCATGCATTCCTGCCCTCTGAAGTATCTCCCTGTGCAAATATTGCCCTTTTGATCTCCCATGGTAGATTGTTCTAAGGAGTGTAATTACCTGGTATAAATATTCACCTATATACCTATCTCTTATTTGGCTGGAAGCCACAGAAATAAGTTCAGTTCTAGGCCAGAAGGGTGAATAGGGGCCATAGTCTCCAGGGTTTCACCAGTCTCTATCAGACCAGTAAGCCTGTTCTCGCTCTCTCTTTCTTTTTTTAATTGTGATTTGTGGGAAAGTTTACAGAGCAAATTCATTTTCCATACAGCAGTTCATACACATTTTGTTTCATGATATTGATTGCAATCCCCATAATGTAACAGCTCTCTTCCCACTTCCTATGGTTACTTCTTTCCTATGAATTCCTGCTCTCTGAGCTATCTCCCTGTGTAAATACTGCCATTCTGATCTCCTCTGGTTGATTGTTCTAAGGAGTGCACCTACCTGGTGTCAATGAAGCCTGGTATTTTTTTTTATGATTTTGAGTTTTGTTCCACATTTTTCTCTCACTCTATCTGGGATCTGCTACACTGATCCCTTTCCGTGTGGTTGACAGTGGTAGCTGGGCACCATCTGCTTCTTCTGGTCTTAAGGTCATGTAGGCTGAGGTTCGTGTGGTCCACTGGTTCCTTGGACAGATTGTTTCCATGCATCTTTGGCTTTTTAATTTTATTTCTTAACTGAAAATATTAAAGCCCCTGAGGGATTTAGCACAAATATTTAAAATTCTGGAACTGTGTGTAGGAAAAATTGGAAACCAGCCTCATTTTGTAGAATGTGCATGTGATATCCTGAAATTGTGTGGGTAAGTCAAACATTTTGTATTATTAGCCTGTAGTATTTTATTGTATTTTGTTTTTGTATCATAAATAGGTTATACATTATGGTGCTTGGACAAAGTAAGTAGCAAAGTGCTAAGGCACTCAGAAAACTTTAGCTGATACCTTGATTCCAGCAGCTGGT
This sequence comes from Orycteropus afer afer, assembly GCF_000298275.1. Classification (NCBI taxonomy): domain Eukaryota; kingdom Metazoa; phylum Chordata; class Mammalia; order Tubulidentata; family Orycteropodidae; genus Orycteropus; species Orycteropus afer. Next base: position 9,353,506 of record NW_006921650.1, on the reverse strand, counting down.
ATTCTCAAAGGTAGTCAATTTATTGTAGTCTGAGATTGCCAGTCACAAGGGATTAAACTATAAGTCTATTAAAATGATTTTCTTATAGTCATTTGCTCTCAAGAGAATGAGGATATTAGGTGAAACCAAGGAATTATAATGTTCTTTAGAGAATACTTGGGTAATCTAATAGATAATTTGATTTAAAATTTCAGTCGTAATTTTTCCTCTCTCTCTCTCTCTAGAAAATTAAATTATCAAATGTTAGTTTTATATGATAGTTTATTTGATTTCCCAAATATAAATAAAGAATAAAATGTCCCCAGTGACCTTGGTGTATGTTTTGAAAAATGCAAAGGTGAGATTTATAAAATTAACTTATCCATCCCATCCTCTCTAGGGCTGTTTCTCCAATTCATTCTGGGAACCAGAAATCCACTGTGATACCTTGCTGCCACATAGTGGCTAATAGAAGTATATGTTAACATATCCATGTTTTGTTATTTGCCATCGAGTCAGACCCGACTCATAGCGACCCCTCCTTGGGTTTCCGAGGCAGTATCACTACGGAAGTAGATTGCCCGATCTTCCGAGGAGTGGCTGGTGGGTTTGAACCGCCAACCTTCTGGTTAGCAGTCAGGTGCCTTAGGCACTGAGCTGCCAGAGCTCCTTGTCCATGTTTAGTCATTCCTTATGGTCATTCATTATAGCATGTTGGTGTTGTGTGCCATCGAGCGATTCCTGCTCATAGCAACCCTGTAGGACAGAATGGAACTGCCACATAGGGTTTTCTTGGCTGTAATCTTTAAAGGAGCAGATCGCCAGCATTTTTTTCCCTCAGAGCCCCTGGTGGGTTCAAACTGCCAAACTTTCCATTAGCAAATAGTGGTTAACTATGAAACTTCTTAAAGTGAAACTAAACCTACTTGTCAAGTTAACCTTCTAAACCATCCTATCAATTTAACTTTTTAAAGTGATGTTTCTTTTAATATAGAAATAATAATATTTGTTAGTAGTTCTATGTATACATTGTGGGTTTTAACTCTCACTTTTAGATTTAGCAGCAAATATTTAAAATTTTATAACCATTTATGTCTGCCTGTATTCATTTCTAAATAAACCCTTTCTACCTTCTTTCCAATAGAAACACAAAATGTGTATTGTTTTGTTTTAATAGTTGTCACTTCCCCAAGCCTAAAGAATAGGCTATCATCCTCATTCTTTAGAAAAGAAAATCTTCCCTACTATGAAAATGATGTCTTCATTAAGGAATTCATTAAAAATTACTCTTAAATTCCTCATTCTTATTGAAGCTTGCCATTTTTGAAAAAGAAAGTATCGGATGAAATAACATATGCTGAAGATACAGCTAATTCAATCGCACTTCTGGGTAAGTTCAGATTCCTTTAAGGCAGAAGCTACAGTATATGACAGGCCCTACTGACAAGGAGGAAATGTCTAGCTTCACTAAGTATATAGCTTAATGGAAGAAAGAAACATCTAGTTTCCTAAACACAGCAGATCTTTCACTAAGAGTACTGTTCTCCAAATCTAGGCTCTTCTCTTATTTTCTGGTTGCCAATTAATCACAGTGTGCTTTGTGATAATTCTTATATTGTTTTCTGCCAAGGTATTTCACGTTACCAACAAAAGTCTATGTTCCTTAAGTTCAAGGATTAGCAGATATTTCTTTACACTTATTTGACTTGATGTAATTTAGTTTAATGAAATACCTATCTTTAACTTCTTTAATAAATCAGAAATTTCAATAATGATAAAAATGTAGTAACTTTGTCCTTTAACACTGAATTACTATAGTCTTTGAGAGCCTAATTATTTATGAAATAATCTAAAATGTTAAATAAAATGATGAAAAACTAAGAATTTTAGCATAATATACATAAAGATGCAAGTGCCTCTGTTTTGTATGCAGAAATATGGGGAAAAAAAATCATAAAAGAGCCAGCATTTATATCAGGGTTATTTGTTGCTTGACTTTCTAGAGAAAGAAAATAGTAATTTTCTAGGAAAAGAAATCAGTGAAACACTATTTTTATCTTCCTGAGACATGACAATATGTTCCCAAATGACCCTATGTTAAATTGAGACTTGTTAAGTTAGGTTTTTATTTACAAAAGAAAAATAAAAGATACTTGATTGAGCCAGTAAATTTTTAAAAATCTGTAAGTGTTTACTGAATATTTATGGTCCCAGCATTATACTCCCTATTGAAAGCTGTTAAAGATTCAGCTGTCAAGAATAAGACCTAGGCACTAACCCTTTTATAGCTAAGTTTTGTAGTCTTCAACGTGATTACCTTGGGAGAAACTATTATGGCCTAGAGTGGGTAAAAGTGTCAAAGAGATTAGAATAAATATCAAGATTTTGGGAAGAGGGCCTTAAGGAATAGGCAGGTTGTGAAATAATGGTAAATTTTAATTCTGAGAATCTCTATCATGAGCGGTAAAAATTTATAATGGGATGTGCCCAAAAGACAGGACATGATAATATTACTAGATAATATGTTTAAGTTTGATTGGTAATATTTTTGAAAAGGCCTGCTGTTGCTCTTATCATTTAAAATATTGCTTCCAGCAATGTTGGCAACAATTTGTATGATAAATACATAGCTCATATCTTCCTGTCATCTTGCTCTTTGCTTAATGACCATCTGCCTAGAGAACATGTTACTCTCTTACTTGAACTCTTAGTTTAAAATGAGCTTGCTTCACTGATTACTGACTGAAGTACTCTTATTCCTTCCATTTTTTTTAAATTGCTGGAAAAGGAGTTTAAACTTAAGCAAGTGTATATATAGTATGAAGAGTAGAAGGAAATGCTATTTATGATTTTTTGTTAACAACTTCCAGTTTCCACTGTGTACTAGAAGTTATATTACTTTTTCTTCTAAAGGATACACATGTATTTCTGACATAGGAGCAGGAGTCTAGAAACAGATGAGGGAAAAGGTTGGTACTCTGCCCTGAGATTATAAAACAGAAAGTTGTTTTATATTTGAAAAATAATCTAAACCTACAGGAACTAAATGGGGGAGAAGCAGATGAGAAACTAACATTCCTAATGAACTTGAATGTTTGGTTAGGTTTGTTGGAAATTTTTAGTTGTTCCTGTTGTAACATTTTTTCTAAACCTAAGTAGTAATTTACTATTTCCCATGTTGTTGTTGTTGTTGTTATGTGCTGTCCAGTCAGCCCCAACTCATAGCAACCCCTCCTTGGGTTTCCGAGGCAGTATCACTAGGGTTCAAAAAAATAAAATTAAGCGTTAGAGTAATCTTGAAATTGCCCTCTTTTAGTGGTATTGTTTGCTGAAAAGGAGCTTTGGTGTTGCTGTGGTTCAGGTGTTGGGCTGCTAACCAAATGGTCAGCTGTTTGAACCCACCAGCCACTCTGCAGGAGAAAGATGAAGCAGTCTGCTTCCATAAATATTTACAGCCTTGGAAACCCTATGGTGGTTGCTATGAGTCAGAATTGACTCAATGGCAATGGGTGTTAGGTCTTTGATGAGAGATCCTCCTAAAGCAAGGGTGAGACTTCGGTTCGTGCTCCCTCTTTCTGTCAACTTTCTTCCGCACTCTCTGCCCCGCCCCCCAAAGACGAATATTATGCAAGACCTGATGGGAAACTCATGTCTTTGAGGAACATCTAGTCACTCCTTTTTGCCTCACAATCCAGCCAGATCTGAGGCTGATACTACTGATTCCATTTGTCCTCAAGGCATCCAGAGGACATGGATCATTTCCTGAGTCTCACAGAGGTGCACATTCATTTGGGGAGCATACTTACAAGACTTCATCACAGCAAATACAATCCAGTTTAAAATTAAATTGAGGATTATTCAGAAGAAGTTTACATATGACTGAGAAGAAACTCCCCAACCCTCTACTCCCAGCCAGATACACACATGAACATAAAACATTACCTCTAGATCAAAGACTACCTAGAAACTCATTCTCTTTAATCCTGTCCACCATGTTCCAGACACTGATCTCAGCTTTTTTCTCATGTTAACTAATTTAATCTTGGCACTGATCCTAATGGTAGTAACTATTACTATGTCCAATTTCTAGATGAGGAAACTGAATGCAGAGCCAGGATTTCAATCTTAGGCAATCTGGTCCCAATGTTCATGGTCTTAAACATCATTCTATTCTTTCTAGAAAGGAATGGTTGAATTGATAAAGTTGTTAAATGTAAAATGATAGGTCAGGATGTGTGTGTGTGTGTGTGTGTGTGTGTGTCTGCATATAATTACATATGATCCAGCTTGAATCTCTAATGAGGATTTTTTTTTTTTTAATTAGGATTTGGGTGAAGATTTACAGAGTAAATTCACTTTTCATACAGCAGTTAACATATACTTTGTCTCATGTCATTGACCAAAATTAACAATGCAGCAGCTCCCCTCCCACTTCCTCCCCATAGTTACCTCCTCCCAGTGTCCATCCCTTCATACTCTTCTGC
>NW_006921650.1:9322968-9347403 GCF_000298275.1 Orycteropus afer afer | reverse complement strand
GTTGGAGTGTTCTATAAATTCTAGAGATAAGTCCCTTGTCAGATATGTTATTACCAAATATTTTTTCCCAATCTGTAGGTTCTCTAATGAGGATATTTTTAATAATGATTACATTATTGGTATTTTATGCTTAAATTTGCAAATCAACTTATGACAGTTACTAAATAGCACTCATTTTTCTGGCAGGTGACTTAATGAAAATACCAAGTTCTGATTTGAGGATACAAATTTGTAAGTGTATTATTGATTTTTATCATGCAGAACCACCAAAGAAGCATATCACAGGTGAAATTTTCAGTGGTCATTCAATAATAATTTGTGTCTTTAGAAAATGGAATATTCTGTCCTGTGTCTCTTTTAACTTGCAAAGACATAGAGGGCTTACCAATGCAACATGTTTTTTAAAATTGTATGGTTTTGAGCTCTTTGATCATTTTAATTTTGAAAAATGTATTTTTTCAATATTAGGTTTGCATGATACTTTCATTCTAATGCTTAATTATGCAATTTTTATAGTCACATTCAAATTAGTTTAAGTATAATGACTGATTCTATTAATTTATATTATTTAATACTGTTGATAATATTTTTAAATATTTTAAAATTTTATAACCTTTTATAATTATTCATAATATCTGTCCCACACAGCTAGATGTTAAATTTCTAATAGTAATACCACTTTCAATCATATTTGGGCAGAGTTCTACATATTACAGCTAAGGAATCTTAATATATATGGTAAAATGAACCTTATTGAAATGGTAGTATCAAGACAGGGGCACTTACAATGTGGAAGGTATCATGTTATTTAAGCCATATTTCCTGCCTTCATAGTTTCTGTAGTTTATAATCTATCTAATAAGGGAGGAAATACATAAATAATATTAGGTCTATATGTTCCTTCTGACAGGTGAAAATAAATCTTTGATAGTTCTAAACAATAAGGAACCCTGGTGGCACAGTAGTTAAGTGCTTAGTTGCTAACCAAAAGGTCAGTGGTTTGAACCCATCAGCTGCTCCACAGGAGAAAGATGTGGTAGTCTGCTTCCTTAAAGATTACAGCTTTGGAAACCTGTGGAGCAGTTCTCTATCCTGTAGAGTTGCACTGAGTCAGAATTGACTCAATGGCAGCAGGTTTGGTTTTGTTCAAAATAAAGATTATTATAAATAAGGGAAAATTTGAAGACATCTTAAGTAAAGAAATCATGAGATTTAAAAATGTTAAATTTTGGTGTTGATGAGATATTCAGGTGGAACTGTTTGGTACACAATAAACACTGAATTCTAAAAACAGCAGGGACCAGAAACACAGGTTTAGAATTCACCCAAATAGAAATGAAAGTTGAAGCCATCAGAATGGGTGAATTTTCCAGGAGACAGAACATATAGACAGCAAAGAACCAAGAATGCCATCATGAAGAATACCTCTGTTGAAGTTTTAAAGAATTACCTTTAAAGAATGGCAGCAAAGAGAGAATCAAAGAAGAGGGATAAGAGCTAAAGACTGACATGTCATGTGTGCCAATGAATGAAATGTTGGATAAAGGAAACAATGGCCTCAGTGTCATACTGTGGAAGCCCCTGAAATTGAGGATGAAAAAGGCAACTTACATGGTATCTGAAACGTTGTAGTTAATCTTTGGCAGATCAATTGCTATACAGTGCTGAAGCAAATGTAGAATTAAAGAATGAATGAGTTGTATGTAGAGGCAGTGGAGTTGGGAATGAGAAAGTAGAAACAATTAATGCAGACATATTTTAAGGTCAGAGGATAAAGAAAAATAAGATGGGGGAGGATAACTCAACTGATAATAAGATCAAAGAAAGTATTTATGTTTTATTCTTGTTACTTGTTTTTAGAATAGGTAGAAATGAAGCTTGTAGGCAAAAGAGCAAGAAGCCATTATATGAGAAATACCAAAAAAAAAAAAAACAAAACCCAAACTCACTGTCATCAAGTCAGTTCAACTCATAGCAACTCCTCCTTGGGTTTCTGAGGCAGTACCTCTATGGATATCGATCACCTAATCTTCCTTCCAAGGAGTGGCTAGTGAGTTTGAACCGCTAGCCTCCTGGTTAGTAGTCACATGCCTTAGGGACTATGCCACCAGCGCTCCCATATGGGATATGTTGTTGTTGTTGTTATATGCCGTCGAGTCAGCCCTGACTCATAGCGACCCCTCCTTGGGTTTCCGAGGCAGTATCACTACGAAAGTAGGATTGCCCAACCTTCCTTCCGAGGAGTGGCTGGTGGGTTTGAACCGCCAGCCTTCTGGTGAGCAGTCAAGTGTCTTAGCCACTATGCTACCAGAGCTCCCAAAGGAAGTATGAGAGGATGGAATCAATAACGCAAGCTTAGGGTTAATCATAAGGAGCTCTGGTGGTGTAGTGGTTAAGGCATTTGGCTGTCAACCAAAAGGTCAGTGGTTTGAACTCACCAGCTGATCCACAGAAGAAAGGTGAGTCAGTCTGCTTCCATAAAGATTTATAGTGTTGGAAACCCAGTGGAGGTCCCTATGAGTTAGAATTGACTCAGTGGCAGTGAGTTTGGTTTTGTTTTTGGTTTTTGAGGGTTAACTTTGGTAAGTTATAAGTATCCTTTTTATTTTAAGATCTAAAGGAAAAGAGAACAATGCTGAAGTTAAGACAGAGGAATGCTGAGGTTCAGAGAAGTAAGATTGATCTTAATTTGATTGAACTTTGAAAATTAGGATCCTTAAGTTGCTCTGATTGTCACACAGTTGGTTTCAAGTGATGAGCATAGGTGGGCATCTGACACTGCACCTGAAGAGCCTTCAGTAGGGCTATTGAATGAGCTCAGTCCTTGGGTAAGGAACAAACCTTTATATACTATATCCTTCTAAGGAAATGTAAATACAATAGAAAGATACAGTAATATAAAGTATAATTTTGGTTCATCCATATGGGTTATTATGCAAATAAAATAATCATTTTGAAATATTCTGTAGCATGAGACAATAAAATGTTAGGTAGAGTAGAATATAAAATTCTATAGACAGTTTATAGTAAAAATTATATACATATATTAAGAATATCAGAACTAAGTATACAAAAATGTTAATGTTGTTACATGGTGGAATTACAGACCAGTTTTGCTTTTCTCTTCATTCTTTTCAGGCCTTTTAAAATACCTATAGTTAGTAGCTTTGGCATAACATAGAGCCCATCACAGGAATGGACAAAGGATTCTCTACAGCCAGAGATCAAACTCCATACTGGATCAGAAGTCTGGAAAAGTTAAAGAATCTAGTTGGTCTCAAAAGTCAGGAAGCAAGGGAGTTTAAAAAGTGATAGCACTGGGAGAAAAATCAAATTAGCAAGTAGTCTCCAGTGTTTTAATTCCTCTCATTGAAAATAGTTGGGAACTAAGGCAGAAGGAAATTCTTATAAAACGTGTCACCATGAATTAAACTTCCCTAGGAGCTCTGGTAGCATTGTGCCTAAGCACTTGACTGCTAACCAGAAGCCTGGCGGTTCAAGACCATTAGCCACTCCTCAGAAGGAAGGTGGGGCAATCTACTTCCATAGTGATACCACCTCAGAAACCCAAGGAGGGGTCGCTATGAGTTGAGTTTGAATTGACGGCAGTGAGTTTGGGTGTTTTTTTAAAGTACCATTAAATCCACTAGCATTTATGTTTTCACTTCTATTGCATTGCTGACACCACAGAACTGTCCTTGAGAGCACTGAAGTAATGCCTTGACTTAAATAGGGAAAGCATTCAATATTTGTAACCATGCTATTTTCCTTTACAGAAAGGCTTACCTACTGACAATTAAAAAAAAATGTTTTCATAATTTAAGATGTGCCCCCAAAATTGGTGGTGCTGTTTCAAATTCTACACCAGGGCATCAGCAAACTGTGGTCCACAGGTCAAAATTGGCCCACTATAAGCGAAGTTTTATTGGAACACAGCCACACCCATTCATTTATGTATTATCTACAGCTGCTTTGGGGCTGCAACTGCAGTTGTGTAGTTGAGACAGAAACCATATGGCCTAAAATATTTGGTCCCTTGCTGTCTGGCCCTCTACAGAAAAAGTGTATAGTCTATCCTGTGCTATGCCATTTTTAAATGCCATACACTTTTTTAAAGTTTTGGAGTTGTTTGGTGATAAGTTATTAATTTCTTTGTCTTAATGTAGGCAATCATTATGTGAAACTACTGTACATATTTCTTAATTAACTGTTGGTAGGTTACCAGCAAGCTAGCTCATCGTACAAGATTCAAATGGCTGAAGTTGGAGGATTGGCAAAAACAATGGTCCAGTCAATGGCCTTGCTTGAAAATCAACTTGTTGAGAAACTCTGGGTACTTAAAGCTCTGCAACATCTGTCAACTTCTGGTATGCACAGTATTATTAAATATGAGCACTTCTTTCTCTTTTGTTCCCAACTAACCATGGAAAACTATATAACATTAATACTTTAACATTTATTTTTAGAAGTTAATTGTACTTTTATGATGAAAGCACAAGCAGCCAGAGGAATCTGTGCTCACCTCAATGACCCAGATCCCTCTGGACAACTTCTGTTTCGTTCATCAGAAATACTTTGGAACTTACTGGAAAAATCCTCAAAAGAAGAAATTATCCAACAGCTTAGTAATTTGGAATGCTTATTGTAAGTATATATGGTTAAAAAAAAAAATTCAATTCTTAAATGTTAGCCAGAGATATAACATCTTTGTTTGAATCTGTGTTCTAGTAGGCTTTTGATTAACATAATGGCTGTGTTTCAGACAGCTGTCTTGTGTTCAAGTATACATGAATCTGCACAATTACAAGCCATGCTTTTCTATAGAACAGCTCTTGAAATAGCTTGCTAATAAGACCAAATTGTGTGTTTGAATATGTATAAAGTAAAATGAAACATTTAGAAGAACTGTTTCATTGATTCATTCAATTAATGCATTATTGAGTGCTATCATCCAACTGCTGCACTAAGCACTAGCAGTAAAATATGAGCAAGCCTTCAAGTTGCTTATTCATTTTCTCAACAAATAATTGTTATCTGTTCTGTGCCAGGTTCAGCACTAGGCAATAAAAATAAAATTGAAAACAATGAAGGTATAGTCTCTATTTTCATGGAATTTACAATATGACAGGCAAGATAGACAAGCACAGAAACAACTAAAAGAGAGGTGTGTTCTTCAGAAAAGAATGAAGTAGCAATTTTTGGGTGCAAATGACAAAAAAATATTTAACCCAACTGACTTAAGCAATATAGGGAATTTATGAAGTCATATGTACAGAGTCCTTTATAGACATCAAAATGTCTACAAATGCTGATTCAAGGCTCAGACAGTGTCAGGAGTCGGGCCCTCTTCACCTCCTACACTGTCTTCCACTATGTTGGCTTCATTTTTGAGCTCCATGTACTGAGCCCTAGGAAGTCCAATTTCACATCATCATAACACCAAATAAAGCAGAAGAAAAATCTTACTATTCTGAAAGCCACCCCCCCCAAAAAAAGGATTGAATTCATGTTGGCCCTAAATGGCCTGATGTAGATCATATGACCATCCAGAGCTAATTACCGATGCCAGAGAGAAGGAGTGCTACAAATGGCCTAAAAGGTAGCTAAAGACAGCTTTATAGGACCAAGAGTTAGGGAGGATTGGATACCTGGATGAAAATTAGAGTACTGTTACAAGAACAAGTGGGTCCCAGGAGGCAAAATAACAAATATCCATCACAGAGGGAACTGACCCAGGCTTGCAGTGTTAAGACAAATGCTCCACTTAGGAAATGAACCCTAATCTGTTACCTGAATGATTGATTAGTCATTGGTAATAGAGGGTTTGCATGCAGACAGCATAATAGATATAGGGAACAGAAGTGAAAATAGGATTTAGCAAAATTAAAAACCTGAAAAAAAACCAGTATGGTGAGAGCAAAATGTACACCACTTGGGAGAGGATCAAATCTGGAGATCCTGGATACAGTGGGAGGAAAAACCTGGAACAAAATCCAAAAACTTAATAATGACCAGAATTACTGGTCAGATGGAGTCTGATGAGACCCCCAATACTATGGTGCTGGGATACATTCTGGGCCTGGAATAAAACTCACTCCCAAAGGCTGACTCTCATCCCAATAGTTAACAAGACATATATGCAGACCACTTAACACAGGGTGGCGCACCTACATATTCTATGGAAATACATCCCTTGGAGCAATAGACCACAGGGCACCAGAGGGGCAGCATTCACAGGGAGGAAATGCAGGACAAACAGGAGTGCATAACTGTGAGGGGCAGGTGGGTTGGGGTAATGGGAGGGCAGGGAGGGGAGGAGACTGGGTTAGGGTTGGGCATGGTAAATGGGGAGTGAAACTAAATGTACACGTAATGAATGTAAAACAAATTCTTTAAAAAATAATAAAAATTTTGAGTTTAATTTGAAATATAATTTTTTGGCAGTTTATTTCTTAAAAAAAAAAAATTACAGCGTACAATGGTGAGAGCTATTAGCAGAGACTATAATATGAAAGGCCAGGTCAGCTCTTTTCAGGAGGTAGAACTTTATTCTAAGAACAAAGAGAAGGGAAAATGACATGATTGAATCTTTATTTTAGCGCGTTACTCTAGTTACCACGTATGAAATGGATTGGGGTATTCTTACCAAGTACACAGTGAATTAGAGATAGATTTGGAAATAGGAATAAGATTAGAAATGGATATTATAATATAAAAGAGGAATTTGTTGAAGAACAAACAGTATTCCCATAGAACATAAAAATATGATTTTACTTTCTAGGACTTTGAAGGAAGTATTTAAAAATCTATTTATGAGAGGTTTTAGTCATTACGATCGTCAACTGAGAAATGATGTATTAGTAATCACTACTATTATAGCTCAAAATCCTGGAGCACCAATGATTGTAAGTACAAATCAAATTGCATTCATTTTAATTGTTAAAGTGGTAGATGTGTGGGAAGGGAGTTTTAAAACTGTGTTTTAATATTTACGTATTTTGCTGAAATGCCAAGTTATATTGTAATGGTTACCAATATACTTGTCATTATGCCGATTCTTCTTTGCTTCCCTTTGGAAATTTGGGATCCTCCACATATTTTATAATTGACCCACATATTTACCATTTATGATGCTTTGCTTTTCTTCCTGAGATCTAAGTTTCCATCTGGTATTTGGTATTAATTCACTTTTACCTGAAGAACTTCTTGTAGCATTTCCTATGGTGTAGATCTGCTGGCTGCTGGCAACAGATTCTCTTAGTTTTCTTTTATCTGAAAATATCTTTATTTTACCTTAATTCTTAAAGTGTATGTTCATTGGATATAGAGTTCTATGTAGAAAATTTTTCTCCTTCAGCACTTAAATGATATTTGTTCCATGTCTTCTGGTCGCCATTGTTTCAGACCAGAAGCTTGTGTGATTGGAATTGTTGTCCTCCTGTATCAATTTTTCCCTGGCAGCTTTCAAGATTTGCCCTCTTACCAATGGATATTTTCACTCACTCTATTCAGCAGCTTTACAGAAAATCAAAATGTGTGATTTTCTTTGTATTTATTGTGCTACGGGTTCTCAGCCCTTCTGGAATATGTAAATAATATGTCTTTCACCAAATATAGAAAATTTTGTCCATTCTTTCTTCAAGAATTTTTCAGCCTGATTCTCTTCTTTTCTTCTGTATGTTTCCTTACCTGTATGTTTGACTTGTTGATAGTGTCTCACAGGTGTGTGGTTTAAACCAGGTGGTTTAATATCAGGCAAGTTGTACATCAGGGTTGTATCCTTTCACTATGCTTATTCAATCTGTATGCTGAGTAAATAATCCAAGAAGCTGGACTCTATGAAGAAGTGCACAGTATCGGGATTAGAGGAAGACTCATTAACAACCTACGATGTACATAGCGCAACCTGATTACTGAAAGTAAAGAAGACTTGAAGCACTTACCGGTGAAGATCAGAGACTATAGCTTTCAGTATGGATGACACCTCTACATAAAGAAAACAAAAATCCTGACAACTGGATCAATAAGCAACATCATGATAAATGGAGAAAAGATTGAAGTTATCAAGGATTTCATTTTGCTTGGATCCACAATCAACACCCATGGAAGCAATAGTCAAGAAATTAAATGACCTATTGCATTGGGCAAATCTGCTGCAAAAGACCTCATTAAAGTGTTAAAGAGCAAGCCTGTCACTTTGAAGACCCAAGCCATGGTATTTTCAGTAGCTTCACATGCATGCAAAAGTTGAACAATGTAGAACAAGAAAGACCACAGAAAAATTGATGCCTTTGAACTGTGGTGTAAACAAATCTGTCTTGGAAAAAGTATAGCCAGAATGCTCCTTAGAAGTGGAGTGGTCAGAGTTCATCTCTTGTGCTTTGGTCCCTTATCATTAGGGACCAATCCCTGGAGAAGAATTTCATACTTGGTGAAGTAGAGGGTAAGCAAAAAAGTGGGAGACCCTTAATGAGATGGATTTACATGGTGACTGCAACAATGGGCTCAAACATAGCAACGATTGAAGAATGGCACAGGACTGGGCAATGTTTCATTCTATTGTACATAAGGTCGCTCTGAGTCAGAACCAACTTGAATGTACCTAACAACCACATGGGTCTCTGTGTTTCTTCACTTTTTTCCATTCATTTTTCTTTCTGTTCTTCTGATCGGATAATTGGTATTTGTTCTGGTTATCTAGTGCTGCTCTGACAAGAGTATACCACCAATGGGATGGCCTTATCAAACAGGAGTTTATTCTTACAATTTGGAGGTTTTAAGTCCGAGTTCAAAGCCCCTCACTCTTGGGCTTCAGCTATGCCTTCTCCCAGCCCACTGAAGCTAGAGGCTTTCCTTCACTCAGGTGCTGGCTGCTGAGGCTGACAAGCCCAAGGTTGACAAGTAAAAAGGTACAGTCCTGATATTACCAAAAAAAAAAAAAAAAAAAAAAACCAAACCCACTGCCATCAAGTCAATTCTGACTCATAGCAACTCCTAGAAAGTTGGGTTTCCAAGGCAGTAAATCTTTACAGAAGTAGATTGCCTCATCTTCCTTCCACAGGGTGCCCAGTGGATTTGAACTGCCAGTTTTCTGGTTAGTGCCTTAGGCACTGCGCTACCCAAGTAACATAACCATACCATATTTTATGATGTGAAAATCATTGCATGATTGAAATCTTAGAGTTCACTGGCAACATTGTTTACACATTAGCTGCATACTTTCTAAATTGTACTTCAAGGAACTTTGGCTGTGAAGACTTCATCCTCTTATCAGTGGTCATCATGTGATCCAAATATAAGAGAAGCGTCATGGAATTTATACTGTGCAAACAGAGAAACAATCCTACAGTAGAGTCCTAGTTAAGGCTGCATTGTGTAGATGGACATTTATATTTTTCTTGAAGCCTCTCATCAGTCAGCAAGTTCTTATTACCATCCTTGCAAACATTCATGTATGAATTTGATGAATGTGAGTCAAAGGAGTATCATCTTCAATTTTAAAGAAACCATGTAGATCCTAAAGTAGTAGACATATGAGACTGCAGCTCAAAAGCCCAAGATTTGTCCTTGCAAACTCTCCCTAATGAACAAGGTCCAACTTGAATATTTCTGTCAGGCATGAACAATATTTTACAAAATTTTGTTAAATAGTCTTTGGATAATGTAAAGTATTTCTTAAAAGCTACAGACATTAGTTTAAAATTAAATAAATTATAAATTTATCTGGCAATATGTTTTATTTCATTGTTTTCCTGCCTTATTATTGTTAGTTCTTTATTAATTAAAAAATGACAATAAGTGTATCTAGAAGGGTACTTATAATGAGGTAAATATAGGACATCTATATCTTAATTTCCATTTGATTAATTAATCCCCCTGCTTGTTTTATGTATTTATGTCAGGAAAGTGGCTTTACCCAAGATTTAATACTGTTTGCAACCTTTAATGAAGGTAAGAACTATAAAAAAAAAAATTCAACCTCTTATAATGCTCTTAATGAATCTTGAATATCATATTAACTTTCATTTTACTCTTTTCTCCCCTACAGTTAAAAGTCAGAATTCTTTGGTAAAAGGTCTTAAGCTTACTAATTCCTATGAGGATTTTGAGTTGAAGAAATTGCTATTCAACATAATTGTGATCTTATGTAAAGATTTATCTACTATACAGGTAAAGATAATCAAAACCAAAAAGTAAATGAAAATTATCTCATTTTGTAGTAGTATAACTTTAAGTTATGACTGCAATTCTTTCATCTATCCAAATCTTGCTATAGAAAGTAAACTCATACTGGCTCAAATTTTAGCTTTTAAAATTTTTATTTCTTTATCTGTTAATAAACAGTGAAGTTACCTAAATTTAAACCATATAAGCCAAGGAAAAACAAAGAGAACCTGAAATATTTGTTAATATATTAAGATCTCCTGAATAACAGAACATAAAGAAGTTCCATATACTCCTATCCAGCCTAATATTCTGTCTCTGATCAGAGTAATGATGCTTGAAAGAGTTGTAAGACTAACAGGAAGTTTAACTTAACACAGCATGTAACTTAACTAATGGAATTATTAGTAATACATTTTTCTATTGCTATATAGTTTACAAAGTCTACATCTCAACCTTACAACAGCTTTGTAACCAGAGCAAAATATTATATTAGTTCTTTAATAGGAGAAACTGACTCTCAAAGAGATTAGGTGATTTTGCTAAACTGTGGTAAGCCACAAGTAAAATTCATTCCAGAAAGAGTCCTAAACTCTTTCAAGCACCAAGGGGTAAAAGCAGTCTGAATTTATGCTATAGTGTCATGAATGATAACATAAAGGTGATACTGTACGGGCAGTACCCACATTGGATTGTCTGACTTACGTACAATGCGTAGCTACAAACCAACTCCATTTATCTTTCCTTGAGCTCAAATCCAGAGACTAGGCATGGGAAGGGGCCAAGTGGTGTCCTGCCTCACTCCTGACTAGTCCCACAGCAGCCTTGCAGCAGCCAACTCATCCTGTAGCAGCCAGTGGGTACTACCCACACCTACCCAGCCCCAGACCCCATGGCACCCCCTCGAACCAAGCCCAGGTTGGCTTTGGTGGGCAGCCATGCAACACCTCCACCAAAAGGCCAAGGAACCATCAGAGTCATCATAGGCTCTGTCTGGGGCTAGCAAGGCCCTGAGCCAGGCAGAAGGCTGCAGGTGCAGAACTGGTTTCACTATGCACTGCCTGGCTGGGTGCCACTTTAGCATCGTTTGCAGTTGGACACAGCACAGCAACCCCATACCTTGACCCAAACCCTGGCTGTCCCAGCTGTGTCCAGCCTTACCTCAGCTGCACCCCTAGTCCATTCTGTGTAGCCTGAGCTGGGCATTAGGCTTTCAGGAACGGGGGAGGAAGAGAGTCCAGATGTGAGAGGGATGAGATCCTTCCTGTGGCCAGAGGAGGTCCCAGAGGAGGTTGTGAAATTGAGCGTAGGCCACCACTGGCCACCTTGAGACCACAGAGTACTCGCTCCCTACACCACTGACAACATGCAATAGTTTATAATAACAGAAGTCACACATAAGAACATTATTATTATAACTATATCATTATGTTAAAAATGTTTTAGTTTATCTGAAAGTGTTTCTTTAAAGTTTTTATTCATACAAAGTTATACTGCACACTAAAACAAACATTTGACTAGCTGACGTTAGTAGGAATCATACCAAACTGTTCCAATTTATGTACAAATTCAACTTAAAGACAGATTTAGGAACAGAATTCATTTGTAATCCCTAGGCTGCCTGTATAGCCGTTAAGGCTTTGGTCAGGCAGAATCCCAGTTCTGTGACTTTTTAGCTCTGTGGTCTCGAATAAGTTTATTTCTTTACAACCCAGATACCACAACCTCAAAATGGGGATAACACCTACCTCATGGGATTATTATGAAGATTAAATGAACTCAGACTTTTCTTAGTATTGCCACTTTGAGGACCATGTATTTTTTACAATGCTCAGAAAAGAAGATTGTCTTCACAAGTATTGTTGTCAGCCGTTGAGTCAGTCCCTGACTCACGGTGACCCCCTGTGTTACAGAATAAAACTGCCTTATAGGGTTTTCTTGGCTGTAATCTTTATGGAAGCACATCAAAAGCAGATGGCCAGTCCTTTTCTTCTGAGGAGCCCCTCGCTGGGTTTAAATTGCCAATTATGTTATAACTGTTATTGACATCAGAAAAACCTCAATGTGATGATTGACACAGTAGCCCCAACAACAGACTCAAACATACCAACACACCTGAAGATTGTGCAGGTGGGGCGGCGTTTTGCTCTGTTGTACATTAGGTCATCATGAGTTGGAGCTGACTTGACAGTGAACAAGAGCAACAATATAGAATTTAAATATATTTTCTGAAATGTCTAATAACCATTCGATAAAATATGGTTTATTATTAGAGTGGCATATTATATAACCATTAAAATGACAACTATAAAGAAATATAATTTACATTACAGTTTATAAGCCAATTGTAGTTGATTTTACAGTATTATGAAGGCCACAGAGTCAAATGGACAAAAAATAATGTTAAACTTGTTAAAGTACTTTGAGAGCAGTGGAATCAACTATTTTTTTGTTACAACATATATTTCTGGTCCACTAATAGTGGTGATAATAATATGTGTATTGCTCTTTACAGTTCACAGAATATTTAAAAACATTTTCCACTTAATTCTAGAAATAACCCACTGCCATAGATTCAATTCCAGCTCTTAGTGACCCTACTGGACAGAGTAGAACTGCCCCCGTAGGGTTTCAAAGGCTGTAAATCTTGAGTGAAGCAGACTGCCTCAACTTTGTCCTGGGGAGCAGCTGGTAGGTTCAAACCTCTGACCTTTTGCTTAGCAATGGAACATTTTAAGCACTGCACCACAAGAGCTCCTTCTTAATTCTAGAATTATTTGTTATTCTCATTCCTGTTTTACAATAAATTAAGGCTGAGGGAGAGGTTAAATAACTTGTCTCTAGCCAGAGCTGGCTCTGGTAGCATAGTGCCTAAGGCACTTGACTGCTAACAGAAGGCTGGCGGTTCAAACCCACCAGCCACTCCTCGGAAGGAAGGTTGGGCAATCTACTTGCGTAGTGATAGTGCCTCAGCAACCCAAGGAGGGGTCACTATGAGTCGGGGCCGACTCAACGGCACACAACAACTACAACCAGAGCTGACTGGGGCTTAAGGGTAGATATTCTCAATTTAAATCTTGTGTTTTTTCTATGTGGAGTAATAGAGAATTCAGAAAAAAATGTATAGATGTTATTGTGAAAAAGTCTTTATAAAATAATCCCATATTTTAAAAACTGAATAGAAAATAGCACATGGTATTTACTATCTTCAAAAAAAACCCAAACCCGCTGCCGTTGAGTTGATTCAGACTCATGAAGACCTTCTTTTGGACGGAGTAGAGCTACCTCCATAGGGTAAATCTTTATGGAAGCAGACTGCCTCATCTTTCTGCTGCAGA
Organism: Orycteropus afer afer; assembly: GCF_000298275.1. Taxonomy (NCBI): domain Eukaryota; kingdom Metazoa; phylum Chordata; class Mammalia; order Tubulidentata; family Orycteropodidae; genus Orycteropus; species Orycteropus afer. The sequence continues at coordinate 9,333,901 of NW_006921650.1, read as the reverse complement.
GTGGGTGCTTTTTTTTTTTCAGTGTTCCCTCACCTCACCTCCCACCCCTGGTAACCAACGAAGAAAATTTCCTTCTATATATAAACCTCTCCTTGACTTTTTTACAATAACGAACTAATACTCTATTTGTCCTTCTGTGATTGACTTATTTCACTCAGCATAATGTCCTCCAAGTACATCCATGTTATGCAGTGCTTTGCAGATTCTACATTATTCTTTAGTGGTACATAGTGTTCCATTGTGTATATGTACCGTAGTTTGGTTATCCATTCTTCTGTTGATGGACACATAGGTTGTTTCCATCTTTTTGCTCTTTTAAATAGTGCTGTGGTGAACATGGATGTGCATATACCTGTTCTTGTCTTGGCTCTCACTTCTTTAGGATATATATCTAGTAATGGGATTGCTGGGTCCAATGGTATTTCTAATTCCAACTTTTTAAGGAGTCGCCATACTGTTTTCTACAATGGTTGTATCATTTGACAGTCTCATCAGCAGTGTGTGAGAGTTCCAATCTCTCCACATCCTCACCAGCATTTGTTATTTTCTGTGTTGTTGACTACTACCATTAGTGCTGGGGAGAGATGGCATCTCATCATTTTGATTTGCCTCTCTCTGATGGCTAATGATCATGAGCATTTCTTCATGTATTCACTGGCTGCCTGAATATCCTCTTTGATGAAGTGTCTATTCATGTCTTCTGCCCATTTTTAAATTGGATTGTTAATCTTTTTGTTGTTGAGGTGTTGGAATTTTTTTTTAATAAATTTTAGAGGTAAGTTCCTTGTCAGATGTGTAATTATCAGGAAGTATAAATTTGTTGCTGTCATTTTGTTTTGTGTTGTTGGTTTTTTTTGTGGTGTTCCTGATTTCTTCGTTCCATATAATTTTCTGTGCTGAGCTCATTTTGCTTATGAATCATGTTATCACTTCCTTCGTTGCTATTGTTTTAGTATTTGCTAAATATTTGTGCTTGTCCTCTTTTTTATTTTGATGTGAAGGTTTTATCATTTTTCTTTGAGGTTACCCTGTGATTTATAATTTTTTTCCCAAGTTTAGAACAGTCTATTCTATCTTGCAGTTGTCTTGACTTTCCTACCATTTACAAGTTCTGTAACTACACAATTTTTTCCCTCTTTTTGGTTTATAGTTGTCCTCATTTGTCAATTGATGTCTCTGGTTCCCTGTTACAATCTTGTAGGCTTATTTACTGTGGAGTCTTCCACAGCTGGGTTGGTTTCTGGGTTGTCTCACCATGTGTGTTTAGTGGTCAGTTGTTGGTTGCTGTTGTTGGTTCTCTGTCCAAAGGACTCCCTTTGGCATCTCTTGTAAGGTTGATCTGGTTTCAACAAATTCCCTTAATTTCTGCTTATCTGGAAATGTCCTAATTTCACCATCATATTTGATGGACAATTTTGCTGGGTGTATAATTCTTGTTTGGAAATTTTTCTCTTTCAGGGTTTTATATGTACCATCCCATTCTCTTCTCGCCTGCATGGTTTCTGCTGAGAAATCCAAGCTTAGTCTTACTGCTTATCCCTTGTAGGTTACTTTTTGTTTTTCCTGTGTTGCTTTCAAGATTCTTTCCTTGTCTTTGGTTTTTGTGAGTTTGATGATGATCTGTGTTGGTGATTTTCTTTTGGAGTCTATCCTGTTTGGGGTTCATTGGACTTCTTGAATGGCTATATTCTCATCTTTCATCATATCAGGAAAGGTCTCTTCCAACAAATCTTCAACAGTTTTCTCTGTGGTTTTATTTGTCTCTTCCTCTTCTGGAATTCCAAATACATGTAGGTTATTGCTTTTGATGGTATCCATATGAACCTTAGGCTTTCTTCATTTTGTTTTGATCTTTTTTCTGATTGATCTGTTTCCAAAGAAGTATTGAGGTATTTGCCTTCAATCTCACTAATTCTGTCTTCCATTGATTCAATTCTAGTCCTTTGCCTGTTCAATGTGATATCTATTTCTGAAAATTCAGTACTAATCTTCTGGGTTTTTATCTGTAGGTTTTTATCATCTCTAATTTTTCACTTATTTTGTCATTTGTTCTTGTATTATCTTTGGAAATCATTCTAAGGTTTTCTCTGTGTTTTCCTCAATTTTGTCAGTGTCTTCCTTGGTCTGTCTCTCAATTCATTGAAGGTAACTAAATATAATTCTTCTGAATTCCTTATCAGGGAGTTCCGATGCTGCTTCTTCCTCTGGCATGTGTTTTGGGCCTGTAACCTGGTCCCTTGTTTCTCCTGCTTTATCTTGCTTCTTTGTGTAGACTCTGATGGTCTTTTGTCTCCAAGGCATTGTGATGTTTTTGTGTTTATATTTAATTTTTAATTGTATGCTGGAGTGACTTGCCCACAATTTTCATTTTCTTTGCTTTTTCTTTTCTTTTTTTTTTTTTTTTGTTTGGATGTTATCTATGTAATCAGGTACTGTGCTGTGTTCCTCTGTTCGCTAGCTGGCAGCACTTATACACTCACCACCTGTCTCTTTTTCCCATTGTCAGCCTCCAGTATGACTGCTGCTATTTTTGGCAAACGGATCCTATTCTTAGGTCCTGTTTTCATTCAGGTTTTTCCACTGATTGGTGCCTAATAGCTTCGAAATGCTTTAGCCACTGTACCACCAGAGATACTGTTTACTACCTTAGAAACCATAAATATGTAACCACCAAAATCAGTAATAATATTAACTTTCATAATAGATGTTATTTTTATTTGCTTTAGTTTTATAGAAATGATGACTTCAATACCATTTTTAAAACATTAAGCATGTCATTAAACATTGTTCTGGTGGTGTAGTACCAAAACCATTTTACTGCTAACCAGAAGGCTGGTGGTTCAAACCCACCAGCCACTCCTCGGAAGGAAAGTTGAGCAATCTACATCCACAGTGATATCACCTCGGAAACCCAAGGAGGGGTCGCTGTGAGTTGAATCCAATTCGATGGCTGTGGGGTGGGGTGTAACCTGACACACATTCATTTGATGGGATGCTTGTATAAGTTCTGTTGTCTAGGGTTAAAAATTAGTCAAAGTCATACTTTAGGGAAAAAAAATAATAATAGTTTTTATAGTGCGGAATTGAGTTTGTAAACTGTTTACTTTTTAAAAAAGGAAAGAGGGAGAAAATGCTAGAAGTTTATTTGCCCCAAATTTTCTACTTCTGTGGTTTTATCATAAACAATAGCTAAATTGTATATATGAGCAGCATAGGCAGAAAAATTAATACTTACATTATCATCAGCTGGAGTACATAGCCCAGGAAAGAGGATCATAACCAGCTACTGTTATTTTTGGATTTATTTTGTTTTGATTTTGGTATCTAACATAGGTTGGTGATATTTAGGAAGGAAATATTTTATCATCAATAAAAAATGAAATTTGGGATTTTCTAATTTTCTTAAATGAAATAAAGTTGTTTTAATTGTTTCTACAAAGTAATTTTTTTTCCCTTTCTCTTAGCTGTTAGTTCATGGCAAAGTTATTTTGGCTTTATTCAGCTATGTGAAAAAACCTGAGAAACACAAAATAATTGAATGGTCTGCAGCACAGCATGAAGAATTACAACTGCATGCAATTGCCACTTTGTCATCAGTGGCCCCTTTATTAATAGAGGAGTATATGTTGTGCCAAGGAAATGCTCAAGTTCTTGCATTTCTAGAATGGTGTGAGAGTGAAGGTGAGTGGCCCTTCAAGATCTTTGTGAAAAGGGAGCAGTTCAGCAACTTACAAGTAGAATATAATGTTCATTTACTGATGAAAGTAGAATATTTATAATTCCTGTTGATATTCTAATCAATGAATTTCAACCAAACTGGCAATATCTGCAAAGAAAAAGGAATAAAATTAAAGCAAAGAGAAAATTATACAAATATGTTTCTCAAATTTTAGTGAATTTAATGTTAAGTTTTAAGAAAATAACACTAGATTTAGGTTTCATATAAAGTTGAACATCAAGAAATGTTAGAACCATAATTGCCATCAATGCAAATAAATAATACGTTATAAATAATATAATATATATTCTTACTAAAAGAAATCATATCTATAATTTGGTTATATTTTTATATTATTGAGCCTATGCAAAATATACGAAGTCCTGGCAGTATTTTCATTCATTCATCCAACAAATATTTATTAAATGCCTATTAGGTACCAGGTGGGAGCTCTGGCAGCTTAGTGCCTAAGGCATTTAACTGCTAACCAGAAGGCTGGCAGTTCAAACCCACCAGCCACTCCTTGGAAGGAAGGTTGGGCAATCTACTTCCATAGAGGTACTGCCTCAGAAACCCAAGGAGGGATCCCTATGAGTTGGAGCCAACTCGATGGCAGTGAGTTTGGTTTTGGTTTAGGTACCAGGTACTGTTTCTAGGTGCTAGAGATAATGTTAATGTTCAAAATAAATAAAAATCTACATTTTTAGTCACACATAGTAATAAGAACAGTGTTCTGAATTTTATGTTTTTAATTTTAAGCATAAAGCTACTTCTAAAAAAATATTGACTCAATATGGCAACAGTTTTTTTTTTTTATTATATCAAGGTCTTTAATATAGGCTTTACATTTAATTTAATACAGGCTTACCTTATTTTGTAAGTTGGCAAAGTTGAAGCTTGTAAAAATAAATAAATAAATAAAAGAACTTCTTAAAGAATGCATATTGACTTGCCCTATTGTTTATTGAGACCTACCATAAACCTATGGGAGCTCTGGTAGCATAGTGGCTAAAGCACTTGACTGCTAACCAGAAGGCTGGCGGTTCAAACCCACCAGCCACTCCTCAGAAGGAAGGTTGGGCAGTCCTACTTCCGTAGTGATACTGCCTCGGAAACCCAAGGAGGGGTCGCTATGAGTCGGGGTCGACTCGACGGCACATAACAACAACAACAACCATAAACCTATAGTAATTAAAATTATGTGGTATTGGGCCACAAGTAGACAAGATGATGGGGTATATGGGAAGTTGGTATTTGCCAGAGATGATATTGTCAGTTGGGGAAGAAAGATCATACTGGGGCAATTGGCCCTCCATGTGGAAACCTAAAAATTAGATATGGACCTTGTGGAGGAAAAAAAATCAATTGCAAAATGAATTAAAGACCTAAATATGAAAAGTTCACCAATAATATTCTAAGAAGAAAACATGGGAATATATCCTGATGATATCAGGATGAGGAAAAATTTCTTTAAAAAGACATAGGAACTTAAGCTTATAAAGGAAAAGATTGGTGTATTTAACACTGTAAAATTTAGAAATGTTTGTGTAACAAAAACTGAATAAGATACCGGTTTATAAATTGAGAGAAGACATATACTACCCATGTGACTGATAAAGGACTAGAATCCAGATTCATAAAGAACTCCTATATATCAGCAAGAAAATAAGAACTTGGTAGAAAAGTAGACAAAGGGCATGGACTGCCAATCAAAGAGAAAATCTCAAAATTTTAACATGAAAACACACAATGAACTACAGTTTCACATTTAACAGTAGCAAAAATTAGTCTTAAACTATATTCTCATAACACTTAGGTAAATAATTTGTCAACTTGTAGTAAAATTCAATATGGTAAACTCTATATAAATCCGGTGTCATGTGAAGAAACTCTTCTCTATGGGAGTAAGAGGACATGGACCAGAATCTTCATTGTGGCACAGTTTGTACTGGTGCTACATAGATAAACTGACTTATTTATGAAACAAATACTGAAAGCATTCTGAAAAGCAGGATTCTAGGGGTTGCCATGAGTCAGAATTGACTTGATGGCAACAGGTGTGTGTTGTATGTGTGTAAAGTGACCTAGAGGTATTTGTGCCAATGTGAATAATTTTAAAAATAATGTTGAGTAGCAGAAGCAAGATGTAAAAGATAGATACAATATGATACATTTGTGTAAAATTTTAAAACACATCATTCTGGGACAAGAAGGAAAAGGGAAAATCTTATTTCTCAAACAAAAAAAAAATGAAATTTTTACTTCTATCCAATCTTATAGATAAATATATATATATATATATATATATTTATTTATTTATTTATTTATTTATTTATTTTTTATTATTATTTTTTTCTTTTTATTTGAAAAGGTTTCTATTTTAAATTTCTTCATGTAAAGTCAGTTATTCATTTTTGCCCACAGATCCCTTCTTGAGTCAGGGTAACAGTTTTCATGGTACAGGTGGACGTGGCAACAAGTTTGCTCAGATGCGTTACAGTTTAAGGCTCCTGAGAGCACTGGTCTACCTTGAAGAAGAGACTGTAAACAAGGATCTTTGTGAAAAGGGTGCAATTCAGCAACTGATAGGTAAAATAAAACATGGAAAATTACTGATGAAAGTGGAATATGTATAATTTTTTTCTACATTTCTTTTTCCTTGTAGCTGAGAAACTACTAAATGTTTTCTTGGTTTATGTTTCATATTGTTGATATAAACCAGATTGCCTTTTTCACCAAAATATCATCATCATTAATCCTTTAAACATTTGTTTCATCAGTAAAGATAGGATTTCATTTAGGATTACCTTTATTTTTTTTAAATTGTATATTGTTATATCATTCTTCTAATAATAAGATCATCACTTTCAGCAAAGCTTTTTGGAGCCGTTTTAAAAGAGGATAACATTGTACATTCTAAGGAATCTAATATACCAGAACACTGGTATGCTGGTATGTAGAGGAATGCACACAAGTTTCTTTTTTGATAAGAAATATCAGAATATCCCTAATTTTCAACTTAGAATTAATTATGCTAAATTATTTTTTCCCCAAAATACATGCGTGTTATTGCTGTTGTTATTAGGTGCTGTTCAGTTGGTTCCAACTAATGGTGGCCTGACATAAAACAAAACGGCACCTGGTCCTGTTCCATCCTCACAGTTGCTGCCATGCTTGAGCCTGTTATTGCAGCCACTGTGCCAGTCCATCTCATTAAGGGTCGTTCCCTTTTTCACTGACCCACTACCTTACAAAAAGAGCTCTGGTGGTGTAAGCCTTTTGGCTGCTAACCAAAATGTCAGTGTTTCAAACCCACCAGCTGCTCCACAAAAGAAAGATGGAGTAGTCTGCTTCCATAAAGATTTACAGCCTTGGAAACTCAACAGGGGTCTCTGTGAGTCAGAATCAACTCAGTGGCAGAGAGTTTGAGGTTTTTAGGTTTTGTTTTTGTTTCTATCAACCTTACCAAGCATGATACCCTTCTCCCGGGATTGGTCCCTTCTGATAACATGAACAAAGTATGGGAGACAAGTCTGGGCATTATTACTTCCAAGGAACATTCTAGCTGTCCTTCCTTGAGTCAAATTTGTTCATTCTTCTAGCAGAACATAGTACATTCAATATTCTTCTGCAGTACCACAACTCAAATGCATCACATCTTCTGTGGTCTTCTTTATTCATTGCTCAGCTCTCACATGTATATGAGGTTATTGAAAGTGTCATGACTAGGGTCAAGCACACCTTAGTCTTCAAAGTGACATTTTCGCTCTTAAACACTTTAAAGAGGCCTTTTGCAGCAGATTTGCTTAATGAAATCATCCTTTGATTTCTTGACTGCTGCTTCCATCGGCTTTGATTGTGGATCCAATTAAAATGAAGTCCTTGACAACTTCAGTCTTTACTCAGTTTATCATGATGTTGCTTATTGGTTCAGTTGTGAGGATTTTTGTTCTCTGTATGTTGAGGTGCAATCAGTACTGAAGGCTGCAGCCTTTGAACTTCATTAGTAAGTGCTTCAAGTGTCCTTCACTTTCAGCAAGCAAAGTTGTGTCATCTGCATATAACAGGTTGTTAATGAGTCTTCCTCCAATCCTGATGCTACATTCTTCTTCATATAGTCCAGCTTCTTGATTACTTGCTTAGCATACAAATTGAATAAGTATGGGGAAAGGATACAACCCTGACACTCCTTTCCTGATTTTAAACCCTGCAGTAGCCCCTTGTTCTGTTTGAATGACTGCTTCTTGGTCTATGTACATGTTCCTCATGAGCACAATTAAGTGTTCTGGAATTCCCATTCTTCAAAATGTTATCCATAATTTATGATCCACACAGCTGAATGTATTTGCATAGTCAGTAAAACATAGATAAACATCTTTCTAATATTCTTTGCTTTTAGCCAAGATCCATCTGACATCAGCAATGATATCCCTTGTTCCACATCATCTTCTGAATCCTGCTTGAATTTCTGGTAGTTCTCTGTCAGTATACTTCTGCAGCTGTTTCTGAATTATCTTCAGCAACTTTTACTTGGGTGTGATATTATTGATATTGTTTTATAATTTCCACATTCTGTCTGATAGCCTTTCTTTGGAATGGGCACAAATAGAGATCTCTTGCTGTCATTTGGCCACCGCCTACCCAAGCCAATGCAATCTGAGGTTGAAAATTTCAAACAGACCCATCACAAAAGAAGAAACTGAGCAAGTCATAAAAAAAAAAAAAAAAACCTCAAAAAGAAAGTCCTAGCAAGACTCCTTCACTGGTGAATTCCACCAAACATTCAGAGAAGAGCTGAATTCTACTCAAACTATTCTACTCAAATATAGAAAAGGACAGAAAACTACCAAATTCATTCTGTGAAGCAAGCAGCACCCTGATACAATACCCAGGCAAAGGCATCACTGAAAAAGAAAATTGCAGACCATTGTCCTGCATGAATATCAATGCAAAAATTATCAATAAAATTCTAGCTGATAGACTCCAAAACATATCAAAATAATAATAATAATACATCATGACCAAATGGGATTCATACCAGGTATGCAAGGATGGTTCAACATTAGAAAAACAGTGCAATACACTGCGTAAATAAAACAAAGGAAAAGAACCACATGATCATATCAATTGATACAGAAAAGGCTTTTGACAAAATCCAGTACCTCCCCTTGATAAAAGCAATCAGAAAAATAGGAGTAGAAGGGAAATTCCTCAACATAATGAAGGGCATATACACAAAAGCAATAGCCAATACTATTCTCAGTGGAGAGAGACTGAAAACATTCCCCTTGCGAATGGGAACCAGACAAGAATGTCCTTTATCACTACTCCTATTTAATATTGTATTGGAAGTCCTAGCCAGAGCATTAAGGCAAGACAGGGAAATAAAAGGCATCTAAATTGACCAAGAAGAAGTAAAGCTGTCATTATTTGCAGATAATATCATCTAATACATAGAAAATCAAATAGACTCAGCAAGAAATCTACTAGAACTAATAGAAGCCTTCAGCAAAGTGGCAGGGTACAAGATAAACATACAAAAATCAATAGGATTCCTCTACACTAACAAAGAGAACTCTGAGGAGGAAATCAGGAAAACCAAACCATTTCTAATAGCCACCCAAAAGATGATTTACTTAGCGTAAATCTTACCAGAGATACAAAAGACCTATACCAAGAAAAGTACAGAACACTATTACAAGAACCCAAAAGAGAGCTACATAAATGGAAAAATATACCATGCTCATGGGTAGGAAGACTTAACATTGTAAAAATTACAGTACTACCCAAAGTGATTTACAGATATACTGCAATACCAATTGCGGTGTTGTAAATTACCTGGTATGACTTTTCTAGCCAAAAGTCTTTGTAAACTCTGTGGTGGAATTTGCTGTGAGCAACTGAGGAGCTCCTGATTGTAAAAGTTATCCACCTGGGGTAGTTCTGTTGGGCGCAACACAAAGCAATATTCTGGGAGGTTCCTGCTCTCTCTCAGGTACTTAGAATTCTGATACTATGATCGGTTGGTTTGGCCACTCTGCCAGACTCAAAAGGAGGACTCCTAGAGGCAGAACTCTCTCTTACTGCTGGCTGAGGAAGGATGCGCTCCTGCAAGACACACGCTGTTTGGAAAGAGATGCAAGAGACACATACACATTGCTGAGAGAGACACCAAGGGACACACACTGCTGGGAGAGACTGTGAGAGGCTGTTGAGAGACAGCAGGCTGGGGAGAGAGACTGAGTATTTTTTCCTGAACTCGAATTGTAGCCTGGTGCTTCCCTAATAAACTCCATAATCTGTGAGTTCTGTGTGGCCACTGCAGTGAATTATCAAGCCCAGGAGAGAGGTGGTGGGTGCATTGGGAGGAACAGTTGGTGAAAGGGCTAGAGGGAGGCAGCATGTCTGGCCTTGCAGGAATAGACTTAGGTTACTGATAGTGACTCAGTTTTCCTCTTGTGGGGTTAGAGGAGGTCAGGAAATGTGGCCTCCTTGCCGTTTTTGCACCAATCCAGATTCCATCATCGTTTAAAGAGATAGAAAAGCTAATTACCAAATTTATATGTAAAGGAAAGAGACTCTAGATAAACAAAACACTACTAAAGAAAAAAAAAAGTAGGTGGCCTCACCTTTACCTTTCTCAAAACCTACTATACAGCCATAGTAGTCAAAGCAGCCTCATATTGGTACAATGACAGACACATAGACGAATGGAGCAGAATTGAGAACCCAGGAGTAAATCCATCCACCTATGGACAGCGGATCTTTGAAAAAGGCCTGAAACCCATTAAATGGGGAAGAGACAGCCTCTTTAACAAATGTTGCTGGCAGAACTGGATATCCATTTGCAGAAAAATGAAACGTGATCTCTGTCTCACACCATATACAAAAACTAATTCTAGATGGATTGATGACCTAAATGTAAAACCTAAAACCATAAAGATCATCAAAGAAAATACAGGCAAACTTAGGGGCTCTAAAATATGGTATAAATGCATTGTTGTTGTTGTTGTTAAGTGCCGTCGAGTCATTTCCAACTCATAGCTACCCCATGCACAGCAGAACAAAACACTGCCTGATCCCGCGCCAGCCCCACAATCCCTGCTATACTTGAGCTCATCATTGCAGCCACCGTATCAATCCATCTCGTTGAAGGCCTCCCCCTCTTTCATCGACCCTCCACCCTACCAAGCATGACATCCTTCTCCAGGGAAT
>NW_006921650.1:9299112-9305625 GCF_000298275.1 Orycteropus afer afer | reverse complement strand
ATTGGAGGAAGAATCATTAACAACCTGAGATATGCAGACGATACAACTTTGCTTGCTAAAAGTGAGGATGACTTGAGGCACTTACTGATGAAGATTGAAGACTACAGTCTGCAGTATGGATTACCTCTCAATATAAAGAAAAACAAAAATCCTTACAACTGGACCAATAAGTAGCATCATGATAAATGGAGAAACGATTGAGGTTATCAAAGAATTCACATTACTTGGTTCTACAATCAACACCAATGGAAGCAGCAGTCAGAACATTAGACGACATGTAGCACTGGGCAGGTTGGCTGCAAAGGAACTCTTTCAAGTGCTGAGGAGCAAGGATATCTCCTTGAGGACTAAGGTGCACCTGACACAAGCCATATTTTCAGTTGCTTCATATGCATATGAAAGCTGAACAATGAATAAGGAAGACGGAAGAAGATTTGATGCTTTTGAGTTGTGGTGCTGGCAAAGAATGCTGAAAGTACCATGGACTGCTGAAACAACTAAAAGATCTGTCCTGGAGGAAGTGCAGCCAAAATGCTCCTTGGGAGCAAGAATGCCCAGACTTTTTGTCTCACCTACTTTGGTCACGTTTTCGGAAGTGACCATTCCCTAGAGAAGGATGTCATGCTTGGTAAGGTGGAGGGTCGACAAAAGAGGGGAAGGCCTTCAACTAGATGGATTGACATGGTGGCTGCAATAGTAGGCTCAAGTATAGCAAGGATCGTGAAGCTGGCATGAGATTGGGCAGTATTTCATTCTGCTGTGCATGGGGTCGCTATGAGTCAGAAATGACTCAACAACACCTAACAACAACAACATTCATCTAGTTTATCTGAAGATAAACTGTTTGTACATTTTGAGTTATCTTGACAGTCTATTTATGCCATAAATTAGGGCCCCTAAATTTGCCCCTATTTTTTTTCTTGAGGAACTTTATAGTTTTAGGTTTCACATTTTAGTCTTTGATCCATCTGGAGTTAGTTTTTGTGTATAGTGTGAGGTACAGTTCTTTTATTTTTCTGCAAATGGATATCCAGTGTTGCCAACACCATTTGTTAAAGAGACCATCTCTTTCCCATTTAATGGATGTCAGCCCTTTGTCAAATATCAGCTGACCATAGGTTGATGGATCTATTTCTGGGTTCTCAATTCTGTTCCACTGGTCTATGTGTCTGTCATTGTACCAGTACTAGGCTGTTTTGACTACTGCGGCTGTATGGTAGGTTTTGAGATCTAGGAGTGTAAGACCTCCTACTTTGTTCTTCTTTTTCAATAATGCTTTGCTTATTTGAAGTCTCTTTCCTTTCCATATAAACTTGGTGGTTGGTTTTTCCATATCCTTAAAGAATATTGATGGAATTTGGATTGGAATTGCATTGAATGTATAGATTGCTTTGGGTGGTATTGACATTTTCACACTGTCCAAGCTTCCTATCCATGCGCATAGTATGTTCTTCCATTTATGTAGATCTCTTATGGTTTCTTGGTGCAGTGATTTGTAGTTTTCTTTATACAGGTCTTTTGTATCTCTACTGAGATTTATTCACAAGTATTTTATTCTTTTTGGTACCTATTGTAAATGGGAGCTCTCATGGTGTAGTGCCTAAGGCATTTGACTGCTAACCAGAAGGCTGGTGGTTCAAACCCACCAGCCACTCCTTCGAAGGAAGACTGGGTAATCAACTTCTGTAGAGACACTGCCTCGGAAACCCAAGGAGGGGTTGCTATGAGTCGAAAATCAACTCAACAGCGGTGAGGTTTTTTTATTGTAAATGGTATTGATTTCCTTATTTCCTTTTCAGCAATCTCTTTGCTGGAGGAATCCAACTGATTTTGTATGTTGATCTTGTATCCCGCCACTATGCTAAATCTCTCAATTAGTTCCAGTAGGTTTTTTGCTGAGTCTCTTGGGTTTTCTATGTAGAGGATCTTTTCATCAGCAAATAGGGATAGTTTTACTTATTCCTTACCAATTTGGATCCCTTTGATTTCCGTTTCTTGCCTTATTGTCCTAGCTAGGCCTTTCAATACAGTGTTGAATAGAAGTGGTGATAGAGGGCATCCTTTTCTGGTTCCTGTTCACAAAGGGAAAGATTTCAGTCTCTCTCCATTGAGAATAGTGCTGGCTGTTGGTTTTGCATATATGCACTTTATTATGTTGAAGAATTTCCTTTCTATTCCTATTTTGCTGAAAGTTTTTATCAGGAATGGGTGTTGGATTTTATCAGATGCTTTTTCTGCATCAATTGATATGATCTTGTGGCTCTTTTCCTTTGTTTTATTTATGTGATGGAAGATGTTGATCGTTTTTGTAACGTTGAACCATTCTTGCATACCTGATATAAACCCACTTGGTCATAATGTATTATGTTTTGGATATGTTGTTGGAGTCTATTGGCTAGTATTTTGCTGAAGATTTTTGCATATATATTCACGGGAGACATAGGTCTGTAGTTTTCCTTTTTAGTGATGTCTTTGCCCGGTTTTGGTATCAATGTTATGCTTGCTTCATAAAATTTATTTGGGAGGATTCCATCCTTTTCTATGTTCTGGAATAGTTTGAGTAGGATTGGTGTCATTTCTTCTCTGAATGTTCAATAGAATTCACATCACAGCATTATTCTTGATAGCAAAAAAATGAAAACAACCTAAGTGCCTATTAATGGATAAATGAATAAACTATGGTGCATACACACAATGCCATACTACTCAACGTTGAAGAATAATGATGAATCTGCAAAACACCTGATAACATGGATGAATCTAGAGGACATTATGCTGAGTGACATTAGTCAATACAAAAGGACTATTATTGTATGAGACCACTGCTATAAAAAGTTAAAAGATTTACACACAGAAAGAATTGTTCTTTGAAGGTTATGGGGTGGGGGAGAGAAGGGAGGAAAAATCACCAACCAGAGGGTAGACACGTATTAAGTTGGGTGAAAGGAAAGGCAATATACAATAAGGATGAGGTAAGCACAAAACGATTAAGGCAGTGGAAGACAGGGAGGAGCACAAGAGCTAAAGGCAACAAAGGTGGATAGTATTATATACGCAATCCTACAATGATAGTGGTAACAGTAATTCATGAATAGATGCATACTCAGGCTGAAAAGGGTGGGAAGGCACATGGGACAATAACCACAAACATATATAGGTTTGACAGAGGCTATCTCTACCTATATATTTATATGTGCTGCAAATATGTCCATGAATGTAGTAGAACATACTGGGGACAAAGTTATGAAAACGTCTTAGTTGTAAACAAACACCTAGAGAGAATGACTCACTGGGATTAGGGGCCCAGGACCATAGTCTGAGGAAGTAGTAAGGTTAAAAAAGAGAGGGAAAAAAAGATAAAATAGTTCTTCTGACCAAGGATATATTAATAAAAAGGATTTTTTTAACAGTAATTGATAAAATAAAAATACATTGTCCAATAATTTTATATTCTTTGCATGTTTTCATTCCAGGAATCTTTAAAAATATGATGAACAAGTCTCATGAGAAGGAAGAGTCCATTGTTTTGGAAATTCAGTCTGATATATTACTTATCTTATCTGGCCTTTGTGAACATCAAATTCACAGGAAGGTAGGCATGGCTGTGAATGTTTTGTTCAGATCTCCCAATGACCTAACTCTCTGAATGTTTTCTTACTAAGTGCTAATAAATGTTTTGTTTTGTTTTGTTTTTATAGAAGTTTACTTTAATATTCTTTTTTAACAAAGGAAGTATCATTAGATTGGAGTAAAATATTCATGTCCTAAGTGTGTAGTTCGATGAGTTTTGACAAATGTATATATCCATTTAACCAATACCCCAATCAAATCATAGAATATTGCCATCACCCTATATATATTTATTCCCTCATACTCTTACCAGCCATCTCCCCATCCTCAGGCAACTACTTTTCTAAATTCTATCCCCATAGATTAGTTTTGTTTATTCTTTAATTTTTAAGAATGGAGTCACACAGTATTTACTATTTTGTGTTTACCCAGCATCATGTTTCTGAGATATGCCCATGTTTTTGAATGTGTCAGTAGTTCATTTCGTTTTATTTCCATTGTATGAATTACCAAAATTTATTTATCCATTCTCCAATTAATAGACATCAAGTTATTTTCATTTTGGGCTATTATGTGTAAAGCTTCACTGAACTCTTTTATACTATCTTTTGAAAACATATGCTGTCATTTTCTTGGATAAATACCTAACAGTAGAATTGCTGGGTCATACAGTAGGAAGGTTAGGCAATCTACTTCCATAGTGATACCGTCTTGGAAAGCCAAGGAGGAGTCGCTGTGAGTCAGATCCGACTCCATGGCAGTGAGTAAGGTAGGTAGTGTATGTTTAACTTCTTAAGATTCTGCCAAACACTTTCCCAAAGTGGATTGAATTACTATGTTTTTGTTTTTACTTCTTTGAATTGAGTTCATATCTACCATTAAAAATTAAAACAAGAGATTAATAGCCTCTGATCTTTTTTAACTCTACAACAATTCTGCATCTCAGGGACTGATAACTTAATACCAAGAGAAGAAATTGGAAAGATAAAAATAAATATGATGTTTCCAATTAAGCGATTTTTTGGGGAAGGACAGGAATGGTGAACCTATACTTTGATCTAAATTTTGTTATAAATTCTTATGTTTCACCACCCTGTACTTGTACTCTTTTAGAAAAAATAATTGTAACCTTGTTTACTGAAACCCAGAACTAAAGCATGAGGCAATGAGAAAGATAATTAGTAAAGGAAAAATTTAAACTGACACTGATTTCATATAAATTATTAAAGGTTTTAACTATTATTTGTATACTTAATTGTCTCTTGGGAGAATTAGAAAATCTTTCATGATAGAACTCACTGCCCTTGAGTCGTGTCTGACTCATAGCGACCCCTCCTTGGGTTTCCGGGGCGGTATCACTACAGAAGTAGATTGTCCAACCTTCCTTCTGAGGAGTGGCTGGTGAATTTGAACCATCAGCCTTCTGGTTAGCAGTCATATGCATTAGGCACTATACCACCAGCGCTCCTGATAGAATTTTAGCTTTTTAAATTAGTTGTCGCTATCTGATATTCATCTGACATCTGTTAGACTACATCCATTATAACATGGAAGAAAATCATGGGACAGACCTTATAGTTTATTATGAAAAAAGAAGAAGGATAAAACAAAAGAATGTAAAGGGACATTAATTGTTGACTGATATTTTTCTGATTGAAAAACAGTTTTAGGGAATGAGTTGAAGAGCAAAGGAAGGGAATACTTGTTTATTTCAAGAAGTAATTTTAAATAAACATCTTAAACAGGAAATTTTTGGAACTGAAGGAGTAGATATAATTCTTCATATAATGAAAACAGACCCCAAGAAATTACAGAGTGGATTGGGCTATAATGTACTTCTTTTTAGTACATTGGACAGCATTTGGTGAGTATTACTATAAGTGCTAATAATTGTTGTTTTAAAAAAATCATAAAAATTTAATATTATTTTTTAATAATTAAAGTATAATTGATCACAGTAAAATGTACATAAATTCTGTTTTGTGATTTGAACCCATTCCACTGTGGTCTGATCTGGTGTAAACACAAGCATCCACTGTTACTGACCTATACAGTATTCTCCTTGTATTTGAAGACTGTTGAAGTCCTCATTCATCTTCTCTTCAAGGAGTTGAAAACATACTGAGTAGCCATGGTGGTAGTTAAGGTTGTGTGTCAACTTGGCTGGGCCTGGTTTTCAGTGGCTGAGCATCTGGATGTAGTATTCCCCACTGTGAGACTGGTAATCAACTCCATGGTAGAATCTCCTGTGAACAGCTGAGTAGCTGCCTTAGAGAATGTGGTCTGCTTCCAGTGTGCAAGAAGCTTTGAGGAAGATCTCTAACTTTTCAGCACATTTGGACCCTGCATATAGCCAGTTCTTCATTCCACTACCTACCATATTGTCTGCTAATCTTGGGACTGTGCCATTTTACTTGTTGACCTTGGGTTTGTCAGCCTCAGCAGCCAGCAGCTGCCTAAGTTAAGAGATGCCTCCAGTTCCAGTAGGCCAGGAACAAGAAGAGGCAGAGCTGAAGTCCATGGTCAAGGGATCTTCACCCAGGCCCTAGAGCTGACACTTTGAACTAGGACTTCTAACCACCTAAACTATAAGAGAATAAATCCCTGTTTGTTCAAGACATACATTTGTGGTATTTTCTGTTAGAACAGCACTGGAGAACCAAAACACACATTTCTTGTGTTCTATCTGGGTGGAATTTATGAGAGCCACATTGCAGTCAGCCACTCTAATTAATATTACTTTCCATACATTTACCTACTGCAAACTCTTTGTTTATATAGAGAGCTAAGCTACTCAGCTCTCATCCAAATATATGTTGTTGTTGTTATGTGCTGTTGAGTCAGACCTGACTCATAGTGACCCCTCCTTGGGTTTCTGAGGCGGTATCACTACAGAAGTAGATTGCCCAACCTTCCTTCCAAGGAGTGGCTGGTGGGTTTGAA
>NW_006921650.1:9264759-9298462 GCF_000298275.1 Orycteropus afer afer | reverse complement strand
ACCAGCCACTCCTCGGAAGGAAGGTTGGGCAATCCTACTTCCGTAGTGATACTGCCTCGGAAACCCAAGGAGGGGTCGCTATGAGTCAGGGCTGACTGGACGGCACATAACAACAACAACAGGGCAGTCAGAATCACTATGCTACTAGCATATTAAAAATGACTCCTAAATATAGTCTACTGTTCATCTTCTCTGTTGTTGTTGTTGTTATGTGCCATCAAGCCGGATGCAACTCATAGCGACCCTTCCTTGGGTTTCTGAGGCAGTATCACTACGGAAGTAGATAGCCCAACCTTCCTTCCGAGGAGTGGCTAGTGGGTTTGAACCACCAGCCTTCTGGTTAGCAGTCAAGTGCCTTAGGCACTACGCTACCAGAGCTCTGGTCTGGACCCTAGTAAATGCATAATTATTTTCCTGTTACTACTAAGTATAATTAATACAGGTTTATGACTTACATCCTTATAGTTAACTTGTGGGGTTTTTTTAAATGCATTTTCTCAATTTTTTTCATTTGAATATGTATAATGTCTTAGTTTTAATTTTCATTGAAATATAACATACATGTAGAAAACACATATTTAAATTATAAATGTATTCTTACAAAATTATCACAAAAATACCCACACAACCACCATCCTCTTCAAGTTAACAGAATATACTAGGATCCAGAAGTCTCCTCATCCCTCCTTCATATCTCTGCCCTCTTCCTCTTCCCCAAACATAATCACTGTCTTGATTTCCGATAGAATGGATTTACTTTTGTCTGTTTTTGAATTAATGAAATTATGTAGGATGTATTCTTTTGTGTCTTCTTTCACTCCAAATTGTGAGATTCTTCCATATATGTCGAGTATAACAGCAGTTCATTGATCTTAATTGCTGTGTAGAATTCCATTGCATGAATGTCTCACAATTTATCTTCTCTATTATTGATGGGAGAGGAACTATTCCATGACTCCTTGTTTCTGGTGGCTGCTGGCAATCCTTGGCATTCTTTTGCTGCGTATAGATGCATCTGCCTCCATGATCACATGGCATCTGTCTTTTCCCTATGTGTGCCTTCTTTTCTATAAACCACCAGGCAGAAGGGATTAGGAGCCATCCTACTCTGGCATGATACTGTTAAATGGTAACATCTGCAAAGAAAAACCCTGTTTCCTCAAATAAGGTCACATTCATAAGTGTAGGAATTAGGACTGCAACATAATCTTTTTTTAAAAAAATTCTATGGTGATTTCGATGAATGTTCACATAGTAAATTAATTTTCCATACAGCAATTCTGCTAAAGGGACAGGGAGGTGGCATCTTCTGACCTCCTCTAACTACACAAGAAGAAGACAGAATCACCATCAGCAGCCCAAGGCTTGTTCTTATGAGGCCAGACATGCCGCCAGCCTCCAACCCTCTTATTAACCTTGTCACCAACTGTTCTTCCCACAGCACCCACCACCTCTGTACTGGGTTCGATAATTTGCTGCAGTGGCCACACAGAACTCACAGATTATGGGGTTTATTATTCAAGTTCAGGAACACATTCAGTCTCTCTCAGCAGCACATCTCTCTCACATCTCTCTCTCAGCAGCGCATCTTCCCCAGAACCATGTCTCTTTCAGCAGTGTGTCTCTCTAAGCCAGAAGTCAGAGATACTTCTTCTGCCTCTAAGAGGGCTCCTTTTGAACTGAACAGAGTGGCCAGAAGCAACAAATCCCAACATCAGAATTCTATATACCTGAGAGAGAGCAAACTTCCCAGATTGCTTTGTGCTGTTCCAACAGAAATACACCAGATGGGTAACTTTAACAATCAGCTACTTAGTTGCTCATGGCAAAGTGGGAGTTACAAAGACTATGGCTGGAAAAGCCATACCATTTACTACACCACAAGTTCATACACATTTTGTTTCATGACATTGACTGCAATTTCCCACAGTGTAACAGCTTGCTTCCCACTTCCTCCCCACAGTTATCTCTTCCCTGTGTCAACATGTCTTTTTAAAGGACATAGTTCAATCCATAGCACATATCAGCCCCTACCACCATCACTACCACCATTACCACCAGGCAAGCAGTAGAGACAAGAGGCTCTTTTTTTTAGGTGACAATTGGCAAACCCCAACAGGCCTATTTACCACTATGCTACTACCAGTGACAGCTTATTCAGCCCAAAGAAAAGAAAAACACTATTATTAAAAAGAATTAATTGATATTGGTTGAAATTAAGTTTATTCAAAGTTCAATTTTTTAAAGGAAAAACTATTATCTACTTAAGAGAATGAAGGAAGAACATTCTCTGAAAATATTTTTTTGATAGAAAGCTCTGCAAATTGAGTTTTAACAATAAATGTCTGTTAAATGAATAACTTCCTTTGTATTTAAGGTGCTGTATTTTGGGATGTTATCCCTCGGAGGATTACTTTCTTGAAAAAGAAGGCATTTTTCTCCTTTTGGATTTATTAGCAGTAAGTGTGTTTATAACAACTATAAAACAGAATACACATTTTTTATTAAACTTTTACAAACTTACCACCACAGAACACTGTTCTATGAATAAATGTTTCCCCATATCATGTTTAAGTGTATTGTTTCAAATAGAAACCTGTCTGGAGATTCATAATATTCATTACCATATTAAAGGCTCTGAAAATTCCTCTAGTTAAGAAATCACTGTATTTAGATCAGTGTTCCCAAACACATCATAGCAGAGGATTCTTTTTTTGTTTTTCCGTTTGTCCTCCATCAACCTTCTAAGAAAACATATGTGAAACAGGATATATCAAAAGCCCTAGTCATTTATTAATAAATTCAAACTTTTCCCTCTAGTATTAAAAGGTAAGTGCTACATTAGCCAAAAGGACAAAGATAAGCATTTTTTGAGAATGGTATATAGTTTGAGGAGCTCTGGTAGTGCAGTGGTTAAGCGCTCAGGTGCTCACTGAAAGGTTGGCCATTCAAACCCATCAGCCACTCCACGTGAGAAAGATTTGGCAGTCTGCTTCTGTAAATCTTAGCCTTGAAAAACCCTACAGGGCGGTTCTGCTCTGCCCTACAGGATCACTATGAGTCAGAATTGACTTGGTGGCATTGGGTTTGGTTTGAGTTTTTGGTATGTAGTTTGGAAGTAATAAGGTTAAGAAGTCTAATGTGTCACAGACCACCATCTTATGGAATGAGCAGGAATGAGCATATGAAGGCTAATATTAAAGGAAGTTGCCATCTACCAGTTGAAAGAAATGTCAAAGACTCTCATTAATCTTTAAAGTAACCCCCCCTCTAGCCTCAGTGCTGAGTGAGGTCCATAGTCAAGATGATATAGGAGGAAAAGTTTAATTTTGTTTCAGTAAAACTTTGGAAAAGATTCTCACACAGAGTTCTAGCCATGTCACTGCCTGTGATTGCCACCATTGTTGATTTTATTAGCAGAATAACTAATAACAAACCTACTTTGATTTAGCAAATGTACAAAAGTTATTTGTGTCCTTTCATTTCCTGAAAGAAAATTAGTTGACACTAGGGATAAGAGAGCAAACATCATTACAAAACACCACAAATAAAAAATAGATGAAATATTTCACCCAAATCACAATCAAAAAGAAAAAAGAGGAAGAAAGAAAAAAAAATAGATGAAATAATAATCCATCTTGATAAACAGGAATGAGTCATAACCAGAAACCCTTGGAAAATTCAGAAATTGAATATAATACAAGGGAATGTGCGTCTAGTGCTACTAACGTAGAACTAGCTGCAGTAGCTTATCATGTTTCTCTGCCTAGGTTATAACTATGCCCAGAGGCACATGGTGGTATGTCAGGGAACTCACCTAATCACAGAATTAACCTGACACATCTCCCTGGAACATCTCCTTTACTTAAAAGATTTGGAAGTGAGGAGTTATTTTAAATATGAATATATTAAATAATGTAAATTTTACAGTAATATTTAAGGTTGGATAGAAGACCTCAAAAACATTTCTCTCTTGTTCACCATGACATTTCTTTCAGCTGGTAGATGGCAACTTCCTTTAATATTAGCCTTCATATGTTCATTCCTGCTCATTCCATAAGATGGTGGTCTATGACGCATTAGACTTCTTAACCTTATTACTTCCAAACTACATACCAAAAACTCAAACCAAACCCAATGCCACTAAGTTCTCCTTCACCATTAGCATTTCTGTGATGGAAAGACTTGAAAAAGACTGAAAGGAGAGATCAGATAACAGAGTGATTATCCTTATAGGCTGAAGCCAGTCTGGCTGAGTCCTCCAATACTTGTTAGCTATGTTAGCTTGGGCAAGTTATTTAACACTCATGTTCTTCACTTTCTTCATTTGTAAAATGGAGATAATAATGGTATCTACTTCATAGTACAATTGGGAGGATTAAATGTTTGAGATGTGTGTGTGGAGGGTTGTATTAGAATAATACCTAATATGTATTACTGGTGTATGGTGTTTGCTATTATTATAAATATTATTATTAGATTGGATTTAATATGGATTGAACCAATCAAGTTAATTACAAAAATGTTTTTATATCAACTTGTCCCTTGACATTTGCCTCTTCAGAAAGTTACAGAAGTTAAAAACTCATGTAGTTAACTTTTCTGATTATTACCATCCTGCTAAAATATTTATTCAATGTATACAAATATTAATTTATAATAATGGCTAAATAATATTATGGGCTTATTATGTGCCAGGAAGTCTCATATAAGTGTTCATAATAACCCTCTGAAGCAGGTAATATCCCTCATTTTATAAAAGGAAACTGATCATGTGTTGCGATGCAAACAAAATGTTGCATGTTTCCTTTGCTATGTTCTGTTAGAAGTAAGCTATAAGAATTAATTAACAAAAAATATTTCACAGTGCAACCTTTACTATGTGGAAGTCATTGCTCTGGATAGAATTTTCTGTACCTAAATTTAGGTTTGGTGAAAACTAGTTGTAGAAAACAAGGAAAATATTCCTGATAGTAAGAATTTTCTAAGTACTCTTTTGTGGATGCTGGTATTAAGAATATTTGTGAAAATATGCCTGATTTGTTTTCAAATATGACTGCCATTTGCAGCCGTTATAGCTAGTAAGAACTTTTACTAGAATAAATTTTTACTAGAATAAAGCATCTCAGTTTGGGAGATCCTAAAATTATAGTACACTATGTTTAGCACTCTTGACTTTGTCCCACTTAAAATGAGCATCTTCACTTATTTTTGGAAATCTCCCTTCTCTAACTCAACTGAATTAATTGCATTTTTGGTCACGATATTTCTTTATGACTGCTTCAAACTTACATTGAATCTTTTTCTTTTTATCCTTTTGAATTTCTAATATCTAAAAATGTACTAATTACAATAGGTATCTTCTTTACAGGAGGTTGTTCCAAATCTTACTTAATTAGACCCTGAGTTTTGTAAGGCAAACATTTAGAAGTAATTTACTGATAGTGCAAGTGTTTCTTTTCTTTTCTTTCTTTCTTTTTTTTTTTTTTTTTTTGAAGGAAATATTTTTTAATATTTGTTAGAACTTTTTTCCTTTTCTATTTCTTTCCTATAGTTGAACCACAAAAAATTCTGTAATCTAATACTTGGAATAATGGTTGAATTTTGTGATAATCCCAAAACTACAGCTCATGTTAATGCTTGGCGAGGGAAGAAGGACCAGACAGCTGCTAGCCTTTTAATTAAATTGTGGAGAAAAGAAGAAAAAGAACTAGGAGTAAAACGTGACAAAAATGGGAAGATAATGGGTAAGTGTATTTTATTTGTCGGCAGAAGCAAGATCATGAAATTTTCAAAAGAGAACTTTAAAAGATACTAAAAATTAAAGAAACTTAAAGATATTAAAAGAATCATTAACAACCTGTGATATGCTGATGACACAACTTTGCTTGCTGAAAGTGAGGATGACTTGAAGCACTTACTGATGAAGATTGAAGAATATAGTCTACAGTATGGATTACATCTCAATATAAAGAAAACAAAAATCCTCGCAACTGGACCTATAAGCAGCATCATGATAAATGGAGAAAAGATTAAAGTTGTCAAAGACTTCACATTGCTTGGTTCTACAATTGACACCAATGGAAGCAGCAGTCAGGACATCAGATGATGTATGTTGTTGTTGGTGGTGGTGGTGTGTGCCATCGAGTCAGACCCAACTCATAGCGACCCCTTCTTGGGTTTCTGAGGCGGTATCACTACAGAAGTAGATTGCCCAACCTTCCTTCCAAGGAGTGGCTGGTGGGTTTGACTGCCAGCCTTCTGGTTAGCAGTCAAATCCCTTAGGCACTACGCTACCAGAGCTCCCCAGATGATGTATAGCACTGGGCAAATCGGCTGCAAAAGACCTCTTTCAAGTGCTGAGAAGAAAAGATATCTCCTTGAGGACTAAGGTGCGCCTGACACAAACCATAATATTTTCAATAGTCTCATATGCATGTGAGAGCTAGACAAATGAATAAGGAAGACTGAAGAAGAATTGATGCTTTTGAGTTGTGGTGCTGGCGAAAAATACTGAAAGTACCATGGACTGCCAGGAGAACTAACAAGTCTGTTCTGGAAGAAGTGCAGCTGGAATGCGCCTTGGAAGTGTGAATGGCCAGACTTCGCCTCACCTACTTGAGTCATGTTGTCAGAAGGGACCATTCCCTGAAGAAGGATGTTATGCTTGATAAGGTGGAGGGTCAACAAAGGAAGGAAAGGCCCTCAACGAGATGGATTGACACAGTGGCTGTGGCAATGGGCTCAAGTATAGCAAGGGTCATGGAGGTGGCGTGGGACCGGGTGGTGTTACGTTCTGCTGTACATAGGGTTGCTATGAGTCAGAGACGACTCGACGGCACCTAACAACAACAAACAACAAAAGATATTAGTAGAGTATGAGGACTGTCATCCCTTTGTCTAAGGTTCTTTCACTGGGTGTGAGGAACTTGTAATCACAAATTCTGACTGACTGGGAGAAAAGTAAGTAAATTAGTAGTGGGTTCATATTTTTATAGAATATTGTTAAGAAATAGTATTTGGTTACATTTTTTTAACTCAAAAAGCTAAAAATAACTCCTGCACAAATTTCTTTTGGCTACCTTCTCTTTCAAATAGATTGAGTAATATTTCACTTACCAATAAAACTTTGGGACATAAATACAATGCTTGAAAAAAAATTTTATGATATTTTGTACATTCCTGTTCAACAATTGCTTTTACTATGAAAGAAGAAATTATTTTCTAAATAAAAATAAACTCAAATGTTCCTAAATTTTAATTACTGGATTCTAAATTAATAAGGTTTATAGTATGATAAATTATGATTCTTTAACATACCCTCAGTGCTACACTATATTTTCTAAAGGTTTTAAAATTCTTGGTTTCATCTAAACTCTGTTATTGCTTACCTGTAAATGAAAATATTTCCCTTTAATTTCTGTTTGTGTTTTTTTATTTCTTAGTTTTGATTAATAACATCCAAAAATAGTTATTATATTTATAGTAGAACATATAGTAATCTAAAGCAAAGGAGACCACGTCATTCTGAAACTGATGTTTTTTAATTTCTGGATCTCAAAATGAAAAGTTATTTACAAAATTTTTCACTTTTTAAAGAGTAATTTTTTTGAAATTTTCATATTACAAATAAATAATAAAATGGAAAACTTTCAGTTTTGCCATAAAATGGGGGAGAAATAATTGCTTACTTTCAAAAAAGTACCCATGTACAAGGCACAATATTGCTTTATGCTAATATTTCTATGTATTTTGTTTTATAGACTAAAATGTCAAAAATATATATTTACTATTGTTTTAATTTGCTTGTTTTCATGATTTCCAATGACTAGATACAAAGAAACCTCTATTTACTAGTTTTCAAGAAGAGCAAAAAGTTATACCACTGCCTGCCAACTGCCCTACAGTTGCAGTTATGGATGTTGCTGAGAATATCAGAGCAAAAATTTATGCTGTGTTGGGCAAACTAGGTAAGAAGTAACTCATCAAATTCACAAGAAATTCTCGGTTTTGCTGAATATGCAAACTGATTTTGCTTTGCAATCTGTTTTTCAAACTGATGAATAAAAGTCCCTTTATACTAAAGTGAGTCTTGGAGGCACAAAGAGAGCCCTGGTGACGCAGTGGTTAAGCACTCTGATGCTGACTGAAAAGTCTGGTTCAAACCTACCAGCTACCCTGCAGGAGAAAGATGTGGCAATCGGCTTCCGTAAAGATTTACAGCTATGGAAACCACTTGGGGCAGATTCTTCTCTGTCCTTTAGGGTCGCTGTGAGTTGGAATTGACTCAGTGGCAGTGGATTTGATCTTTTGTTTGTTTTTTAATACTTATAAATGCATGTCCCAATGCTTCTTCAATGCCCAGACTGCACCCCTGACCAATTAAATCAGAATCTCTACATGTAGGCCCCAGGCGTATTTTTTAAAGCTCCCCAGGTAATTCTATTGTGCACCAGAGGTTAAGAAATATTAAATAATTAGGTTTAAATGCCAGAAGTCTAATCATCTGAGTGTTTAAAGGCCTTGATTCCTGTAAAGAAAGTAACTCCTCAGTCTTCTGGAAGTACAATTCATTGTGTGACTGTAGCACAGAAAAAAAGGTGACTGTATAAGGATGACCTGACAGAGGTTTGGTATAGGAAGAAGCCAGTTCTCACAGATGGAGCTTTTTCATAAATCAAGATGAAATCAAAAGTGACCATGTGCATAGTTTTCAGGATGGCTGTATGCTTCTTGGAATCACTTGCTCTGTTAAAGTCATTCCCTCTTTATATGTTTTACTTAGATTTTGAAAATTTGCCTGGCCTATCTGCTGAAGATTTTGTCACACTTTGTATCATACATAGATACCTTGATTTTAAAGTGAGTACCTTCTTAACTTTGCTGTTAAATTTTAATTTGGCAAAAATAAATTAGAGAAAAAATATATTTGTAGTAGTGAGCAATAATCCACATACTGTGTAGTTTTTATTCTCCACTTTACATCTGATACTGTTCAAGAGACATCATTAATTGATCAGGTATTTTCCACAGGATAATATTTTTATCTAATCACTAATTTATAAAAGAAGATTAATGTTATTGACATTTGGAAGCCTAACAGAATTTTTTAATATGTAATTCCTTCTCTGTAGAGAGCACTACAGACTAGATTTAAATAAATCATTATGTCCACTGGTTAGTTTCCAAAGCCAGGTGGGGGTGTGAAAATTGGCATTACGCCCAAATGGAGAATGACTACATCATTACACAGCTGCTAAATTACATCATTACATAACCATCAAACCACTGAGAATGATGGCCCAGGCAAGTGGACACATGACTTTAACCATCACAGCCAGCTTTACTCTCATCTTGCAAATCAACATTTGTTACTGCCAGACATACGTTTGTTAATGCACAAAATAGTCAAACAGTAGATTTTTTACTACTGTCATAAATGTGAAGTAGCAGATAACAAGAGAGTACTGAGGAGTAGGTGTATTTATTAAAATTAATTACAAATACTTATTAGTGTTATTTTATCATTATATCACAATCCAATACCAACTAAAGAATATTAAGTTGCTGGTTGTATTTTTGTATGTAAATAAATGCTTTTGAAGTTTCAGAAAATTTTTTTTAAGTACACAAACATTCTCTTTCTAATATTACTACTTATATTTGATTGTTGTAAATGATTAAACCTCTGTTTTCAAATAAAAACAAACCTTAATTTTATTACTGTCCTGAATGTATAAATTTTTCTCTTATTCCCAAGAAGTAAAGAAAAGCTGGTTCACTAAGTGTTAACTTTGAAGTGAATAAATAATTACCTAAAATTGTATCATTATTTCTAGTTAATTATAAATTTTGTTATAACAGATTGGAGAAATATGGAATGAAATATATGAAGAGATAAAATTAGAAAAGTTCAGACCAGTCAGTACAGATGCAAAAATTTTGGAAACTATTTTAACAGCATCAGAAAATATTGGAAAGATGGTTGTTTCTCTGCAAAGTGAGATGATTGAAAGCCAAGCACGCCAAGATGTACAAAATGAACAAAAAGTATATACAAAAGTAAGCTACAGATACCATACAAGCACAAAATATACATTTCACTGTATAAACTAGTTAAAGATATCCGTAAGATATATTTGCCTTACTCATGAATGTTTCAGCATTTTGCTTTCTCTTAGACTTATTTTAAGTTTTTGCATATGTAATTTTTTAAAGAAATCATGGAGTTAAGAGCTTCAGATTCAATTATATTTAATCCTGTATTATTACATTATAATTTGATTTCTACACGCTTCCATTTTAAAAAACAATGAAACACTTGTTTGGTATTTGAAATACCCAACAGGATTCCAAAATTGTGGCCAGTTTAAACATATGGCCATTTAGAGATAAATTTGACCCACATCTCTCATTCTCTGATAAGTCGTTATTGATGTAACAACCATGTTTTTCTTGTTAACTTGTTAGATGCTATCAAGTCAGCTCCGACTCATATTGACCCTGTGTACAACAGAACAAAACACTACCTAGTTGTGCACCATCCTCACAATCCTTGCTATACTAGAGCCCATAATTGCAGCCACCGTGTGACAACCATAGGCATATTAATGAGCTTCATCCCTAGCCTTAGTTCCAAACACTTATTATGCACCTTCTATAAATTACAGAGATAAGCTGGTCTCTGACTTTAGCTGATCACAAAAAGCCTTCTGGATCAATTCAGTGGAACACTGAATATATTAGAAGTTTTTGAGCAAGTGAGTTAAGTAGCTATTTTAATTAACTTTTCCACAGATACGAAGATAATGTAGATTTTCCTCTTCTGCTCTGATACTTTATGACTACAGTTGAATATTTAAAACTCTTTAAAGTGATTTACAAAGGCCCTAGTCACTACTCACCAAAGTAGGATGTAGAGCAATGTTTTTGTATAGTATGTTATGCCAATTGAGCTTGATGTCCCCCATGACCATGGTCCCTAGCCCTCAGGCCCAGCAACTCACTCCCTCGAGGTGTTCAGCTGTAGGTAAGAAGTTGTCATAACTTTGCCCCCTGTTAGCTCTGTTATATATATGGACATTCTTATAGCACATATAAATACATATGTAGAAATATTATCTGCCAAACTTATATGATCATGGGTATAGTCCCTTTTGCTAGGCCACACCTGATCATTTAGCCTGTCTACCTATATATCCACCCATAGGTTAATGTTTGTTATTACCAATAATGCAGTATTATATATGTAAGAATATTTACCTTTGTTGTCTCTCTCTCTTGTGCACCTCTCCATGTCATCCTTTTCCTTTGTGTTACTGTGCTGGTCACTCACTTTTAGTGTATTTGTCTTTCCCTTCATCCAAATCAATACCTGTCTCTGAACTAACTAGCAGTTTTTGCTCACCTCCATGGTAACCAACAAAGAAAGTTTCCTTCCATGGGTAAACTTTTTCTTGATTTTTTATAATAGTGGACTCATATAATATTTGTCCTTCTGTGATTGATTTATTTCACTCAGCATAATATTCTCCATGTTCATCCACATTATGAGGTGTTCATGGATTCTTCATTATTCTTTAATGTGGCATAGTATTCCCTTTAGGGAGCTCTGGTAGCATAATGCCTAAGGCACTTGACTGCTAACCAGAAGGCTAGCGGTTCAAACCCACCAGCCACTCCTTGGAAGGAGGGTTGGGCAATCTACTTCTGTAGTGATACTGCCTCAGAAACCCAAGGAGAGGTTGCTATGAGTTGGGTCTGACTTGACAGCACATAACAACACAACAGTATTCCCTTGTATGTATGTACCATAGTTGGGTTGTGTGTTCATCTGTTGATGGGCACTTAGGTTGTATCCATCTCTTTGCTGTTGTGAATAGTGCTGTGATGAATATGCCTGTGCATATATCTATTCATGTTCCGGCTCTCAGTTCATTAGGATATATGCCTAGTAGTAGGTTTGCTGGATCAAATGGTATTTCTATTTCCAGCTTTTTAAGGAAGTACCGTACTATTTTCCAGTGATTGAACCATTTTACAGTTCCACCAGCAGTGTATGAGAGTTCCAGTCTCTCCATGCCCTAGCCGGCATTTGTTGTTTTCTGTCTCATTGAACTTTGCTATTATTGCTAGAGTGAAATGATATCTCATTGTTGTTTTGATTGGCATCTCTCTAATGGCTAATGATCACGAGCATTTCTTCACATGTTTGTTGGCTGCCTGAATATCTTCTTTGGTAAAGTGTCTATGCTTGATAGTCTGTTTATGCCATAAGTAAGGCCCCTGAGTTTGCCCCTAAGGAGCTCTTGTGAAACAGTGCCTTA
Source organism: Orycteropus afer afer (assembly GCF_000298275.1). Classification (NCBI taxonomy): domain Eukaryota; kingdom Metazoa; phylum Chordata; class Mammalia; order Tubulidentata; family Orycteropodidae; genus Orycteropus; species Orycteropus afer. The sequence goes on along the minus strand of NW_006921650.1, from coordinate 9,286,136 downwards.
GGTATGTGACTGCTAACCAGAAGGTTGGTGATTCAAACCCACCAGTTGGTCTGCGGAAGGAAGATGAGGCAATGAGTCAGAATCGACTCAGTGGCAGTGGTTTTGTTTTTTTTTTTAAGTTTGCCCCTATTATATCTTTGATAAATGTTATAGTTTTAGGTTTTACATTTAGGTCTTGATCCATCTTGAGTTTGTTTTGCATGGTGTGAAGTATGGAACTTGTTTCATTTTTCCGCAAATAGATATCCAGTTTTGCCAGCAGCATTTGTTAAAGAGACTATTTCTTGTCCACTCATTGGGTTTTTCCCTTTCTCAAAGAGTAGCTATCCATAGGTGGATGGATCTATTTGTGGGTACTTAATTCTGTTCCACTGATCTATTGTTGTACCAATACCAGGCTGTTTTGACTACCATGGTGGTATAGTAGGGTTTGAGATGGGGAGTGTGAGAACTCTACTTGGTTCTTCTTCTTCAGTAGCGCATTGATTCTTCAAGCTCTCTTTCCTTTCCACATAAAATTAGTGATTGGTTTTTCTATATCCATAAAGAATGCTATGAAATATAGATCAGGATTGCTTTGAATCTATAGATTGTTTGGGGTAATATTGACTTTTCACAATGTTCAGTTTTTCTATCTATGAGCATAGTATGTTTTCCCATTTATGTATGTCTCTTTTAGTTCCTTGTAGTAATGTTTTGTAGTTCTCTTTGTATAAGTCTTTTGTGTCCCTGGTGAGATTTATTCCTAAGTATTTTATTTTTTTGGTAGCTATTCCAAATGATAAGGAGCTCTGGTAGCTTAGTGCCTAAGGCACTTGACTGCTAACCAGAAGGCTGGTGGTTCAAACCCACCAGCCACTCCTCGGAAGGAACATGGGGCAATCTACTTCCGTAGTGATACTGCCTCGCAAGCCCAAGGAGGGGTTGCTATGGAGTCGGGTCCAACTCGAAGGCACATAACAACAACAACAATTCCAAATGATACTGCTTTCTATATTTCCTTTTCAGAGATCTCTTTGTTTATGTAGAGGAATCCAACTAATTTTTGTATGTTGATCTTGTATCCTGCCACTTTGCTGAATCTTTCAATTAGTTCCAAAAGTTTCCTTGCTGAGTCTTTTTGTTTCTGTATGTAGAGGATCATAACATCTGCAAACAGATATAGTTTTACTTCTTCTTTGCCAGTTGGGATGCTTTTTATTTCTCTTTCCTGCCTTACTGCCCTGTCTAGGACCTTCAAAACAATATTGAATAAAAGTGGGGATATAGGGCATCATTGTCTGGTTCCTATTCATAAGAGGAATGGTTTCAATCTCTCTCCATTAAAAATAATGTTGGCTGTTGGTTTTGCATATATATCCTTTAGTATGTTGAGGAATTTTCCTTCTATCATATTCTGAGAGTTTTCATCAGGAATGGGTGTCACATTTTATCAATGCCTTGTCTGTATCAATTGATATTATCATGTGGTTCTTTTCCTATGTTTTATTTATGTGATGGATTATGTTGATTGTTTTCCTAATGTTGAACCATCCTTGCTTATTACCTGGTGTGAATCCCACGCGGTTATGGTGTATAGTTTTTTTATATAGTTTTGGATTCTGTTGGCTAGGATTTTGTTGAATATTTTTGCATGAGGGATTTTTATGAGGGATATTGGTCTCCAGTTTTTCTTTTTAGTGGTATCTTTGCCTGGTTTTGGTATCAGGATTATGCTTGCTTTGTAGAGTGAATTTGGGAGTATTCCATCCTTTTCTGTGTTTGAGTTTGAGTAGGATAGATGTTGCTCTTCTCTGAATGTTTGATAGGATATCCAGTGAAGATATCCAGGCCAAGTCTTTTTATTGTGGGCAGTTTTTCTAATGACCTGCTCAATTATTTTTTCTTTCATTCTTTTTATTTTGGTTATAGGTCTGTTCAAATTGTCTACCTTTATCTCTATTAGTTTAGGTAGGTCGTGTGTTTCTAGAAATTTGTCCATTTCTTCTACGTTTTCAAATGTGTTGGAGTATGGTTCTTCATAGTATTCTGTTATTATCCTTTTTATTTTGGTTGGCATTTGTTATTCAAGTTATTTGCATCTTCTTCTTTTCCTTAAATTTGCCAGTGGTTTGTCAGTTATTTGCATCATCTTCTTTTCTTTAAATTTGCCAGTGGTTTGTCAATTTTGTTCATCTTTTCGAAGAACCACCTTCTAGTCTTGATTTTTTCTAGTTTTTCTGTTTTCTGCTTCATATATTTCTACTCTGATCTTTATCATTTCCTTCTTCTGGAGACTGGCTTCTTTAGTCACTCTTTGTTTAATTGTTTTAGTTAAGATGTTGATTTTGGTTCTCTCTTCCTTTTTGACGTTTGCATTTATTGCTACAAATTCTCTGAGTACTGTTTTCACTGTGTCCCAAAGTTTTTGTATGTTGTGTTTTCATTCTTGTTTGTTTCTAGGAATTTTTTTATTATTATTATTTCATACTTTATTTCTTCTACTACCCAGTGGTTCTCGAGCAGTGTGCTGTTCTCTTTCCATGTATTTGATTTTTTTCCCCTGGTCTTCCCATTACTGATTTCTAATGTTACAGTGTTGTGATCCAAGAAGATGCTATGTAGTAAGTCAATGTTTTTAAATGTATTGAGCTTGTTTTGTAGCCTAACATATGGTCTGTTTTGAAGAATGATCCAGATCCACATGCACTGGAAAAAATGTGTATTGTGTTTTAATTGGGTGAAGTGGTCTGTTTATGTCTATGAGGTCAATTTGGTTGACTGTGTTGTTGAGGTCTTCTGTGTCTTCATTGAGTTTTTTCTTGTTACTCTGTTCTTCATCGAAAGTGGTGTGATAAAGCCTCTTACTACTATTGTAAACTGTCTATTTCTCCTTTCAATTTAGTTAATATTTCCTTTATATATTTTGTAGGGTTTTTTAGTGGATGCATAGATACTTATTATGGTTATATCCTTTTGGTTGATTGACACTTTTATCATCCTGTAATGAATGCTCTTCCTTGTACTTTATGCTAATTTTTGTCTTGAATCAGTCTATTTTATCAGACTTTAATATTTCCATTCCTGCTCTTTTTTAGTTGCCTTTAGCTTGATCTTTTTTCCGTATCCCTTTGTTTTAAATTTATTTTATCTTTGTGTCTAATGTGAATCTCTTGTAGGCAGCATATTGACGGGTCTTGTTTTCTTATTCATTCTGCCACTCTCTTTCTTTTGACTGCCTCATTTAATCCATTCACATTCATTGTAATTAGTGATACGTATGAGTCTACTGCTATCTTCTTTCGTGTGTTTTATTGTGGTGTTGATAGTTTCTTTAATCTGAATATTTTTCTGTGCTAAGTTCATTTTATTATTAGATTTTCTTTTCTTTTTCTTCATTGTTGTTGATTTTGTGTTTATTAAGTCCTTGTGGTGTTCTGCTTTCTTATTTTGGTTAGAAAGCTAATTAATTTTCTTTGTGGTTACCCTGTAGTAAATTTTTATCTTCTGTGTTTGAAGCAGTCTGTTCTGTAGTGATATCTTCCTGACTTCCTTCCCATTTGGAAATTCTGTAATTATACCATTTTTCCCACTTTTTGCTGTATAGTTCTTGTCATTTACAGACTGTTGCCTCTGGTTCTCTATTTTCCAATTTGTAAGCTTATTTTAGTTTTGAGAATTCTTTTTCTGGGTCAGTTTCTGCATGGTATTGTCATGTGCCTTAATCTTAAGTTATTGTCTATTGCTGTTGGTTTTCTGCCCAAAAACTCCCTTTAGGATTTCTTGTAAGATTGGTCTAGTTTTTATAAATTCTTTTAATTCCTGTTTGTCTGGGAATGTCCTAATTTCACCATCGTATTATAGGGACAGTTTTGCAGGATATTTAATTCTTGAATGTCATTTGTTTTCCTTCAAGGTTTTATATATGTCATTCCATCGCCTTCTTGCCAGCGTAGTTTCTTCAGAGAAACCAGACCTTAGTCTTATTGGTTGCCCCTTGTAGGTAACATTTTGCTTTACCCAAGTTGCTCTCAAGATTCTGTTTCTATCTTTGATTTTGGAAAATTTGATTATGATATGTCTTGGTGACTTTCTCTTGCAGTCTATCTTGTGTGGGATTTGTTGAGCTTCTTGAATGAATATCTTTTCAGCTTTCATAATATTGGGGAACTTTTCTGTCACTAGGTCCTTGACAATTTTCTCTCTGGGTTTTTTTTTTTTGCTTCTGGAATTTTGTTCTAGAATTCTAATCACACGTAGGATGTAGGTTATATCTCTTGATGTCATCGCATATAACTCTTATATTTTCTTAATTTCTCTTCAATCTTTTCTCTGATTTTTCCTCAAATAAGCTGGTGTCAAGGGATTTGTTTTCAAGCTGACTAATGCATTCTTCAGCCAGTTTCATTCTACTCTTTTGCCCTTTCAATGTGTTATCTATCTCCATAATTTTAATGTTACTCTTAGGGATTTCTAATTGCTGCTTTTGTTTTATTTCTGCTAGTGGTGAGTTATTTCATTGCCTTCCTCTAGCTCCTTCCTTGCTCCAGAGCCACCTGTGCCACTGTAAATCTGACCCACTTCCCTGCATCTTCCTCTCCTAGCTCCTGCACACCTTCCAGTCACTTTGAATTCTTTCCAGTCTGTCCCCACTGTGTGTCTATCACCTTGTGAATCCCATGAAGTTATTGTCTCATCAGCTGTGTCTGATGCCTTGATGCTTAAAAGTCTTACTGAAAATTATTATTATTATTAAAATAACAAGTTTTGTATTTTGTTTCATAGAAAGCAGTTTGAATCTTAGCCACATAACTAGCAAAAGATGTTTTACATTTTAAATTGGAGTCTATGAATATTCTCATCCTTTAGCTTGTTAGCCTTAAAATTTAACTTGAAAAAATCTAGGAGCTTGAGAACAGATGTGGGAAGGCAAATGGGAGTCCATCCACAAGTACATATACAGGTTTGGCAGAGGATATGTCTATATATGTATTCGTATGTGTTGCAAATATGTACAAGGATATTGTAGAGCTTACAAGTACAAAGTTCTGAACACTTCTTAGCTATAACCAAGTATCTTAGGGTAATAGTCACTAGTCTTGGGGACTTAGGACAACAGTCTCAGGGGACACTAAAGTCAATTGGCATAACAGTACACAAAGACAGTGTTCTACATCTCAATAGAAGATCACGGACAAAGAGGGAGAGAAAACTGTGGAACAAAATTCAAAATCATAAAAAAGACCAGACTTACGGGTCTGATAGAGACTAGTAGAACCCCCAAGACTGTAGCTCTTAGACACCCTTCAAGCCTGGAAATGAACCCATCCTCAGGGATCAACTTTCAGCCAAACAATAGACAGGCCTATAAAGTGAATGGTAACACCAGGCAGGAATGTACTCCTTAGTACAATTAACCATATGAGACCCAAAGGTTAGCTTTGCCCAAAAACAAAGTTCAGAAGACAGGAAGGGGCAGGAAAGGAGGACAAACGGAAACAGGGAACCCAGAGAGGAAATGAGAAGAATGCTGTTACATTGAGGGAATTGCAGCCAATGTCACAAATACAACATGTGTAAGTTGTTGAATGGAAAACTAATTTGCTGTGTAAATTTTCACCCAAACTACAATAGAAAGTAAAATAATAATAATAAATAATTTAAAAAATCTAGAACTTTCTTTCAAAATACGGGCTTTCAAGTTTTTTGGTGTCCTTGCATAGAAACCTTTATCTTTCTCGTTTCAGATACAAGCCACACACAAGCAAAGAGAATTGGCAAATAAATCCTGGGAAAATTTCTTGGCCAGAACATCAAATGCTAAAACCTTAAAGGTGAGATTATTTTTTTTAATTATTATAATCAAAAGAAACAAAACAAACTGACTGCCATCGAGTCGAAGCCAAATTATAGCAACCCCTCCTTGGATTTCTGAGGCATATCTCTACAGAAGTAGATTCCCCAGTCTTCCTTCCGAGGAGTGGCTGGTGGGTTTGAACTGTCAGCCTTCTAGTTAGCTGTCAAATGCCTAGGCCACCACAACTCCCCAAAATAACCAACTCTGTTTAGAAACACATTTTTAGGAATTAATATTCATATATATTTTTCTGGTGACTTTCTGTAGAATACCAATACTATTACAGCCTTATATACAATTTAAAATGATAAGTGAAACCATGCATGTTTACAGTTACAGAGATGCTACTCTGAGTTTCAGTTTGTTTAGCAGTGATAAGCTGTGGTTTAAAAGTGGTGTTCCTGAGTTTTATCAAGAAGGAGATCATCGTTAACTGAGAATTGAGGAGAAATGTGCTCCTGCTTTTCACATTGGTATAAACATCACATCTGAAAAATGTGATGAGCTGCTTCAGTTATAAACTAAAAACTAATCTAAAAAACCTATGATTCTAACTGTTCATTTGAAATATGTGAAAAGCACCATGGATTTTCAAAATTTCATTACTTTTTCCACCTTTTCCATGAATACTTTGAATACGCCTTTACCTAATATTACAATTCTTCCTCCAGATGTGAAATTGCTGAATGTTAAGTTAGGCTGAAAAAATTGTTGTTGTTGTTGTTATGTGCTGTCAAGTCAGAAAAAATAGTGGGATCCTATTAAGATAGCAAAAACAAAGTTAAGAACAAAATCATTCAAGGTACCACGTATCTTCCTTTTCATTAAAAGTTCTTCCCAACTTTAGCTACAAAATATCCTCAGAACCTCTCTCATGTTTAAGGAATAACCCATTACCATTGAGTCAATTCTGACTCATAGTGATTCTACAGGTCAGAGTAGAACTGCCCCCATAGAGTTTGTAAGGCTGTACGGAAGCAGACTGTCTCATCTTTCTGCCATGGAATGGCTAGTGAGTTCAAACTGCCATCCTTTTGGTTAGCAGCCAGATGCTCTAACCACTGTACCACCGGAGATCCCTTATGGAATAGTTTATGAAAATCAGCCCCTGACCTTTCAAACCATTTGTCACCTCCCATTTCAACTGTTTAGTGCAACTACTGAATATAACTGCAATAAATTATATAATTTACATTGTTCTGATTTTATGGCACCTTTAAGTGTGCTAAATTAGTATTTATGTAAAATATATTGAAAATTGGCATCCCCTGATGCAAATTTAGTATGTTTGGATAATGTGTTAAAAATTGAACCTAATTTGTTTAGTAACTCCTTTACTCTTTGGTCATATATGGCTGGTGCCACTGGAGATCTCACTAACATTTTTAAGTGAGTGGTGTATTCTTCAGTGTACAAACAATATAACATGTTAATCACTTAAATGAGTAAGTGAAATTCTGGGGCTACCTAGTAACAGCCCCTATAAGCCAGACACAAAAGTATTTTGTATATTTCTTTATAAATACATAGTTAATGTTTTACTAGAAATTAATCTTACTTTCTTCCTAATTTGAAAATCTTCAGAAAGCAAAAAGGCTTCAGGAAAAAGCTATAGAATCCTCTAGATACAATGAACGACCACAAAATGCAATATTTCATCGGACAGATATTAAAGGACTTAACACAACGGTAAGATTTTTTAAATTCATAATTCTTTTTAATAAACCAAAAACAAACCAAACTCACTGCCATCAAGTCAATTTGACTCATAGTGACCCCTCCTTGGGTTTCTGAGGCGTTATTGGTAGGGAAGTAGATTGCCCAGTGTTCCTTCCAAATAGATGTTAAATTTAGTCCCTAAAGAATGTTATTTCTATGGGATTTTCATCTCCTTTTTAATTTCCACTCTTCAGATTTCACATAGTTCAGGCATATTAAACTATAACGTTCAGCCACCCTCACCCAGTGCTGGTCTAAACCAGACCTAGAACTTTAGGATACCCAGGAAAGTGCTACCAGCATTAGGCAGAATCTCTCCCTACACATATTTAAGAGCAAACATGGGGTGCCTTCTGTGCCAGCAAAACTAGATCCATGCCTACTCAAGTGTTCCTGGTGTCCTCTTCTGGACATCATTTGTCCCGTGTTCCCAGCTGATAAGGAGTAGAATTCAAACCCACTTTGGCTGGCTCCAAAGCTTCTAATCTTTGCCTTATGCTTCATAAGCTAAAGGATGGAATGAGTTTTTCTCTTATTGAAAAAAGTTTTAAACGGACTTTCAGATATTTACCTTTTGCTCTTTTAGGTGCCCTCTGGTCGAGTAGTAACAGTGGAAAGCACTCCTGCCGGAATAACAGGAGGACCTCTAGCTGACACAGATATTGCTCTTAAAAAGCTGCCTATTCGAGGAGGTGCCTTGAAGAGAGTGAAAGTAGTAAAAACAGTGGATGAGCCAAAGAAAAGTAACCTGGCATAAAATGCTCGAGAGACTTTTTGAAATAAATTCTGTTTATAATTTTCTAGTTAAATATATCTTTATGTATAAATGTAAATAAAATATTTTAGAATCAATATTTTAGTAAAATACTATATAAAAAGTAAAAGTAAACATGTATAGTTTATTTTTATTGAAAATATTAGCATATAGTATTGGAAGAGTTGTTAACAATTTCTTTGGAAAGATTACTAATTCTCTTAACTAAAATTGTAAAACAATATTTTATCAGTTAGGACTTTTTGTTTGCAAGTGAAGAAAAACTTTGGTTTAAACCAAAGATACAGTACTACAGGTTCTATATCTATCAAATCTGGGAGTAATTTAGACTACGACACTAAATCAAACTCACTGCCATTATGTCGATCCTGACTCATCATAACTCCGGTTGGGTTTCTAAGGCTGTAAATCTTTTTTTTTTTTTTTTTTAAACAATCAAGTGACCAACGTATTTACTTAATTTTTACTAATTATAAAAGCATTATGCACAAATCACAAATCCCACATAACACTCTGTTGGTGGTGATAATTCCTGGGCAGCATAACTAAGTGTCTTGGGTGAGAAAATTGCTTAATTTTCATTGTATGTCTTCTCCTTTAAAAAAAAAAAAATTATTGCAATTTGGTACAACTTTACAAAGCAGATCTGTTTTACACTCAATAGTTCATACACATTTTTTTACACCTATTATAATCCCCACAGTGTAATAGCTCTCCTCCCACCTTCTCTGTGTAGTTAGCCCTTCCTTGTGTCCTTCTTAGCTATAGCTTCCTGCCTGTCTAGATTTCCCTCTGTGCAAGTGCTGTCCTTCTGGTCTCCCATGGTTAACTGTTCTAAGGAGTACATCTCATTGTATGTCTCCTTATAGATTTTTTTGTTTAGGTTTTATTGTGATTTGGGTGACAGTTTACAGAACAAATTTATTTTCCATACAGCAGTTCATATCCACTGTCTCATGACATTGACCGCAATTTCCCACAATGCAACAGCTCCTTTCCCCTTCCTCTCCATACTAACCTCTTCCCTGTGTCCTTCCCTCCCATGCACTCCTGCCTAGTGAGCTGTCTCCCTGTGCGTACACAGCCCTTCTATTCTCCCATGATTGATCTCTCCAAGGAGTCTATCTGCCTAATGTAAATGTTCAGCTCATATGCCTGTCTTTTGTTTGGCTGGAAGCCACAGGAGTGGCAGCTAGGGGCCATAGTCTCAGGGGTTCCACTAGGCTCTATCCGACCAGCAAACCTGGTCCCCTTTTTTTTCCCCTTGATTTTGAGTTTTGTTCCACATTGTTCTCCCACTCTATCCAGGATCTCCTACATAGACCCCCTCCAAGTGGTTGACAGTGGTAGCTGGGCACCATCTAGTTCTTCTGGCCTCATGGTCATATAGGCTGAGAACTGCATGGTGTGCCAGTCCCTTGGACTAATTGTTTCCATGTGTCTTTGGTTTTCTTCATTCATCTTAGCTCTGGATGTGGAGAGAACCATCATTGCATCTACATGGCTGCTTGCAAGCTTTTAAGATCTCAGTCGCTAGTTGCCAAGGCTGTAAATCTTTATGGAAGTAGACTGCCCCTCTTTTTTCTGTGGAGCAACTAGTGGGTTCAAACTACCCACCTTTTGGTTAGCAGCCAAATGCCTTAGCTACTACACCACCAGAGCTCCTTAATTTAGACTACAGGCATTGTTGAATTTAGGGACTTAAACTATGTGAATAGTATCTTCTCCTTTCCCAGCAGCTCCTGGATCACATTCTCTCAGGTTCATATCCAGCTGAGAAAAATGTGTGCCTGTCTCTCTACTGTCTCAGCAACTGCCTCTTTGCATCTTGGGGCTCCCGACTGGACCACATGCCCACTCCTGAGCCACCATTCCCTGTGACTTTGGCCAGATCTGAGAATGCCTACTCTTGGAGCCAGAAGCAGGGCAATCTCATCCAAGTAGATAGATTTGAGAGGATAAGTAGTGACCCAAGGTACTGTTGCAGAAATATGTATGAATGCTAGGTGGTAAAAATAAGTCTGGAACAAATATAGCAACCAAATATCTCTACTATAAAAAAGTAAGTAATTATGAGCTAAACAATAAAAAACTAAAATACAAGTGATATGCATATATGCATACACACATACATACGCATGTACACACACAGACAACAAATTCTAATGCTGCTTCTCATCTTTAATGGGAAAGACAGAGGATGGGCATGTCCTCCTCCACCTTTAGTGTTGGTATCTGACAAAGAATAGAAGGCAGATGTCATAATGCTAGATGTAGAGCAAAATCTTTGTGTCCTTGGTTGCCATCATGAGTTTTCCATAGCCCCACAGCCTGTCCCCATCAACCTTTCAGTTAGCAGCCAAGTGTAATAACTGTGTGTACCACCCAGAGACCTCAAAACTTCAGTAAATAAAAGTAATGAATAAGTGTGGTAGTAGCGTCAGCTTCCTGGCAGCCTTTCCCATGAGCTCTGCAAATTTAACCACATCCTGTGCCCAAAAGGAAGGTATGGCCAGTGAAACACTATGCAGGGAATGCTAAACACAGACAACATGTTAAAGTAATTCAAATATATTTACTTCATAACAGTGATATGCATTCTCAAATGGTGAGGCAAAAATGCTATTAAATGAATATAACCAAACTATCCTTGGAAGAGGGAGCTCTGGTAGTGTAGTGCCTAAGGCATTTGACTGCTAACCAGAAGGCTGGTGGTTCAAACCCACCAGGAAGAAGATTGAACAATCTACTTCCGTAGATACTGCCTCGGAAACCCAAGGAGGAACTACTTTGAGTCGGGATCGACTCGACAGCAGTGAGTTTGATTTTGGTTTGTAAACTGAATGCAGGTAATAATAAAACATGGTTCCCAGTGAAACTAATGTAAATCCACCAGCCACTCCTCGGAAGGAAGATGGGGTAATCTACTTCCGTAGTGATACTGCCTCGGAAACCCCAGGAGGGGTCGCTATGAGTTGGGCCCGACTTGATGGCACATAACAACAACAACATAGAAATCAAATTGATGTTACTTGTTTGAATATCATTTTTTGTGAATCATACAATATATCTCTAGATTGATCAAGGCCAGCACGATGCAGATAATCTGTAGGCCTTTCCCCTGCCATGTAGAATTTAGGCATCATGAAGGGGAAAAGTGAAACAGGGCATGTTATTACCAAGCAGCTATTTAACAGGAAAAAATGTAGATTATGGGAGGGCGTTAACATTGCTTCACCCAAACACTTGTACCTGGCAGACAGAAAATGTCCATTTGTACATTCAGTTACAGCCACCACCCAGTAAGCAAGGGAACCAGTCTATCTGACAGATGTCCCTAATTCTAATAGTTCTCTGTCTCTACTCATCAAATCCTGAGCACCAGGAGTTGCTGCTTAACCCATCCAGCCTGACTGACAGAGGAACTGTGCCTTTTCTTCCATGGGTCAGTTGAGAAAAAGTTTCAAGTTTTCCAATGGAAAGTTGTGCTACTGAACTAAATAAAAAGAAAGGAAAATTAAAAGGATAAAAATGATGCAGTTTAGTGAACACAGATAAAAGTGGCTTTGATATTTTCAATAAGAGTTTGTTACCACATGAGGGAGCTCATTTCATTGTTAAACTGTTAGTTGTTAGAAGGGGCTTAGTGATATTGGGTGAAAACCAGTGAATCATTGTGTGAATAACTTCAACCATCTAGTCATTGGTCTACCTTCTAGAGCACATATTTCATATCAAAGCAAACAACTCTGATGTCCATCCTAAGTCTTTTTCAGGTCAAATATTCCTATTGTCTTTAAGTTTTCTTATAATATGGTTTCCCAGCTTTATGAATTGGGCCAGCCCTTTCTGAAGTGCTACAATTTGTTAATACCTCCTAAATTGACCAGCAGACCTGAATGCAGATTTCCAGATGTAGCAGGATGCATATAGAATATAACGAGACTAGTCCCTCTCATTTTTACACAATTTTCTGCCAGTACCACCTAAGTTTACATTAGTTTCACTGGGAACCATGTTTTATTATTACTTGCATTCAGTTTACAAACCAAAATCAAATTCACCGCTGTCGAGTCGATCCCGACTCATAGTGGCTCCTCCTTGGGTTTCCGAGGCAGTATCTACGGAAGTAGATTGTCCAATCTTCCTTCCTGGTGGGTTTGAACCACCAGCCTTCTGGTTAGCAGTCAAATGCCTTAGGCACTATGCCACCAGAGCGCCTATTTAGTTTACAGTCAAAGAAAATATCAAGGAAGTTTTGTGAGAGAAAAGCAGCTCTTGATATTTGGAAACTGACCTGCTATTACTTGTCAGAAGTTTATAGACACACCCAGTGTCTAGATCTTGGTTTCTAATCAATCACTGCCATTTGAGTCGATTCTAACTCATAGAGACACCATTGGGTTTCCCAAGCTGTAAATCTTTACAGAAGCAGACTGCCTCATCTTTCTTCCACAGAGATTTGGTGGGTTCAAATCACTGACCTTTTGGTTAGCAGCCAAATGCCTTAACCACTATGATACCAGAGCTCATTTGGATTCTAATAGCATTCTCCAATAAAAAGGAACCAGGCTCCTTAAAGAAGTGGCTGATTCTAAAATTTTCCTATATTAAATGGCATGATTTGTGCCAAAAACTGGGAGGAAGTTTAATAGAACAGGGTATCTAATTGTGATCAAAAAGGCTTAAGATGAACTGTTCTAAAACCAGAATGTTCATTTTCGACAGTATTAATTGACTTATTTTCAATAATCCAATGTAGCATGTCAATCAATTAGGAGAACTAGGAAAATATTTGCAATTAATACTTTGGAAGGCCAACATTTTTCATGGTATTCATTAAAACTATAAAGTTTATCAGTGCCATGAAATTTTTATGACGACTAGGAGTTCTGGTAGCATAGTGCCTAAGGCACTTGACTGCTAACCAGAAGCTGGTGGTTCAAACCCACCAACCACTCCTCAGAAGAAAGGTTGGGCAATCTACTCCCATAGTGATAACTCCTCGGAAACCCAAGGAGGGGTCACTATGAGTCAGGTCCGACCCAACGGCACATGACAACAACAATGGGTAATTGATGACAATCGGTTGAACAATTTTTAGGCTAAAATTACTGTGGCCTGCCTTTATGGCATTGACCCTTTGAGCCTCAATCCTGTGCCCATAGATTGTAAAAGATAGGGAACTGTTTTCTAAGGAAAATCATGACCCTCTATCCCTAGGTACTCTTTAAGTTCCACTGCAGGCAATAAATTAGGCATCTTCTTGAGTATCTGTCTATATTTGTAAGAGAATATCAGCCCTACCCTCCAACCAGTTTATTTTCTGAGCTTAGGGATCCACCCTTAACTTGGCAACATAAATTAATTGCAATGTAGGAATTTATTAGACTTAAACCTCAGAATATTTGCTACTAGTTATTATGCAGACTTGGTTATCTGAAATATTTATAAAGGAATACCTGAAAGCTATGCAGTGCATTCATTCTTTAATACTGGTGATTCTTTTAAAAAAAAATTCAATTTTATTGAAATATAATTTATGTATAGTGAAATGCACAAAACTAAAGTGACATGGGTCAATGAATTTTTTTTTTTTTTTTTTTTAGTGTTCCCTCTCCTCCCCTACCACCCTTGGTAACCAACAAACAAAAGTTTCCTTCTACATATAAACCTTCCCTTGACTTTTTACAATAATGAACTAATATCATATTTGTCCTTTTGTGATTGACTTATTTCACTCAGTATAATGGAAAACCTGGGGTTCATGAACTCCCATGAAATTACACACAAAATGGTATGTGCATATGTAAAGGGTCTATAGCTTCCTTAGAATCTTAATATGGTGTTTTACTCAAAGAATGTCAGTCTTCTCCTTTAGTTCAAAATTTATTTTGTGATCAGGTCCAACCATCCTAGTTGCATACTTATTCAGTATTGTTTGGGCTGTTTTCAAAATTGTTTATATATTTTTAAGTTTGTGTGTACTGGCATCGCCTTGCATAGAAGGGAATCTGTCCTTGCAGGAATACACTGTGAAGACTTATGAAGAGAGAGACATTTCCATTGGTTCTTAATGTTGGGAAAGGGTGGACTTCTCTTCAACATGTGAATCTAATACTGTTCGTGAGTGAGTCACTCTTCGATTGGGTGGTAGGAAACTCAGACCAAATTTATAGCTGCCCTCTACCAAAGGTAGGAGCTCTGGTAGCATAGTGCCTAAGGCATTTGACTGCTAACCAGAAGGCTGGCAGTTCAAACCCACCAGCTACTCCTCGGAAGGAAGGTTGGGCAATCTACTTCTGTACTGATACTGCTTCAGAAACCCAAGGAGGGGTCATTATGAGTCGGGTCCAACTCGATGGCAAACAACAACAACAACTACCAAAGGTATACACACTCAATGTTGTTGTTGTTGTTATGTGCCGTTGAGTCGGACCCAACTCATAGCGACCCCTCCTTGGGTTTCTGAGGCAGTATCACTACGGAAGTAGGATTGCCCAACCTTCCTTCCGAGGAGTGGCTGGTGGGTTTGAACCGCCAGCCTTCTGGTTAGCAGTCAAGTGCCTTAGCCACTATGCTACCAGAGCTCAATATATAATTCTAAATCATAACTATATATTAGTTTCTTGTCTCCATTTGCCTACATTCTATTTCCTCATCTGTTTCATGTTATCCAATTTAGTATATTTCTGTAAAGCTTCCTATCCTTTTTGGAATAAGATGTTATATATAAATATACGCAACAAAAACAAACGCAACCACTGCTGTCGAGTTGTATCTGACTCATAGTGACCCCTCCTTGGGTTTCCAAGGTGGTACCACTATGGAAGTAGATTGTCCAACCTTCCTTCCAAGGAGTGGCTGGTGGGTTTGAACTGCTTAAATATATATAAATAAAAACCAACTGAGCTAACACCTAAATACAAAAATTTTATCAGAGTGCATTCGAGTAAAATGAACTTTCTTACTGCCCTTTAGTTTTATTTCCATTATGTTAAAAAAGAACAATAAAGAATATCAAAATATTTTGTTCCATACTGCATAGAAAAATACTTTAATATATGATGTCCTAGTGCTTAAATGCACATTTCAGAAATTACACAATATACTATACTAACATTAAATATTACTTTTTAGGACAATAGTGACATTACTTTTGGCACAGTTTTAAAGTCAATATTAATGTATAAGATATCTTATAAAAATGGTTACAATTTTACTCTATTGACTATTGTATTAAAAAATATATTTCATTTGTATTTTAAGTGTTTTCTTTAAAACAAAGATGATTTAGAAAGATGCTTTCTAAATAAAAAATTATTTCCATTCACAGATTACCTGAAAAAATGAAAATGACCATTAAATAGCAAAAAAAGAAATTACCAACAAAAGTACAACTTTCAATATTAAAGAATTAGAAATAACCATTTTGACAAATACTATAGGAAATATTTGACTTCATAATTACTGACAGTGGAGAATTAAGGTTTCAGGCTAATGCCATCTTGATTAAGGTATTTTCCACATTCTTCCTCTTAAATGTAAAACTCACGTTTTGTAAAATCCAGTCCTGTAAGGTTAGAGAGGAGAAATGAAGATTTAGGCAAATAAGACTCTTAAGCTTCCTTTCTCCCATTTTTACAAATCTATGGAAAAATTATTTTCAGAAGTCTAAATTTTCAGTGTTAAAAAGTTTCTTCAACAAATGCAATATGAATCATTACAATGTTACATGGCTTTCTTATGAAGGACTCATTCAACAACAACAAAAAAAAAAACAATTAGGAAACAATTGTAGAGATCTACCAAAACGTATCATATCCCACAAGCATTTAGAATCAAGTATTTGTCTATTAGAGTTCTCATGGCTTCTAAGTAATATAAAATCAGTAAAAATGAAAATCAAAGCCTATCATATTAAGAAAAAAAAATAAGGATGGCTAATGTAATAACTAGTTAAATTTGAAAAAAAAAAATACTGGAAAGACTGAATAATGAATCTTTAGAAAATTAACCTGCTATTCTCATAAGTACATATTTAAATTACCTCCTGTCATCTTCTGTGGAAAACTGTACTTGGGAGACATCACCTGTCTTCTGCCCATTCCATGAGATCTTGAAAGCAAGCAATCTACATACATGTCCCAGAAATCCTGAGCTATGTTTAAGAAGACATTATAATGTCTGGGCCGCTGGGATTTTTGCAAGAACAACATGAAATTCCAGAAGGTATCCACATTGTACTCTATCTTGAGTTCCTTGAGCGCTATCAGTGTCAAAGAGCAAGTGTTCCAACACTGGGGATCAATGTCTTCCATGATTCCAGGGCTGACACTAGCAAGCACTCCCTTTTGAAATTCAAAATCGGCATTAACCAGATTGATCAGCATCATGCAGCCCAGCGGTAGGTGGAACCATCTTCCTGTAGCAGAAGCCATATTCTATACAGAAAAAACGGGGGGGGGGGTGAATAATGATTACTTAAGTAATCACTCAAGTATTCAAGGATCTATTTAACTTTTAAATATATATATAAACATGTTTGTTATTACACCAAATTTGCATCCTATGTATTTGTTGGTTTTCCTCCAAGTTGCCTCCTCTCAGACCTTCCTTTTAAAGAATATTACAATTCCACTTGATTACCAACACTGATAAACAGTCATATGGAGACACTGAAATCCAACAAATCATGTTTATGAAGATGTGGTAAGTTCACCATAGACAGAGCTGTAAGGAACCTTAAAGAGCATCTGTCCCAACCTTTTTGTTTGACAGATGAGAACAATTCCTATTGATTTGACTAAGTAAGTTCTCAGGTTTACTGTCCCCACATCCAAGACTTCTACTACCCCAAAATTCAACTGGATGAATCAAGTCCGTTCTTTGTGTAAACATGGGAGAGAAAAAAAATTTATTAACATAATACAAATCTATTAATCCAAATATGGTCAAGCACTGTTTTTTAAGTAACTGCTGGCTTTTATTTTATTCATGAAAAAGTGTTTGTCAGACAATGCTGGTGGATCCTTGGCTTCCCTTAGGTTGCTCCGGAGCTGTTTGGAGAAGATTAATATACATACATGAAGGAGCATGAAAATAATAAAAGTGATATAAGGTAATAAGTGATGATGCAGGGGCAATTGCATTCAGCAAAATCTTTACATTTTCTAATGTTTCTTTGCACAGTAAATCAGCCTAAAGCACCTACGTGGAAGCCTTGGTCTAAGTCGGCTGTGAGTTGCCACAGAGTTCCTATTCCAGGCTGGCATTCAAAATATACCTGACTTAACCTTCACAGCCAAGGTGAAGGGGTGAGAAGGGAAAACAAATCCTGAAGACAGGACTTATTTCCCCGTACACCCCGTCTGCCACCTTTCCCAAAAAGCTGGAATAAAGAGAGGAAACAAATCCAAACTTAGGACATTCAGGCAGTTTCACACAATCAAAAAGTGTGCAGGTTCCCCACACTAAGCTGACAATGACCAATGTATAGCAAAAGTTCTAAAAGGGAGGGGCTAGATGGGTACAGAGAGATTCTTTCCCATCAATTGCACGGTTACGATGCCGACCAGTAACCGTGGCTCCGGGTTCTGTCACCCGACCCAGGGGGAGCCAGCGCGGGAATCAAGTACCTTTCGTCCACGGCCAGGTGCACGTCTCGGCACGGTGTCCTGAGTGCGCTGCGCTCACTCGGGGACGCGGGACGCAAGCGGCTCCAACCCAGGAGGGACAAGCGGTCTCTGCGTGGACCCGCCCTGGGTCCCACTCCTCCCCTGCTTGACTCACCCTCGGAGCAACCTAAGCGAGTAAAACTGCGTACTGAGGTCGGTCCAAAGCGCTCACCAACAACCCTGATCTTGCCTAGCAAATTCCGGGAAAGGCGCCGAACTTTCTCTGTAGCGCTGCGCACCGGAGATCGTCGGCTCTGGTTGGCCGAGGGGCGGCGCTGCTGGATCTGCTGCGGCAACGCAGGCCTTTTGAGTCACACTCGCAGGCGGAACCATACTTCTTTTCCAGCCGCAGATTGAGGGGACAGAGAGTGGGTGGCCTCCCTCCCGAAGTCCCCCCTCACCTTATCTAAACCCCGCCTCGGACATTGCTTCGGCCTCTCTTGTCCTCATTCGCTCCCTTCTTTGTACCTTCCTTTATCCTCTCTGAGATGATGCGCATCTCAGAAATAGTTCATATACACTCAAGCTATCTTTTCCTTGTATCCACCCACTCCCACGCCCTATTCTATCTAGAAAACAAAATCAAAACTCTCTTAAGGCTGTAGCCTCAAAGAGACTTTGCTGTTATGTGCCCTCCAGTGGGACCCGACTCATAATGACCCTTCCTTGGGTTTCCCAGGCGTTATCACCACGGAAGTAGATTGCCCAACCTTTCTTCCAGGGAGTGGCTGGTGAGTTTGAACCGCCAGCCTTCTAGTTAGCAGTCAAGTGTCTTAGGCACTACACTACCAGAGTTTAGGTCATCCTAAACCTCTCTAACCAGTTTCAACTTCTAGCTAAGGGGGGGGGGGGGGGGACACTGTGCCATCCAGTTGATTCTGACTCATAGCTACCCCCATAGTGTTTCCTGGACTGTAAATCTTTGCAGAAGCAGATTGCTTCATCTTTCTCCCTGTGGCGTGGCTGGTGAGTGACCTTTGGTTAGTAGCCAAATGCCTTAACCACTGCACCACCAGAGCGCCTTACCCCTAAATTATTAAAGCTAACACACACACGCATAGACATGCTCTCCCTTCTGCCTGAATGTGCATTATTTAACTTTGGAAAGATAATTTTCTCAGCCACTCCTCAGAAGAAGACTGGATAATCTACTTCCATAGAGATATCGCCCCAGAAACCCAAGGAGGGGTTGCTATGAGTTGCAACCAAATCGTCTGCAGTGAGTTTCTTTTTTTTTTTTTTTAATACAATGAAGATTCCAGGCAAGTCCCTTACATATCATACCTGTATCCTTTCTTTAACTCCTGGCCTTGACACATAGTTTGGACTACCTTTATGTTTATGCCTTACTCCTATGACGAAACTCCCAGCAATCAGTGGATGGGGCTGGATGGGAAATCAATCTAAGGCCAGTTGCCTATTCCCACTTCCTCCAGTCACCCTTTCTTTCTTCATAGGTTCTTGAGCTAGGATGTTGAGAGTATGGGGTGAGATGAGGACCAAACCCAAAAGCTCAGTTCCTCAATCCCTGTCTCTCCCTAAAGTCCACTTCTAATGACTACCACTGCTCAACACCCTGTTCAAGAGCTAACACAATGATTTCTCCTGGCCTGGCTATACCTATCCTGCACCTTACATCTCCAGGCCCAGCTCCTGCACAACAGAACTGAGAAAAGAAGACTCATTTACTCTGATTAGGTAGGATACATCTCATGCCAGATTTTCTTCTGCTCCAGGTTTCCAGATGTTCAACCAGTTGCTGTGGAGTTGACTCCAACTCATAGCAACCCCATGGACCTGAGCTCCATAGGGTTTCCAAGGGCTGATTTTTCAGAATTAAATTTCTAGGCCTTTCTTTCCAGGTACATTTGGATACACTACAACCAGCCTTTCCTTATCAGTTGACATTATTAAAACATTTTTTACCACCCAGGGACTCCTCCAGGTGTTCTAGTTCACAATTAATCATGAACTTGAAAAGTTAGCAGGGATATTAAAAGTTGTCTAACCCAATATCCTATCTGTTGCTCAAACCCCACTCCTCTCTCTCAAAGAATTTCCCCACCTATCTAAGTTGTTGGCTAATTTGACTTAACCTCAGGCCCACTCTCCTCCCTCCACTTTAAGAAAGCAATCCATTCCATCGTTGGGTTACTTTGACCCTTCAAAAGTTCTTTCTAAAATGAGTTAGCTCTTAATTACCCATCGAAATACCACATATTTCTCATAAAGTATTTTTGTGAGATGTATAAAGATAAAATGTTTTGAAAAAAAAAAGTACAAGTTTCACCAATCACTTATAGAAAAGTTGCATAACAGAAAAATTTTAAAAAGCAGGCAATGGTTAGTGTATTTCCTTTCAGTCTCTTCCCCAATACTTGTTAAAACAAAATTAAGATCATGCCGTAAATGTAAATCTGTATATTGTCTTTTAATCAATATTATCTCAAATATTTCCTCATCATTAAAGTGTATTTGTAAACTGTATTAGAGAATGAAACTACTGAACAATAGTATGTATTAGAGTATTATTATTATTATAACCAACAAACACACAGAGGAAAGAATGATATCCTTACAAGAGAATTTCTATAAATCAATAATAATAATAGTGTAATAGAAAAATAAGTCTATAAACCAGCAATTCACAGATGAGGACTCCCTAATATCTAATAAACATGAAAAGATACTCAACTTTAGGGATATGTATACTGTTTCCCCAATTAAAGCATAACAAAAATTAAAACATTTAATAATATACAGTTTTAGCAAGTGTTTGAAAAAATGAACACTCATAGTTTGACAAAAGTGTAAGCTGATAAAATCACCATGGAAGAAATCTGGCATAATTTCTAAACTGAAAATGGCATAGAAATTCTACTCTTGGTGTCTACCCTCAAATCAGTGACACAAAATTTCCAGTATAGCAATGTAGCTGAGTTCCTGTAAGGCCTATTGGTATATTATGACTAGAACATGGTTAACTGCTCACAAGAATAATCTGTCAGTCATTGCGGGGTGTGTTAGGCTGGGTTTTCTAGAGGAACAAA
Organism: Orycteropus afer afer; assembly: GCF_000298275.1. Classification (NCBI taxonomy): domain Eukaryota; kingdom Metazoa; phylum Chordata; class Mammalia; order Tubulidentata; family Orycteropodidae; genus Orycteropus; species Orycteropus afer. The sequence goes on along the minus strand of NW_006921650.1, from coordinate 9,265,079 downwards.
AACCAGTAAAGCTTATATATACATATATGTATATATATAGAGAAATTTATCTTAGGAAAATGGCTCACACACTTACAGAAGCTGGCAAGTCCAAAGTTCCTGGATTAAACGTCAAGCTGGAGGCTCTTCCACATCAAGCTGGAGGATTTTCTTGACTTTTGCAGCCACAGGGGCTGAGGAGCTCAAGGCTGGCAGGCAGTACACTGGCTGTTGACTCTAACGAATGATGAATCCAAGATCTCCAGGCCGAATGGTGGACTGTTCACTCACAGACAGTTGTAGGCAGCACAACAGAATCCCAATCCACAGAAGAATGTCTC
>NW_006921650.1:9233289-9256693 GCF_000298275.1 Orycteropus afer afer | reverse complement strand
TCTGTAAATCTTCACCCAAATCAAAATAAAATTTGAAAAAAATAATAAAATAAAAATAAATAAATAAAAAACATAATCATCTGATTTCATCATGGGAATAACCATATCACAACAGCTTAAACCACACAGAATTGTGGTCCAGACAAGTTGACACACAGCTCCAACTATCACACCGGGTAATCAAAAAAAATGAAATCTCCAAGGAAAGAAGAAAAGAATGGAGGAGAAGGAAGAAGAAAAGAGTAAAAAAAATGGAGTAAGATAGAGAAAAAGTGGAGAAGATAATGAGATATAAAAAACCAAATTCACTGCCATCTAGTTGGATCTGACTCATAGCGACCCCTCTTTGGGTTTCTGAGGCGGTAGCTCTATGGAAGTAGATTACCCAACATTCCTTTCAAAGAGTGGCTGGTGGGTTTGAACCAGCATCCTTCTGGTTAGCAGTCAAATGCCTTAGGCAATACACACCAGTTGTTAAATATAACATATGCAGTGGCATCACTGGGAGGATGGGAGCAGTGCAGACCACACCAGGTGACAATGTCACAGGGGACATCAAAGCAACTGTCTATAAAATATTTGTGGAATGCTTTGGGAGAAATGTATTGTTTTCTATAAAAATGTTCCTGTACTTGGTTACAACAAGAAAAACATTTTTCATAAGCCCAACTTACATTGATCAACATACTTATGAGACTAAAACTCTATGATAATTTACTTTTTGAACCTTCTAAATGGAGCTCTGGTAGCATAGTGCCTAAGGCATTTGACTGCTCACCAGAAGGCTGGCGGTTCAAACCCACCAACCACTCCTTGGAAGGAAGGTTGAGCAATCCACTTCCATAGTGATAACTGCCTCAAAAACCTAAGGAGGGGTCACTATAAGTCGGGTTCGACTCAGTGGCAGTAAGTTTGGTTTTTTTGGTTTTAATGAACTCAGGTCAGAGCTGTCATTATTACCAAATTACAGTGATGCTTCAAATTACATGGTTTTGTCTGCACAGACTACAAGTATGCATTGTTGTTTTCATTGCTGTAGTGCTTGTAGAGCCACTGATTTTGTCAAATTTTGTGGTGAGTAGTAATTTGTGGACCTATATCAATAATTTTTTTCAGAATGAAATTGTAATTAAAGGAAAAGAAGGAGAAAAAATTTTTTTAAAAGAAGGCCTCTGCTCCATAATAATGTTGTAACTAATAATGTAATACAATACAGAAAGATCTTACAAAACAATTTTGTTGTTACTATTCATATATCTAAGAAATATTACATTTAAGCAATTTACAACTATATCGCATATTACTCTATGATTAAAATTGGTGATAAATATCACTAAGGATTCTGTATGGTCTGGTATGGGAGGAGACCCATGAGGGAGGGGTAACACCATGAGCCTACCACGGTGGGTGACACCAACCCCAGAGATGCCACTGGATGTATAGCAAAATTTCTCAGGTATGTCCTAAAAGACAGTAACAGAGAACAAATCTTTTGACTCAGTAGAAGATAAAAATTGAATAACAAGTAAAGAAACAAAAAACAATCAATTGAGAAAACAGAACAAAGAAAAAAGAAGCATAGGGAAAAATGAGAAACAAAAAACACAATTAAAATAGAAGAATCAAGCCAATAATCACAATAAATATGTTGTTGCTGTTGTTAGGTGCTGTCGAGTTTCTCCGACTCATAGCAACCATACGTACAACAGAACGAAACACTGCCTGGTCCTGTGCGATTCTCACAATCCTTGCTATACCTGAGCCCATCAGTATGAATTTGCCAATTAAAAGAATGAGGAGGTGATTTGATTTTAAATTCTGAAATACACTGTTAGAAGAGATACTAAAGAATTAAAAGGTAGGGAAACTTGAAAGTAAAAAAGAAAGAAAGAAAGAAATACATGATGAAATTTTAAATGTTTAAAACGGATAAAGCTTAATAAGCCTACTAATGCAAAAAACATGATCAAAGAGAAAAAGGGACACTAACCACACCAGTTGCTGTCAAGTCAATTCCACCACATGGTGACCCCATGTGTGTTAGCTGTTCTGTAGAGTTTTCAGTGACTGATATTTCAGCAGTAGATCACCAGATCATTCCTTTGACATGCCTCAGGATAGACTTGAAACTCCAACCTTTCTTTAGCAGACAAGCACATTAACCATTGACATCATCCAGGGACACTACATAATGATAAAAGACTCTATTAAGCAATAAAATATAACCTTTCTAAATTCGGATACACTTAATAACATAGTCACAAAATACATAAAGCAAAAATTGACAGAAATAGAAGGAAAATTTTACAAACTCACCATAATAATAGAAAATTTCAACAAGCCTTTAGGTCAAAAACATCAATTCTTACTAAAGGTATAGAAGATTTTAGTAACACAATAAACACATTTATATAGAACCACTAACCTTACATTTAGAAAACACATTCCTCTCAATAGAACATAAAGCAAATTTCTTGAAATGTAAAGCAAATTGCAACTATTTTTAAATTTGTTATCATTCAGACTGTGTTACCAGATCATAGTATAAAAAGTCTAAAAATAAAAACAAGAACATACATTTCCACATGTTTAGATATTTCAACAACAGATATATTGATTTACCCAATTACGTAAGCAACAAATTTAGAGAATGAATAAAATTTTAAATTAAATTATAATTGAAATTACAAAATATTTGGATCTGTATGATAATAAGAATACTGCATATCAAAACTTGCGAGAAATAACTAAAATGATCCTTAATAGGATCTTAAAATCCTTAAAGAAATTAACAGCCTTAAACACTTGTGGCAAAAGAAGAGAAGCTGTAAGTTAGAAGCTGTAAATTAGTGATATGAGCAATCAAATTTAAACTGTTTGTAAAGGAGTAACTAAATAAGTCCCTTAAAAGTAAAATAGTTTATAAAAGTATGTATTAATGAATTATAGGACAAAGAGTTGATTCTTTGAAAAGACTAATAAAATAAAACAACCTCTGAGTTGACAAGGATCAAGACAAAAATGAAAGAAGATGAAAATAAACAATGTTGGGGGTGGACATAGGATATATTTATAGATACAAACAGATTAGAGTTAAAAGTTAAAGAATAATCATATACATTGAAAGCTTAGATAAAATTAATAAATTCCTAGAAAAAAATGTCTCTATAAAACATGTAAGAAGAAATACAAAGCCTGAATAATCAATGACTTTTAGAGACCTTGATTTTAAAACTCTCTATACAAGCCTGGAACTGAACCTATTCCCAGAGATCACTTTTCAGCCAAATAATAGACAGGGCCATAAAGTAAACAGTATCACCCGTGAGGAACTTCAGACCAACCAACCAACCATCCAAAACCAAAAGGGAAGCATTTGCCTAAAAATGAAGTTCAGAAGGCAGGAAAGATGGGCAATGGCAATGGGGAACCCAGGGAGGAAGTCAGAAGGATGCTGTTATATTGAAGGGATTGCAAATAATGTCTTGAAATAAAATGTATATAAATTGTTGAATGGGAGACTAATTTTCTCTGTAAACTTGCTCCCAAAACACAATAAAATGTTCAACAACAACAAAAAAGAAAAATATAAATCTATAATGAAAAGCAAGAAGGAGAACTGGAGGGGGAATAAAAGTGTACATATTATATGTGTATATTTATATAAAGTTCAAAAAGAGGCCAAACTACTCTATAGTGGTTACCTTCTTTTGGTGGGAAGTGCAGGAAAGCATGTAATGTTGAGTTTGGGGCTTGGTACACAAGCATGTTCACTTTGTAAAAATTCATCAAATGGTTAAAAAAAAAAACCAGCATCCAGTCCTTATGATTTTACAGGCAAGTGTCAAGAATTAAATACTTGGAGACTAACACAAATCTTCCTGAAAATTAAAAAGGAGTATAAAGCTACCAAATTCATTCTACTATACCAAAACCATACTAGAACTGTGTGAAAAAGAGTAAAATCACAAGTCAGTCTCACTAATGGTTATAGATTTAAAAAAAAAAAAATCCTAAACAAAATATTAGCAAATCAAATGAATAATATTTACAAAAATATATTTATTATCAAGAGGACTTTTGGTAAGATGGAATAGACAGACAAGCTACACAGACCCTCTTCAACAAAGAGAAGAGAAACCAATTAATACAGATACAGAAAATAATCCTGAAGCCCTGAGCTTTGAAAGGAAGGATACAGAAATGGATTAAATACAAACTAGAAATAGAAGAACCTGAATGAAAACAGTGAATAAGGAGACAAACAGAGCTCTGGACCACCAGATATCCTGATGGCACGGGCAGTTTGAATATTTCCAAGTGGTGTTATAACCTGAGAATTAACCTAAAAATTGGCTCTGCTCACCAAGGGCTGCATGGACAACTGCACTGGTGGCTGATGACTAAAAAGGGAAACAGCAAAGAGGGAGACGGACTGAGCTATGTGGACTTTTGGCTGTCTGGAGGGCACAGCCGTTGTGAATATTTATAAGCAGTGTAGCCATTTTGGATATTTAAAGTGGCAGCATTCCCAGTCAGATCCCAAGGACCTAAGAATAGGCTCTGCTTACCAAGGACAGCATAGGCAACCACAATGGAGGCTGAGAACTGGAAAGGAGACAAGTGGTGAGCTGCCAACTCATGAACAGAGGCACACAGTACCCTGCTTACTCAGATATATCAAAACAAAACAAAGAAAAAAAAATCTTAGGCAAATCACACCAATATATAGTCACAATTAAATATAAATACAACAACCTCACAATGAAAGCCTCAGAGACAACAGACTATCACAGTGCATACAAAGAACCAAGATAAAGCAGTAGAAACAAGGGACCAGGATACAGACCCAGAAAACATCCCTGAGTAAGAAACAGCATTGGAATGCCCTGATAAGGAATTGAAAAGAATTATATTTAGGTACTGTCAATGGATTGAGGGACAGATCAAGGAAACAATGACAAAATTAAGGAAAACACAGACAAAACCCTGGAACAATTTAGGAAGACAATATGATAACAAAATGACAAAATAAATGAAAAATTAGAAATGATACAAAATCTACAGATAGAAATCCAGAAGACTAATACCAAAATTTCAGAAATAGGTAACACATTGAATGGGCAAATGAATAGAATTGAATCAATGGAAGACAGAATTAGAGAGACTGAAGACAAATACCTCAATACTACTTTGTTATTGGATTAGTCAGAACACAGATCAAAACAAAGTGAAGAAAGCCGAAGATTCATGTGGAATACCACCAAGAGGAATAACCTAAGTGTAATCAGAATTCCAGAACAGGAAGAGACAAACAAAACCACAGAGAAAATTGGGGAAGATTTGTTGGAGAATTTTCCTGATATGATGAAAGATGAGAACATATCCATTCAAGAATCCAACTAACCCCAAACAGGATAGACCCCAAAACATATTTATTATCAAGCTGGTATTTATCTTAGAGTTGCAAGAATGGTTTAACATATGAAAAGCAATTATTGTATTTACCACATATACAAAGGAAGAAACCATTTGATAAAATTTAACCCATTCATGATTTTAAAAGAAAAATAAATAAGCTCTTAAACTAAGAATAGAAGGAAATTAACTCATAAATATTATCCACAAAAACCCTATATCAACGTTTCTTAATGTAAAACAGTAAAAGCATCATTGTCTTTTAAATCAGCAACAAGACAAGAATATGCATTATTCTTTGCTAACATTGAAGATAATACCTGCAGGTGAAGGATTGAAAAAAAGTACAAAGATTGGTGTGGAAGATTCAGAACTGTCTGTTACAGTGGAGAAAGAACAAAGAGTAGTAGTTGAGCGAGCATGAAGATCAGCTGCCTCAGTTCAAATTCTGCCTGCTGGCTCAAATGACAGTTTTTGACTTTGAAGATGTTACTTCACCTCTCTGTGACTTAGTTAGTTTCCTTATCTGTAAAATGGGGTTGAAAAACAAACCTGCTTAATGGGGTTGTTGTGAGGATTTAATAAATGTTTGTAAAGTGTTTAGAACAGTGCCTACTACATAGTAGGCATGCTATATATAAGTGTTTTAAGAAATAGTAAAATAAACTATATCCACAGACAACTTATTTAAACTAATAAGCATACTGCAAGGTGACTGGGTACACTACCAAATCTATCACACTTTTATAGATGAGCAAAAATGTAAATTCAGAAAAAAAGATACAATTTATCAAAGTAACAGAAGTATGTTATGTAGGAATAAATTCAACAAAGGTGTACAAATCCTTAAAGACCTGGGGTGCAGTGGTTAAAGCATTCTGCTGCTAATCAAAAGTTAGGCAGTTTGAACCCACCAGCCTCTCTGTGGGAGAAAGATGAGACAGTCTGCTTCCATAAAGATGTGCAGCTTTGGGAACTGTATGGGAAAGTTCCACTCTGTCCTATAGGGTTGTTATGAGTCAAAATCTACTCAATGGCATTGGGTTTATACAAATCCTTTATAGAGATTTTTTTTTTAAAGTTTACTGAAAGACATAACAGATAAGCTATATAAAAATAGTGCTAATATTTTATTAAATATCAATCTTCCCAAAGTAATATAAGCATTTCAATAAAAATAAGTTGAGTGAAATGTGATTCTAAAATATGGTAAAGCAAAGGCCCGTAGCTAAAATACTCCTAAAGAAAACTAATAACATGGGAAGACTTGTGCTACCAAACAAGAAATCCAAATTAATGATAGTCAATTTTCTGTGTCAACTTGGCTAGGCCATGGTGCCAACTTGTTTTGGTAAAACACTACTCTAGTTGCTGTTGTGTGCCGTCAAGTCAGACCCAACTCATAGTGACCCCTCCTTGTGTTTCTGAGGCAGTATCACTAAGGAAGTAGATTGCCCAACCTTCCTTCCAAGGAGTGTCTGGTGGGTTTGAACCACCCCTTGTTTAGCAGTCAAGTGCCTTAGCCACCACGCTACTAGGGCTCCTGTCAGCTGGCCTTAAGTAAAGCAGATTACCTTCTACAATGTGGGTGACCTTCAGTCAAACAGACGAAGGCCTTAACAGCAAAGAGAAAGTTTTTCCAAGGGAGTATTCTACCTCCAGACTATAAATAGACGTTTTGCCAGAACATTCTTACTTTTCATTCTTCCTGTCACCTGACCTATAGATTTTGGGCTTGCCAGCCCCTCCACAATTATGTGAGCCAATTCTTTGAAGTAAATCTTCTCTCTCTCTCTTATTTTTTTTCCTCTCTCTCTTTATTTCCCTTTTCCCCTCTCTCTTCCTCTCTCTCTCTGGCATGAAAGTATACATGGATAAAATAAAGTTGAGATGAAGTTGTAGGACTATGCCCAAATTTGTTGTTAAATGCCATTGAGTCAATTCCAACTCATAGTGACTCCATGTGACAGAGTAGAGCTGCCCCATAGGATTTTCTTGTTGTTGTTGTTGTTAAGTGCCGTCGAGTCGGCCCCGACTCATAGCGACCCCTCCTTGGGTTTCCGAGGCAGTATCACTACGGAAGTAGGATTGCCCAACCTTCCTTCCGAGGAGTGGCTGGTGGGTTTGAACCGCCAGCCGTCTGGTTAGCAGGCAAGTGTCTTAGCCACTATGCTACCAGAGCTCCTTAGGGGTTCACCAGTAGCAATATATTCTTTATCATCCTATCATGATCATCCTGCTACCAGCATATTACAGTTGTCCTCAGCCTTCATTTTTTAGTTACATCATACAATATCTTTCCCTTTCAGTTTGTGACTTTAGGTTCTCACTCCACTTCAAAGTTCATTTCATTTAATTCAGCTTTACCTCTGTAATTAGGGGTGCATTTTCATGACATTGCTTAGCCTCTGTGTATACGTGTTGCCTTTTTCCCATAAGAACATGTAATCTCCCCTACTAGTTTGTAAAAATAGTATCTTTATCTTTTCCAATGCCTGACATATAGTACAAAGGGAACTTAATTAAATATTTTAAATTTATTTCAAGTTATTCTTTCTACTAAGGAAGTTTTTCCAGCTTTCCACCAGCCACATCCCTCTGGTGTTTCAGAACCCTAGTAATGCCTGGGATGATTTCCTGACTTAGTCAGGCCAGGAGCCCCCATGCTTCCTACCTTCGCATCACTTGGTTTCAGTGCTGTCACACTTGCACAGTATTAATCTTATTTATCCTTTATATGGTGCACTCCTCCAGGAAATACTACCATCATCACTTCCCACAGAATTTAAGAGCACTCCACGCACAGCAGGGATATATTGATTGACTAATGCTGAACATCTGCAAAATAAATTATTTTTCAGTTCATTGACTTTGTGACTCATTTTAATGAAAACCATTAATTTAAAACATCTACCATTGCACTTGCCTCTAGTAAACGCTAATAACAATGTATTTATCAAAGTACAATTCAGTGACCTGGGGGAGAAAGAGCAGGAAATGAAGTTGAAACAGATGAGTACCCTGGGGAGAAAATTAGCACTCATTGACTGCTGACTAATTGAAGTGAAAGGGTGCATTCTTTTTTGAGGAATGCAAGAGACAAGATGAAGAAAATAGTGTCTCTGAGAAAGTAGAAAAAGAGAAAGTTAGGAGAGAAGTGCCAAAAAGATATTCTTTATCCATTATTTAAAGGGCCATCAGTAGGTAATATTTTTGTTATCATTGTTTGAAAAAATTTATCTTAGCATATAAGAGCTGAAGGTGCATAAACATCATGTATTGCAGGATCCTCATTTTACCCCTTTGCGTTATATTTTAGTGGTTGCTCTGAGGATTGGAGCCCGGGTGGTTCAAGCAGTTTGTGATGGGTTGCTAACCCAAAGGGTAGCAATTCAAAACCCACACACTGTCTAAGCAGAAGAAAAGGACTGGAGAACTGCTTCTGCAAAGACTACAGCCCAGCACACCCTACTGAGCAAGTTCTATTCTGTGACATGAGGTCTCCTTGAGTCAGTGGCCGGCTCTAAGGCAGCTAACAGCAGCTTCTAAGGATTACTATATGATTTGGTCCTCTAGAGCCGCTGTAACAAAAATACCACAAATGGGTGGCTTTAACAAACAGGCTTTTATTCTCTTACAGTTTTGGAGGGTAGGAGTCCGAGTTCAAAGTGCCAAGTTCTAGGGGCTGGGTGAAGGCCCCTCGACCTTGGGCTTCAGCTCTGCTTCTTGCTCCCAGCTCACTGGAGCTAGAGGTGTCTCTTCACTCAGGCAGCTGCTAGCTGCTGAGGCTGACAATCCAAGGTCAACAAATAAAATAGCATAGTCCCAATATTACCAAACAATACAGCACCACTAGTTCAAGTCCAGAGACAGTCCCAAGATCAGCAGGAAACATCGCAGGCCACTAAATGAAGACCTGGCTACATTCAGAGTCCAAGCGTGCCAAAAAGCTACAGAGACCTCTCTCGATGCTTCTCCTTGTATACTGGAAGCAGACCACATCCCTAAGGCAGCAGCTTCTCCAGTAGATTCCACCATGGAGCTGATTACCAATCTCACCATGGGGAATAACTATATCCACCCACTCAAAACCAGGCCCAGCCAAGTTGATATATAACCTTAACTCCCACACTATATATATAACCTTAACTTTTCAAAGACTGTTTAAGGTTAATAATAAATTGTTTCATGTAAAATTTTTAAATCTTGCAAAGTAGTGGTTTATTTACGCATCCTCTCATCCTTCCTGCTCTAGTTGTCAAATCCATTACTTTATCCATTGTATTATAAACCTCACGATACCATGCTGTTAAGTTCTTATGCTCTTCATATTTTCCCTGTGAACATTTGGATTTCTTTTAGGTGGTATTACTCTTCCACCTGAAGAACTTCCTTCAGTATTTTTTTTAACTATCCGATTTGTTTTATTATTTTTTGTTGTTGTTGATTTTGAGAATATACACATCAGAAAATACATCAATTCAACAGTTTCTACATGCACAATTCAGCGACATTGATTACATTCTCCCAGTTGTGCAACCATTCTATTCCTTCTTCTGAGTTAGTCCTCTCATTAACATAAACTCGCTGCTCCCTAAAGATCCTATCTAATTTTTCAAGTTGCAGTTGTCAATTCCATCCCATATAGACAGTTCTTAAAAGAGCATAATTCTCAAGGCAGACTTTTTTTTTTAATCTAAACTATTGTTTAGCTTTAGGAGCTCTGGTAGCATAGTGGCTAAAGCACTTGACTGCTAACCAGAGGCTGGCGGTTCAAACCCACCAGCCACTCCTCGGAAGGAAGGTTGGGCAATCCTACTTCCGTAGTGATACTGCCTCGGAAACCCAAGGAGGGGTCGCTATGAGTCGGGGCCGACTCGACGGCACATAACAACAACAACAACATTGTTTAGCTTTAAGTAGACTTCAGAGGTTTTTGTTTTGTTTTGTTTTTTTGTCTTTTCCGACTCGACAGCAGTGAGTCTTATTTTATGTTCTCATAGTTTGTTGTTGTTGTTGTTGTTTTGTACCGTTGAGTCAGCCCAGCTCATAGCGACCCCTCCTTGGATTGCCGAGGCAGTATCACTACGGAAGTAGATTGCCCAACCTTCCTTCCCAGGAGTGGCTGGTGGGTTTGAAACCCCAGCCTTCTCGTTAGCAGTCAAGTGCCTTAAGCACTGTGCCACCAGAGCTCCTTCTCAGAGTTTGTTGTTGTGTTGTTATTTGCCGTCATCGGCTAGAAGTCCAAATTCAGAGAGCTGGCTCTAGAGGGAGCCTTTCTATTTCTACTGGCTCTGGAGGAATGTCCTTGTCTCTAGCTTCTCCATTCTGGTTCCTTGGAGATTTCCATGTGTCTTGGGATCTATCTTTCCCAATTCTGCTGTACTCTCTTGTTTATTCACACCCTCTCTCTCTCTTTTTTTTTTTTTTTTTTTTTTGACATTTTATTGTGGTTTGGGTGAAAGTTTACGGAACAAATTAGTTCCCATTCAATAATTTACATACATTTTGTTTTGTGACATTAGTTGAAATGACACCAATATAACATCACTCCTCCCACTTCCTCTGTAGGTTTCTCATTTCCATTCCCCCATATTTCCTGCCCCTTCCTGTCTTCTGAATTTTGTTTTTGGCCAAATACTTCACTTTTGGTGCTGTTTGGTTGTTTGCTCTGAGAAGCACATTACTCACAGGTGTTATTGTTCACTTTACAGTCTGCCTATTGTTTGGATGAAAAGTGATCTCTGGGAGTGGGTTCAGTTCCAGGTTTGAAGGGTGTCCAAGGGCCAAAGGCTCCAGGGTTCCACCAGTCTTTCTCAGATCAGTAAGTCTGGTCTTTTTTTATGATTTTGAATTTTGTTCTACATTTTTCTCCCACTCTGTCCAGGACATTTTATTGTGATCCAAATCAGTGCTATCTTGGGATATTTTTGGTTTAAGGCTTAGATATTATCTTGTGGCAAAGCTCCCAGGGGTTTATCCAGCCTCCATTGCTCCAGAAAGTCTCAAATCTATGAGAATTTGAAATTCTGTACTGCATTTTCCCCCTTTTGATCAGGACTCATCTATAGGATATTTGATCAAAATACATAGTAATTGTAAGCCAGGCACCATCCAGTACTTCTGGTCTCATAGCAAAGGAGGCAATTGCTTACAATTACTATTCCTATTTAATCTTAAAATTACTGTTGTCAATTTGATCCCATATGGATAGTTCTTCAAAGAACACAGTGTTCAAGGCAGATGTTCTTTCCTAGTTAAGCAAAACTATTGTTCAGTTTTAATAAGACTTCGGGGAATATTTTTGGTTTAAAGTTTTAAAAGATTATCTCAGGGTGATACAGACCCTATGTACAACAGAATGAAACAGTGTCCAGTCATGTACCATTTTCACAATCATTGCCATCCTTGAGCCCATGGTTGCAGCCATTTTGTCAATCCATTTCCTTATAGGTCTTCATCTTTGTTGTTGACCCTTTACTTTACCAAGTATGATGTGCTTCTCCAGTGGCATTATCAAAGTATGTGACATGAAGTCTTGCCATGTTCACTACCAAGGAAAATTCTGACAGTACTATCTCCAAGACAGATTTGTTTGTTCTTCTGGCAGTCCATGGTATATTCAATATTCTTCACCAACACCATAAATTCAAATGCATCTATTCTTCTTCAATCTTCCTTACTCATTGTCCAGCTTTTGCATGCATATGAGGCAACTGAAAGTATCATGGCTTGGGTCTAGTGTACCTTAGTCCTTAAGGTGACATCTTTGCTTTTTAGCACTTTAAAGAGGTTGTGTGTCCAAGCCCTCCCCCTGCAGTGGATTGTCAATACAATGTCATGTGATTTCTTGACTGCTGCTTCCATGGACATTGCTGTGGCTCCAACTAAAATGAAATCATTCACAACTTCAATCTCTGTTTATCACATGTTGCTTACTGGCCCAGTTTTCAAGATTTTTGTTTTCTTTATGTTAAGGTGTAATCCATACTGAAGGCTGTAGTCTTTGATGTTGATTAGTAACTGCTTCAAGTCCTCTTCATTCTCAGAAAGCAAGGTTATGTCATCTGCATATCACACATTGTTAATGAGCCTTTCTCCAATCCTCATGCTGCATTCTTCTTCATATAGTCCAGCTTCTTAGATTATTTGCTAAGCATTCAGATTGAATAAGTATGGTGAAAGGATTGAACACTCACACAAACCACCCCTGTGTACTGTATTTTTCACAAATAACATATCCATGTAAATAACATGCTGACATACATAACTCTCGGAAATGACAAAATTATGAAAAAATTATGCATGGTGCACTCATGCACATGCCACATATATCTTGTGACATTTCCAGAAGTGAATTTCAACCTCATTTACCCTCATTCAATGTCTCAAAATGTCACTTTTGATTATATTTATATAATAAAGATATAATCCAATGTCAAGAAGTCCTGGATGTTTGGTAGTATCCTGGTAATTAGAAAATAAACAGTTGAAGCTGCATTTGTTGTTATTAATTTAAGTATACAATTATATCCCTGTCAGTTTTTAAGGTGCTCTGGTGATGCAGTGCTTAAAGTATTTGGCTACTAACCAAAAGGTCAGCAATTTGAACCCACCAGTCACTCTGTGGGATAAAGTTGAGATACTTCTGTAAAGATTTTACAGCCTTGGAAATCCTTGAAAAGTTCTACTCTGTCCTAGAGGGTTGCTGTGAGTCATAAATGATTCAATGGCAATGGGTGCTTTTTTCATTATTATTTTTATTCTTTGGTCTCTTTTGAGTCATCAGTCAGAAATTGGAACTGAAGCCTGTTGTGTAATTTAAGGTTATGTGTTAACTTGGCCGGGCCTGGTTTTGAGTGGCTGGGTAGCTGGATGTAGTATTCCCCATGATGAGACTGGTAGAATCTATTGTAAGCAGCTGAGTAGCTGCCTTAGGGATGTGGTCTGCTTCCAGTATGTAAGATGACACTTTGGGAAAAGTCTGGGGCTATTGGCACATCTGGATCCTGCATTTTGCCAAGTCTTCATCTCAATGGATTGTGTGCTGATCTTGAGACTACTAATGGACTTGAATTAGTGGTCTGATGTGTTGCTTGATAATTTGGGGACTGTGCCATTTTACATGTCAACCTTGGGTTTGTCAGCCTTAGCAGTAAGCAGCTGTCTGAGTTAAGAGAAGCCTCCAGCTTCAGTGGGCTAGGAGCAAGAGGCTAGAGCTGAAGCCCAAAGTCAAGGGGCCTTCACCAGCACTTTGAACTTGGACTTCTAGCCTCCTAAACTATAAGAGAATAAATCCCTGTTTGTTAAAGCCATCCACTTGTGGTATGTCTGTTATAGCAGCACTAGATAACAAAAACACCCAACCATCAATCATGTGCTATCAATCGGAAATATTAACAAAGGGAAGCCTGCACTGCCATAAATGTCATTGAGTAGCTATCAACAGGAATCTTGATTCGATGTGCATTGATATAATTATCACAGTGGTCTTCTGACTCTGCCTTTTAACTGGAAGAGTAAACAAAGTAACAGACTGATACATGATTGCTCTTGGCTCAACAGTTGAATGCAAAAATCTTAGGAGATCATTTTAAGTGAAACTATTAAACAAACTATGTTAGGTCCACGTATTTCATAGTCTAATTATGTCATATTAGTAGCAATGTCTTTGATCAATGATTATGAATCACCTTAGTCATGTGGTCTTGAGCAGTATAAAAAGACCCTTGCTTCTTGTACACTTCACATTTGAATTTTGTGACCTCTTCACTAGAACCAGCCAATTATCGATTATATTGTGCACATTTTTTTCAGTTCATAATCTTAGAACTCTTTAGGATCATGTCAGGAATTAAATGCAAACCCTGCACTGCTGACTTCAAACTGAAAGTCATTGAAAAGGCAGAAGAAACAAGCAACAGTGCGCCAGTGAGACAGTTCCAGGTTGGAAAATCATCTATTCACAAACGGAGAAAGGAGAAAAAAAGAGCTGGAGAAAATGAATCCATGAAAACATACATGTTGTGAGCTCAAAGCAAAATGGATGGAGTTGGATAACAACTTGAAAGAGTTCATTATTTCTCAAAGGAAACAAAATCGAGCTGTATCTACTGTCTCAATTCAGATTACAGTGAAGCTTCTGGAAAATGAAAGAGGAATCCCAGATTTCAAGGCAGGTTTCACCTGAATTTCTAAATTCATGAAAAGGTTTAGAAATGAAATTTCTATGAGATCAGTTTTATCCCAGTAACATTAAATTTGTTGGAGAGGAAAACAAAGAGAGAGAGAGAGAGAGAGAGAGAGAGAGAGAAATTGAAGTCAGTGACATCTGAAACAAATATTGGCAAAGTTTAGGGAAATAATGTGTGTGTGGTGGGGTTGCATGGTTTGCAAAAAAATGTATAATATGCACATTATTGCATAAAAATATGAAAGTTACACTAAAGTGTTCATTAGATTAAATGCAATGGGGTGGCCTGGATTGGATCCTGGAACAATGAAAAAAAAAAAAGGTCACAGCTGAAAAACTAATGAAATCCAAATAAAGTCCGTAGTTTAGTTAATTGTATCATACCAATGTTAATTTCTTAGTTTTGACAAATAGTTATATAAGATATGAATTTTAGGGCAAGCTGGGTTAAGGGTTTACAGGGCCTTTTGATGCTATCTTTGTAACTTTTTCTTGAATATAAAATTATTACAAAATAAAATGTTTATTTTTTAAGAAATGTTAACTAAAACAACTCTAGTATATATTGCAAATTTTAAAAGATCAAATTATGAGTTATGCCAATGGCTCACTTGGGATTATTTTGCCTTCTATGTAAGATCCTCAAATATCACTGAATTTTATGGTTGGCTCATAATTTAATCTTCTGGACAATGACAATGACTCTCAATGACAGGAGTAATAATATTTTCTTTCAAAAATGACTTCTGCATCAGTCTAGATAATGCCCTGGTCATTTCATCCCATGTTCAAATTTCCAACTTCATAATGTTTTGTTTACTATTTGGTAACCAGAGTTGTAACAAATATTTCAGGCTCTGAACATGTTTGGGTCAAGAAAAATACGATGTTTTCTGCTTTGCTTATAGTACACAATGACTCTCAGCATTTTGAGATTATTTTGATATTAGGTTCTCATTAATTTTTTATTTTCTGCATTTTCCTATGCATAGAGTGTCGGAAAGAAAACAACTTGGACTCTTGTACAGTAATAAGAAATAAGCAATAAAAATATATTTAATAGACTGGCCACAATACTATTCTGATATACTAAGAATATCTACTAAAGGCAGTTAAAAAAAAAAAAAAAACCTCAGACTCACTGCGATGGAATCTATTTGACTCATAACGACCCCTCCTTGGGTTTCTGAGGTGATATCTCTAAGGTAGTAGATTGCCCAATCTCCCTTCAGTGGAGCAGCTAGTGGGTTTGAACTGCCAGCCTGCTGGTTAGCTATCAAATGCCTTGGGTCCTACTCCACCAGAGCTCTCAAAGGCAGTAATCCAATCGTAGTAAAATATTAGCAAGATTAAACTAAAAATATCTCCATAGTAACACCCTAATATCCTGATTAATGAGAGATGGGTACTTTTGGGAGCTCTGGTAGCCTAGGGTCTAAGGCATTTGACTGCTAACCAAAAGCCTGGAGGTTCAAACCCACCAGCTGCTCCTCCGAAGGAAGCTAGGGAGATCTACTTCCCTAGTGATACCGCCTCAGAAACCCAAGGAGGGGTCACTATGAGTCGGGACTCCACGGCAGTGAGTTTGGCTTTTTGGTTTTAGGTACACTGATGGAGATAAACATCTATGTTTGTGTTAATATTCAACATTAGAGTAATCTAACCATATCAAGCTAAATGATAATAACAGCTTTATGGACTGGTGAGGAAAAGAGAGGTCCAGTATCACAAAGGAACCAAGGAGGACTGTTTTCATAAGGTGCAGTTCCAAACATTCAGTCATAAGTGAGGGGTGGAAAGGCTTACGTGAAATGTAAAAAGAAGGTTTCTAGAAATCAAGTCTTGGTCGTTAAGAAGAAATTATAAGGCTGGCAGAGTAGTACAGGACCACATGGAATGGCCGTGTGTTTTTCAATGCTTAAGGGTAGAGGAGAGTGGGACCTGAGATCCAGCCATTTTCTGCTAGTTGTGCTCAGGCTAAGAAAAGGTACTGTCTTTTTAATTTTCACAAAGGCTCACTTCAAATTAAGAGTTGGATAAAGCCCAACTCCATTATTGGAGCCTGATGGTTTCCCTTCTCTCTGTGCACTACACTTCTCAGATCCTGACACTGTCAATAATACTTTTGTGCCATAAAATTTAATTCGTTGCCTCCTGGAAGCTTTTGAGGGCAACCATTCCATAACAGCTCTTTGGACCCTTCCACTTGAATTTCCTTGTCTTTTACAGGTTTGACTTCATTGCCCGAGGTTTTTTCACTCTGTTTCACCAAGAGTAAAGATGCAGACACCCTTACAGTTTCCTCAATTAACATAAAAATTCCTCTTAGTTTCTATTGGCACTCAATTCTAAATGTCAATTGCTGACGCCCACCTCGGCAGTAGATTCTCTAATGCTACGCTACCTTTTCACCTTCCCTCATTGTTATTTTCTCCAACCAATGAGAGGTCGTTCTCCGCCTCATCCGGCCAAGAGCAATAAGGCGCATGCGCGTGTCCAAGACTGCGCGTGCGGAGAAAAGATCAAGTGGGCGGCTGTCTGTGACGTTTAAACGGCGGCGCAGTTGTTCAGTTCCAGCCAGTTCCGCAGGCGAGAAGCCTATAATAGCACTGCAATGGTGCGCTGCGGTTGCGTGTTGTTCCGAAAGGTTGGTGCCTAGTGCCCCTCTGTTGCCGTCTAAACGTCCCTTGAAGACTCAGGTTCACCCTTTTTTCATTCTGGGCATCTCGTTCCTGCTTGATTCTACCATAACCCCTTCCTCAGCTCTTCTGGAAGTCGAGGTTTACCAGTAACGGGTGGGAAAGGTTCTTGGGCGCAAGATTTTGAGTTGTTTGAGGGAATCTTCTGCAAGTGGCATGAGGAGCTGGGATACCAGCCTGCCATTTAGACACTCATTGTGATATTTCCATACCGTTTGGCCCAAATAGTGTAGTGTTTTCTGTTTTGCCTCACTTTAATATTATGTACAGCCAGTTCTTATCCTGTATATTTTTTCCTCGAGTGCATTGTTTTTAAGGTCTTCTTAAAAACATACACGCATTTCCTGCCTCCACGCGGGAAATTTAGATCAATTTTTGCAAAGTATCAGTTTTAGAATCGTTTCTGTAGAAATATTATAGTTGCTTCAGATTTAAAAAAAAGCCTTCTAGAAGAGCTTTACTAGTAATGTTTTTTTTAACACCTGTTGTTTTTATGTTTTGGACGTTACTTTACTATTCAAAACAGAGTGAGCTTATCCTGAATCTGATGAGTCTAAAGCAGTAAAACACATTGAGCCTGAACTTTAGAAATGGGAGCTTTCTTTTTTATCAGAGGAAAAGGCATAATTAATAATATTTCTGAGTGAAATTGTATTTTAGACAGCTTTTATGATCCAGAAAATAGAGGAAAGGAGACTTGTGATAGGAAGTACTTTGGCATATACATCCTTTAACTGTCAAAGCAACTCCTGTTTGTGGATGGGTTATTAAAGGCTAGTTTTGTAACCTTAGCACCATGAGCAATCACTTCCAATTAATGTTTGCGAGGGGTATCTGTGCAGTTATTAACGATGCATTTCTGACCTAGCCTCTCAGAATCAAAGCACATGTTTATAATCCTCAGAGAATATGCTGGCGAGCCTTTAGGTTATCACTCACATTTTGAACCTTTGCTACCCTCCCATCCACATCAGTCTCAAATCTTGAGTGCGTTGGAAGCACCAAGGGAGCTCTTGCTAAATATGCTTGCTTGACCTATCCTTATCCCCTCATCGAGTGCATATTAGAATGGTCAGCAGGGTATATGTATCGTGAGGGGAAAAAATAATACGAGATGTTTAATAACCCATCCACAAACAAGGCATGAGTTGCTTTGATAGTTGATGTATCCTAACTGGCTACAGACATCGAGATTATGAATTTAACAAATTAAGAAGCTCTGGTAGCCTGAGAGATTAGTACATAGGATCTTTATGTGCAGAAAGTTCCCAATTTTATGAGGGAAACACTAGGAAACAAATGCTTTATGAGGTGCAATAGAGATTTAATCAAATTGCTGAAAGATTTGTAGTGATAAATGCAATTCAAGTCAATGGTAAATGCTGATTAGAGGAAGTAAGTAAAATATCACAGAGAATATGACGTTTTAGGTAGGTTTTTGTTGAAAAAGAACAAATGGTATTCTAAGCAGAGGAAAGCATGAGAAGAGTGTCGTGAAAGCCTGACATACCAAGTAGTAAAGAAGCAGAGAAGAGGAGAGAGGAAGGCGTTAATTGAATGGAAACTGAGAAGAGTAGGTTAAGGGCTTTGAATATATTACTAAGAATTTCAGACTTTATTTCATGAACTGTAAAAAAAACAAAAACCCAGGTAGTTTTTGAGTAGGGAAGAAAACATTATAGGTCAGGTCAGTTTTCAGGAAAATAGCAAGATGGAGGATGGATTCAGGCAGGGATGACTAGAGACTGAAAGAGCAGTTAGGAGGTAATGTGATGGTCAAGGTATAGGGACAGTGGTACTGGAAAAGAGAGATAAAAGATAAGGCTTTGGGGAAAAAGGGTATCATCTAACTTCCATTTGTGCAGTCTCGATGAAAAAATAAACTAAGGTTCTGTCACTTGCGAGAACACTGGGGGAACAGGTTTTGCCTGGAGTAAAGTTTGGGTCTGTCATGTTGTATTTGAGGTAACCTTTTCAATGGAGTTCTGGTGGTGTAGTGGTTAAAGCATTTGGCTACTAACCAAAAGTTTGGCAGTTTGGACCCACCAGCTGCTTTACAAGATGAAAGATGAGGCAGTGCATGTCTGTAAAGATTTACAGCCCATAAACCCTATGGGACAGTTCTCTGTTCTACAGGGTCACTGACTTGGAATCTATTTGATGGCAGTAGGTTTGGTTTGGTAATCTTTTCAACTAATACCTCTGAACAAGTTACATTTTGATGGGGTATTAAAATACAAATTAGATACAGACCCTTTCTTAGTTGCTGTAGACTGTTAAAAATCTTGCATCCTGGTGGAGATGTCCAACAAACTGATAGAAACTATCTCACATGGGTAATAGTTATATCCATGATGCTGGATGAGATCACCCAGGAGAGAAAGTCTATTTTGAAAAATGGGCCAAGGTTAGAGGCTCTGAGGATAGATAGGATAATTATTGATCACTGTAAAAGAGGGTTGGCATTTAGAAGTAATTAAATAGGAAAAAGATCAGATAAGAGGTGAGTTGAGAAAATGGTATATAGAAACCATTATTATTATTATTATTTTAAAAAAACCATGTTTTAGCAGCAAAGAGAATTAGAAAGGAGTTCTAAGTTGGTAAACACAGTTGACATTCAAATACTCTTTCTCTTTTTTTTTTTTTTTTAAAGTATGGAAACTTCATTGATAACGTAAGAGTCTTCACCAAGGGAGGAAGTGGTGGAATGGGCTATCCTCGATTAGGTGGAGAAGGTGGAAAAGGTGGTGACGTCTGGGTTGTAGCTGAAAAAAATATGACTTTAAAACAACTTAAAGACAAATATCCTCAGAAAAGATTTGTGGCTGGAGGAGGAGCGAACAGTCGGTAAGTTCTTGCTGAATGACTTAAATTCTGTAAAATCAATGCTTCCCAGAAGACAAAAGTTATGTTTGTAACTGAGCAAAAGTCTCCAGTGTTCTAATAAAAATAAAATGCTAGTACTAACAAATTGTTTGGAGCTTTTAAATTTGTTATCCTTTTCTTCTCCCAATGCCTGTATTCTTTCTCACTTTCTCTGTAGAAACAGAAAATAATCAGAATCCCCAATGGTTTTCTTCTAGAAGTATCTTTGAAAGCTTTTAGAAAACCTTTCTCAAATTTCAACCATACTACTCTATCCCCTACCATCAATAGCTCTGCCAGGATTTCTTTGGCATTACTTAAAATTTAGAATCTGTTTCTCTTTTTTAGTCTTTTCATGAGAGTGAAGCTGTCCTATATTTATTTATTGTTAATACTGGTTTTTTTCCATAGAACATATTCTGTTGGCCTTAAAATATGAAGTATCATTCCTTTTTTTTTTTAACGTTTCATTGTGATTTAGGTGAAACTTAACAAAGCAAATTAGTTTCCCATTCAATAATTTATACATAGACTGTTTTGTGACATTGGTTGCAATCCCCTCAATGTGTCAGCGGCCTCCATACTTCCACTTGGGGTCCCTATTTCCATTTGCCCAGCTTTCTTGCCCCTTCCTTCATTCTGAATTTTCCTTTTGGGCAAATGCTACCCAGTGATCTCCTATAGTTGAATGTTTGAGGAGCATGGTCCTCACTGGTGGTATTACTGTTCACTTTATAGGTCTGTCTGTTGTTTGGTTGTAAGGTAGTCTCTGGGAGTGGAGTCTCTTCTATGTTTGAAGGGTATTTAAAGGTTATAGTCTCGGGGTTCCACCATTCTCTTATCAGACCAGTAAGTGTTATCTTTTTTATGAATTTGAATTTAGTTCTACATTTTTCTCTCACTCTGGGACCTATTGTGATTCCAGTCGGTGGTGGTAGCCAGGTACCATCTAGTTCTTCAGGTCTCAGGCTTGTGGAGGCTGTGGTTCATGTGGTCCATTAGTCCTTTGGACTAATTATTTCCCTGACTTTTTGGTTTTATTCACTCTTCTCTGTTCCAAATGGGAAGAGTTTTATCTTAGCTAGCCATGTACAAGCTTTTAAAGTCCCAGTTACTGCTTACCAATGTTGTTGTTGTTAGGTGCTATCGTGTCATCTCCAACTCACAGAGACCCTGTGCACAGCAAAACGAAACACCGCCCGGTCCTGCGCCAGCTATACTTGAGCCCATCGCCGCTGCCACTGTGTCAGTCCATCTTGTTGAGGGCCTTCCCCTCTTTCGTCGACCCTCCACCTTACTGAGAATGACATCCTTCTCCAAGGAATGGTCCCTTCTGACCACATAACCAAAGTGTATGAGACGAAGTCTGGCACCTCCAAGGAGCATTCTGGCTGTACTTCCTCTAGGACCGACCAGTTAGTTCTTTTCGCAGTCCACGATACTTTCATCGTTCTTTGCCAACACCACAGCTCCAAAGCATCAATTTTTCTTCCGTCTTTCTTATTCATTGGTCAGCTCTCACATACGTACGAGGTGATTGAAAATACCATGGCTTGTGTCAGGTGTACCTTAGTCCTCAAGGAGACATCTTTGCTCTTCAGCATTTGAAAGAGGTCCTTTGCAGCTGATTTGCCCAGTGCTATACGTCATCTCTGGTAGCACAGTGTCTAAGGCACTTGACTGCTAACCAGAAGGCTGGTGGTTCAAACCCGCTAGCCGCTCCTCAGAAGGAAGATGGGGCAATCTACTTCCATAGTGATACTGCCTCGGAAACCCAAGGAGGGGTCACTATGAGTCGGGTTTGACTCAAGGGCACATAACAACAATAACAAATACGTCATCTAGTATCCTGCCTGCTGCTTCCATTGGTGGCAATTGTAGAACCAAACAATGTGAAGTCTTTGACAATTTCGATCTTTTCTCCATTTATCGTAATGCTGCTTATAGGACCAGTTGAAGATTTTTGTTTTCTTTATATTGAGATGTAATCCATACTGCAGACTGTATTCTTCAGTCTGCATCAGTAAGTGCTTCAGGTCATCTTCACTTTCAGCAAGCAAAGTTGTGTTGTCAGTGTATCACAAGTTGTTAATGAGTCTTCCTCCAATCTTGATGCCACATTCTTCTTCATATAGTCCAGCTTCTCAGATTATTTGCTCACCATACAGATTGAATAAGTATGGTGAAAGGATATAACCCTAACACACTCCCCTCTTGATTTTAAACTATGCAGTGTTCCCTTTTTTTGTTCGAATGACAGCCTCCTGGTCTATGTACAGGTTCCTCATGAGTACAATTAAGTGTTCCAGAATACCCATTCTTCTCAATGTTATCCATGATTTGTTATGATCCACACAATCAAATGCTTTTGCATAGTCAATAAAACACGTAAAGTAACATCTTTCTGGTATCCTTTGCTTTGAGCCATGATCCATCTGACATCAGCAATGATATCCCTCGTTCTACATCCTCTTCTGAATCTAGCTTGCATTTCTGGAAGTTCTCTGTCAATATACTGCTGTAAATGTTTTTGAATTATCTTCAGTAAGATTTTACTTGCATGAGATATTAATGATATTGTTTGATAATTTCTACATTCTGTGGGATCACCTTTGGAATGGCTACAAATATGGATCTCTTTCAGTCAGTTGGCCAGGTAGCTGTCTTCCAAATCTCTTGGCATAGCCAAGTGAGTGCCTTCAGAAGGGCATCGTTTGTTGAAATGTCTCAGTGGGTATTCCGTCAATTCCTAGAGCCTTATTCTTTGCCAGTTCTTTCAGTGCAGCTTCAACTTCTTCCTTCAATACCTTGATTTTTGAACATATGCCACCTCCTGAAATGGATGGATGAAGATTGACCACTTCTTTTTGGTACAGTGACTCTGTGTATTCCTTCCATCTTCTTTTGATACTTCTGCATCATTCAATATTTTGCCCATAGAATCTTTCAATATTGTAACTCAAGGCTTAAATTTTTTCCTCAGCTCTTTCAGCTTGAGAGATGCCGAGCATGTTCCTCTCTTTTGGTTTTCTAAATCTAAAGAAAAGGTCTTTACACATTTCATTGTGGTAATTGTCTTTGTCTGCTGGAGCTGCTTTTTGAAATCTTCTGTTCTGCTCTTTTGTCTTTGTCTTGTCATTTCTTCCATTTGCTTTAGCTACTCTCCACTCAAGAGCAAGTTTCAGAATCTCTTCTGAAATCCATTTTGGTCTTTTCTTTCTTTTTC
>NW_006921650.1:9224789-9229604 GCF_000298275.1 Orycteropus afer afer | reverse complement strand
TTTTCACAGAAATTCTTCTGCTAGTTGGGGTTTAGTCTACTTCTGTATCCTTCCCTTCAAGGCTCAGGGGTCCAAGATTATCTTCTGTGTCTGTGTCAATTGGTTTCCCTTGTCTTTGTTGAAGAGGGTCTGTGCAGTCCTTCTGCCTAGTCCGCCATCTTGCCGGAACTCCTCTTTTTCATATTTTTAATGATCTCTTGCTTTCTTCGTGGATGTTGCTCTTGATGTCATCCCACAATTCTGGTTTTTGGTCACTAGTGTTTAATGCATCGAATCTATTCTTTAGATGGTCTCTAAATTCAGGAGGGATATATTCAAGGTCATATTTTGGCTCTCGTGGACTTGTTTTAATTAACTTCTACTTCAGCTTGAACTTGCGTTTGAGCAGTTGATGGTCTCTTCCACAATCAGCTGGCCTTGTTTTGGCTGAAGATATTGAGCTTTCCATCACCTCTTGCCACAGATGTAGTCAATCTGATTCCTGTGTACTCCATCTGGTGAAGTTCACGTGTATAGCCGCCATTTGTGTTGTTGACTTGATGAATAAGTCATTGGTCTTGCAAAATTCTGTCATGCAATCTCCGGTGTTATTTCTGTCACCAAGACCAAATTTTCCAACTACCGGTAATTCTTCTTTGTTTCCCACTTTTGCATTCTAATCACCAGTGATAATCAACACGTCTTGATTGCACGTTTGGTCAATTTCAGACTACAGAAGTTGATAAAAATCTTCAATTTCCTCATCTTTGGCATTGGTGGTTGGTGTGTAAATTTGAATAATAGTAGTATTAACGAGTCTTCCTTATAGGCATATGGATGTTATCCTGTCACTGACAGTGTTATACTTCAGGACAGATCTTGAAACATCCTTTGTGATGATGAATGCCACGCCATTCCTCTTCAAACTGTCATTCCTGGCGTAGTAGATCGTATGGTTGTCTGATTCAAAATGGCCAAAACCAGTCCATTTCAGCTCACTCATGCATAGGGTATCAATCTTTATGTGTTCCATTTCATTTTTGACAACTTCCAATTTTCCTAGATTCATACTTCATACATTCCATGTTCCGATGATTAGTGGATGTTTGCAGTTGTTCTCCTCAGTTTGAGTCATGCTGTGTCAGCACATGGAGACTTGAAAGACTTACTTTATCCATATCATTAAGGTTGGTTCTACTCTGATGAGGCAGCTCTTTCCCAGTCCTATTTTGAGTGCCTTCCGACCCAAAGAGCTCATCTTCCTACACTGTGTCGGACGATGTCTCTAAGCTGTTCATAAAGTTGCCCAGTAATGTATCATACAGATTCTGAATATCTTCAAAGAATTTACATTGAAGACATTGGTTTCTTTAATGAAATAACTTTTCATTTTCAATTGCAACTCACAGTAAGAAATACAGGTAGCCCATGGTTTACAATACATTTGAATTACTACACACTGCATTTGTGACTATTTTTTTTATTATGATTTGTTTAGGTATGTATGTATTAAGGTAGATTAGTAAGTTTTTATGTAATGTTTTCAACACATAAAGACAAATACAGATTTCTGTGCAATTGATAAGGTTTTCCCTGGCCAATTTATTGAGAAGTGGATGGTCTCTTCCTTCTTCCTAAGTACCAAAGTAGGATGTAAAACATTGTGTTTATGGACTGTATTATGCCAGTTGACCTAAATGTCTCCCAAGCCTTTGGTCCCTACCCCTCAAGCCCGGTAATTCAGTTCTGTGAGGTATGTGGCTAAGGCTAAGAAGTTCCCTTCCTGTGTCGTATTACATGCATGGATATATTTGCAGCATGTACAAACAGAAGTATCTGCTGCCAGGCCTACATATGCAGTGGTTGTACATCAGTGGCCACATTCCAACCTGTTTGTGTATCTATGTATCCACTCATAAAGTATCATTAGTAATGTTGCAGGATTATAGGTGTAATTGTATTTACCATTGTTGCCTTTTACTTTTGTGTACAAAAGAATGAAATATCATTTGTTTGTTATAGACAAAGTACAAAATTTTTTTTGAACATTTATATCCAAGTGCAGGCTATTTTTCTTCAAGCCCTCATTCCCCTGTTGGAATTCCTTCGGAAGTGTTGGCATAAAGGTTAGACTTTATGACCATGTAAGTGGTTCAGTAGTAGAATTCTTACCTTCCATGTGGATACCTGGGTTTTTTCAGCCAAAACACCTCAAGCATAGCCACCACTTGTCTCTCGTTGGAGGCTTGGGGGTTTGCTGAGCAGGTTTCAGTGGAGTCCAGAATAAGACAGATTTTTGAACATCTGGTACAAGCAAGATACTTAACCTATGTCAAAGATGAACTTTATAATGGGGTGTTATGTATCATTTTGATTTTAAGGTATTGCAAGTTTCCATGCAAAAGACTTGAGTCAGCGCAAGTGATAAATGATATGAGAATAGATTGGTATTTTAACTTTTTGAAATACCGTGATAGAAGTTATTACTTAATACAAGGCAGATTTTTATGTACACGTATCTACACCTTGCCTCATTTATCCGCTCTCCCCCCCATTCCAGTTTACCTGAACAACATGCTGTCTGACCAGAGTCTGTGTCCTTACTCCAAACAACCAAGCTGCATCATTATTTTGATGCTAATCTCACACCACACACCCTATCCCACCTCATTTTCTGTTGAGCTCACTTAACTCCATCTGAACAGATGTGTTCCCTTTTGAATGTGAATCCTGGTTAAGTCCTTTTCTTCCTTTGTGTCTTAACAGATTTGGTCATATGCTTTGATTTTTTAGAAGGAGATGAAGAACTTTATTTGGGAATAAAAAACTCAACTATTAGATTTTCAACAAGTTGAAAAATTCTTTAAGTTCTTTAACGTGGTACTTTCAAACTCTTTTTCAGTCTAACTCATAGTAAGAAACATACTTTATATTGTGACCCAACATGCATATCTATTGTCTATTTTCTGTTCTGTGGAATATCATATTATCGTGTGACCCATAACTTAAAAAACATTGCATTAGGGTTGTGAAATCAGTTAAGTAGGATGCAACTAGAATTTTTTGAAAATAAAGTAGAATAGAAAACAGCATGTATTGCACATATAGTAAATAATTGGTGCATAAAACTGTAAGTTAATTTATATACTGTATAATGTATATCGGATCCTGATATTACAGGTAGTCCCTAAGTTACAATGAGGTTCTATTCAGATGAAGGATCATAAGTCATTGGTTCTGACTTAAATGGAGTACCTTTTTTTTTTCCATTATTACTGTCTTTTATTACCAGTATCTTTTTAAATCCCATCTGTATTTGTCTTTAAGTGTTGAAAACATTACATATAAACTTACAGATGTATCTTGATACATACATACCTAAACAAATCATAATAAAAAAAATCGTTACAAATGCAGTGTGTAGTAATTCAAATGTATTGTAAGTCATGGGCTACCTGTATTTCTTACTGTGAGTTGCAATTAAAAATGAAAAGTTATTTCATTAAAGAAACCAGTGTCTTCAATGTAAATTTTTTGAAAATATTCAGAATCTGTATGAAAGGCTATTTTTTCAACTGTAAAATAGAGACAATAATCTTACCTATTTCATGAGATTTTCATGAGTAAAATGAAGTTTTTAATAGTACCTGGTACTACATAATATTAGGAGCCCAGGTGGCTCAATGGGAGGTCTGGTGGCATAGTGCCTAAAGCATTTGACTGCTAACCAGAAGGCTGGTGGTTCAAACCCACCAGCGACTCCTCAGAAGGAAGATGGGGCAATCTATTTCTGTAGAGATACCCCCTCGGAAACCCAAGGAAAGGTCGCTATGAGTCAGGGTCAACTCAATGGCAATGAGTTAGGTGCTCCACTGGAGAAAGATGTGGCAGTCTGTTTCCATAAAGATTGTTGTTGTTACATGCCATTGAGTCAATATCAACTCCTAGTGACCCCATGTGACAGAGTAGAACTGCCCCATAGTATTTTCTAGGCAGTAATCTTTATGGAAGCAAATCACCAAGTCTGTCTTCTGTGAAACCACTGGGTTAGCAGCCAAGCTAACCACTGTGTTTTGGAAACTCTGTGGGACACTTCTCTGTCATGTAGGGTTGGTTGGTATGAGTTAGAATCAGCTTGACAGTAACAGGATGATACATAGTGTTGGCTAAATATGTGGTATATAGTTACATGATAGCCATACTAATATGGATGTTACCATCATCTAATTGTATATTATGTAATCTTTTTCATTTGTATCTTTTTCTTTTTTTATGTCTATAAAATATTTCAAGCTCATTGTAAAAATATTAGATATCATAGAAAGTTTGAAAACAGCCAATCACATATAGTTCTTCCACCCAAAGATAACCAATACTAAGCTTTTCTTGAGTTTTCTTGCTTTTCTTTGTTACCATAAATGTGATAATATATTTCTATATAAATTTTTTGGTGCAAAATTGATAGAACAATACTTTGCAACCTCCTTGTTTTGTTTAACATTTTCCCCCATTCAGAAAATTGTTAAAACTGACTGCATAGTATTATATTCGCTGCCATCAAGTCGATTCCACCTCATAGTAACCCCTTTGGGTTTCCGAGGCAGTAAATCTTTATGGAAGTAGATTGTCCAGTCTTCCTTCTGTGGAGTGGCTGGTGGGTTTTAACCACCAACCTTATGGTTAGCAGTCATATGCCTTAGACACTAAGCCATCAGAGCTCCTTGAATAGTGTTATAGTATGGGAAATAACATTTATTTTATAATTGACCTATTTATGTTATTTTTTGCTGTTAGAAACACAATGCAATATACATCTTTGTTTATATACTATTTTAC
>NW_006921650.1:9161831-9224689 GCF_000298275.1 Orycteropus afer afer | reverse complement strand
GCTAGAAATGGAATTATTCAGTGAAAGGATATGCCCATTTGAAAGAAACACTGTTGTTGGTATTGCCTTTCAGGAAGTTTGTATCAATTTATTCTCTCATGAGTCCTTTGAAAGTAGCCTCCTCTACTGAAAGTACTCTCCTTAGAAGTCAGTTTTTTCAAAAAAGCTTTGCTATTCTGTGGATTTTCTTCTTTTTCTAGCTTACTTGTATTGCAGTAATAATGATCATTTCAGGTGTACAGTATTTTAGTTATGTGTTATAAATGACTTTTGATGGTTAGCTTGGTAACTTAAATCATTACTTAATATTTTATGAGATACAGTAGTCTAAAAAGCAAATAAATCATTAGAGTCAATTTAGTTTCCCACTGATGTATGGCCATTTAATATCCTTCTAAAAATTCATCTCCTTCTAAAAATGAAAGTTGGAAGAGTTGATTGCTAGTCTTCTTGGAAGAGCTCTGGTAGCGTAATGCCTTAGGCACTTGACTGCTAACCAGAAGGCTGGCAATTCACACCCATCAGCCACTCCTCAGAGGGAAGGTTGGGCAGTAGAGATGCTGCCTTGGAAACCCAAGGAGGGGTCGCTATGAGTTCGGGTCCGACTCGATGGCACATAACAACAGTCTTCTTTGTAAACCATTATATTTGCTTGAAGCATGAACTGTTTAATTTAATGGGATTTCCTTATTTTAATTTAGCTTTGTTTTATTATTATTGTAGGGTTAGTGCACTGAAAGGCTCCAAAGGAAAAGATTGTGAAATTCCTGCACCTATAGGCATTTCAGTAACTGATGAAAATGGAAAAATTATAGGTGAGTGTACTCCAGCTTCTATGGTTGTGAAAAGCGTGCACATTTTTAAAAATTGCTTAGGGGATGGGGAAATAGTAGCTCTTGAGTTTCAAAAGAATTTTTAACAGTAATAGTTTCAGATGCTAATTCATAAAAAAGGAGCTTTCTTTCTTCCCTGCCCCCTCAATATTGACTGTTAGATTTAAAATTATTTTAAAGGTATAAACACATTTACTTGATTTTAAAATACATAACTAGTCTTTCTTCAACCCTTTACAAAAGTTTTACAGGACCAAACTTAATAGAAATTGAATCCTATTGGTTAATAGGTCTTCAGATTTGTAAATTGGAATTTCCTGGTACATGTTTCTGAAAGAAAAAAAAAATGTCTTATTAGTAATCTCCATTTAATAATCTTGCTATAAGTATCTTTCTCTCTTTTTAAGGAGAACTCAATAAAGAGAAGGACAGAATTTTGGTAGCTGAAGGAGGTCTTGGTGGCAAATTACTTACAAATTTCTTACCATTGAAAGGGCAGAAACGGATAATTCACCTTGATCTAAAACTTATAGCTGATGTAGGCCTCGTAGGGTAAGTATCGTTCATATTTTTTTTTATTATACTTTCAGAGAGACAGTTTATAAGTAGGAAATAAATATAAAATGATAATTTGGGGCCAGAAATATTTCTAGTTTATGGAATTTGTGCATTGCTTGTGTACTTGGAGAACACTGCTTAATATAGTTATTTTCATAATGTCAATGTAGAGTTTTCATAGTTCATTTGTAAAAGGAGTATCATAGCAATTGAGAGTAGGTCAGTGGGAATGTTACAGAACGAATGAAAAAGAAAAAAATCGATAAAATGCAGTATTGTAAGACAATAAAGGAATGTTGTAAGATATTAAAGAAAGGATTATAAATTCAAACAAAGCACATTTTAAAAAGTATGCAGAAAGAAGTAAAAAGAAGCTTAAAAAAATGGTGGTGGTATTCTTATAAGTCTTAATGGAGGTATTGCGGTATCAGATGGTAACTTTAATCAGATGATTAATTAAAGAGCAGTACAATCTGTAGGTTGAATCTTGCTGTTACTTTTTTCCTGTCTTTTTGCCTCTGCCTAAGATCTGTTTATCCTCAGTACTACATACCTTACACTGTTGGCTTTTTCTGCTAGCTTCCATTCTTTCATCAAACAATGCTATTTAGCTGTAAGGTTTGCAGCAGTGGTACCAGACTAGAGGAGGACTGATAGAAAATAAAGCAGAGAAACTTCAGCTTTGCATTTCTTTTAGGCTCTCTCTCTTCCTAAACCAACCAACCAACCAACTCCCCTCCCCCCAAAAAACAAGATACCAAGCCTGTTGCCATCAAGTTGATTACAGTTCATGATGAAAAACTGCTCCATCGGGTTTTCTTGGTTGTAATCTTCGCCAAGCAGTTTGCCAGGGCTCCTGTGGCACTACTGGGTGGGTTTAACTGCCAGCCTTTAAGTTAGTAGCCAAGTGCAAGCCATTCATGCCGCCCAGGGGCTTTTCTCCGTACCCTCACTACAGTTTATGTAGTAATCAAATAGAAGGCCTAAGGAAAAGATATGGCAATCTGTCTGGTTGATCCTCTGTTCAAATGACCAGTTCCATTCCCTGCGTTCCATAGCTGCTTTCTAAGCTCTTTCCATCCTCTTTTCAGCTGTCTGCTTGCTTCTTTACAGAAAACCTGTCTGAATCCCTTGGCCTTCCTGTCTAGCCCCTGGGTCTTACCACCAGTGGCTTAGAGGTCACAGAGTCCTCACTCCTGTTTGTAGCAGGGAAAGTTGTGATCCTAACATTCCAACTTGCCATTCTGATTTAATTTTTTCAATAAAACATTTAGGATGGCTATGAAGCGTACCCGTTGCAGTCAGTTGATTCCTATTCATTGCAGCTCTATAGGATAAAACAGAACTACTCCATAGAGTTTCCAAGGCTATAAATCTTTATGGAAGCAGACTGCCAAATCTTTCTCCCATGGAACAGCTCATGGGTTCAAACCACAAATTTTCCATTTAGGAACTTAACCACTGTACCACCGGGGCTCCCTTATGAAGCATAAATTCTTTAATAACATACATTCTGCAAAAACATTAAAGACTTAATAGGGCCTTATGGGAAAACTGGGAATCCAGCCATTAACAGTCTTATTTTAGCAGAAAACTGTCTTGAGTTCCAAAGACATA
The DNA here is from genome assembly GCF_000298275.1 of Orycteropus afer afer. NCBI lineage: Eukaryota > Metazoa > Chordata > Mammalia > Tubulidentata > Orycteropodidae > Orycteropus > Orycteropus afer. The sequence continues at coordinate 9,221,681 of NW_006921650.1, read as the reverse complement.
CCTTTATAGACTTTTTTTAAAATTGTTACAGTGTAAGAAAAGCCTAGAAAAACTGAGTAGTAAAAGTTAGGGATGACATGGAAGTTAGATTCTGGGTTGGTATCAAAGTCTTTGGGAGTTGGCTGGCTGGTGTTAAGTTATGCAACCATTCAGGGCCTTTGTTTTTATCTTCTTTAATGGGGAATGGGGATAATTCTCATCATAAAATGTTAGGTAAAATAATGCATTTATAGCATAACGTGTTTGTCATTTATGAATGTTCAGTGAATAATGTCTGCAGCTGCTATCATCAGCATTCGTATTTTGCCAGCTTATTGGAGACTACGTGTAGTGAGTTCATTTTGCATCTACTGTATTCGAACATACAAAGTTGGTGCAGGACTGTGCAACATTTCATTTTGTTATACTTAAGTTTGCCATGCTTAAGAGCTGACTTGCAACCAGCAACACCACAAAGCAAAATATTGGACTTCCAGAAATGGGTTTGAAATTAAAAACAGTAACATCAAAAATATTAGCAGAATGTCTAATATTTATTCTAAACCAAAAATAAAACCTACTGCATCGAGCCAATTCTAATTTAAAACCACCCCCATTGGGTTTCCAAGGCTATAAATCTTTACAGTAGTAGATTGCCTCATCTTTCTCCAGCAGAGCAGCCAGTGGGTTTGAATCACTGACCTGGTTAGTAGCCAAATGTCTTACTCACTGTGCCTCTGGAACTCCTTAATATTTATTCTAGTACTTTTAAATTAGGCAACTATTCTTGGAAATTTACCAATGTGAATACTGGCATAAACAGATATCCTTTAGCTGGTTTCAGGAATGATCTGAACCATAGAAGAAAAGTGTTGCATACTAGTATACTTGTACTACTATTGTCAGACCTGATTTCTGCATAGATTCAATTTTAGCCTCCAAAATTTTCATTAGATACTTTTCAAAGGAAAATCTAAAATGTTGATTCTTCAGTAGAGTAAACCACTGGTATGTCTACTTTCTACTAGTACTTTGATCTTTGCAAATATTATGCTTGAGGTTTTTTGTACAGAATCGCTATTAAGAAATTAAGAGGATATTGAAAAGAAACAAACAAGTCTAGCTAGTGACACGGACAAAAATGGTTATAATTTGCTTTTCACAAAATTTCCAAGAGCCTGAGTATAACAGGATCTAAGACTAGTTTTGTATGCTCCAGAATCATTAAGAAATCTTACTGAATTTTGAGGAAGACAGAGAGAGGTGCATGGGAGGTACAGACAACAAAGATGAACCCTTTTGCACATATAGTACTGTGTTGTCAGTGATGGCAAACATTGACATATGGGTGGATAGATGGGTGGACAGGCTGAACGATTAGGTATGTCTATGCAGGAGAGAGCGTGCCCATGACCATGTATAGGGTTGGCAGACAGTGTTTCTACAAGTGTATTTTTATGTTGTATAAGAATTTCTAGGTACATAGTAGAGCTAAAAAGGGACAAGGTTGTAGTCACTTTTTGACCACAGCCAGCTACCCGGAGGGAGCGATTAGTTAGACCTGTGGGCTTGGGACCATGGTTGCAGGGGGCATCAAGCTCATTGGCATAACATACTACACAAAAACATTGTTTCATATCCTACTTTGATGAGTAGTGACTGGGATCTTAAAAGCTTGCAAGTGGCCATCTAGATGCAACGATGGGTCTCTCATCGTCTAGAGCAAAGAAGAGTGAAGAAAACCAAAGACCCATGGAAACAATTAGTCCAAGACACTGGTACACCATGCGATCCTCAGGCTATATGACTGTGAGACCAGAAAAACTAGGTGGTGCCCAGCTACCACTGTCAGCCACTCAGAGGGAAATCTATGTAGGAGATCCTGGATAGAGTGGGAGAACAATGTGGAACAAAACTTAACATCATTAAGAAAGAGGGGGGTGCAGGTTTGCTGGTCTGACAGAGCCTCTTGGAACCCCTGAAACTATGGTCCCTAGCTCCCCCTTCAGGTCTGGAATTGAACCCACACCTGTGGTTTCCAGCCAAACAAAAGACAGGCTTATGAGCTGAACATTTACATTAGGTAGATAGACTCCTTGGAGAGATCAGTCATGGGAAAATCAAAGGGCTGTGTATGCACAGGGAGACAGCTTGGGTGGGCAGGAGTGCGTGGGAGGGAACGACACAGGGAAGAGATTAAATATGGGGAGGAAGTGGGAGCTGTTGCATTGTGGGAAATTACAGTCAATGTTATGAGTCAAAGTATATGTGAACTGCTGTATGGAGAATGAATTTGCTCTGTGAACTGTCACCCATATCACAATAAAAATTAAAAAAATCTTCCTGAATTTTATTTTAAATTGTGGGGTATTTTTGTTTTTCAAATAGGAAATTTATTAAAAGAGTTCCACTATGGAGCTTATAAAATTTTACAGAAATCCAAATGAATATTTGCAAAACATTATATAATTATACTAAATGAAAATTTGGCAGAGATTTTGAAAGTGCTTTTTCAAGTTTGAATGAAAACTCAGTGAAGGCAGGGATCATATGTGTCTCATTGAATGCTGTGTATGTTGTATCTGGAGCTCTGGTAGTGTAGTGCCTAAGGCGCTTGACTGCTAATCAGAAGGCTGGCAGTTCAAACCTGCCAGCCACTCCTCAGAAGGAAGGTTGGGCAATCTGCTTCCGTAGTGATACTGCTTCAGAAACCCAAGGAGGGGTCGCTAGGAGTCGGGTCCAGCTCGACGGCATATAACAACAACAACATATCTCGTATCTAGTACATTGCCTGACATAAAGTCAGTGCTTAATAAATTTTTGTTGGATGAATTTAAGGAAAATACCTGAATGAGATTTATGAAATCATCTTCAAGTGACCTCTGAGTCTTAGTACTTTCCATACATGATAGGCCTTTCTTTAGGGAAATTTAGCAATAAAATCAAAAAGCTTTAAAATGAACTTATGTTTTAGTCCAATATTTCTTAATCTAGAAATTTATCCCAAGAAGACAATAAAAATAGGTGCTGAGGTTCAAGGATAGTCATTATACTGTTTTAAGTTTTTAGAAAAGCTAAAAATATATATTCATTTACATAAAGATAAACATCTCACTGCCGTTGAGTCGAATCCGACTCATAGCGACCTCTCCTTGGGTTTCTGAGGCGGTGTCTCTATGGAAATAGATTGTCCAGTCTTCCTTCCAAGGAGTGGCTGGTGGGTTTGAACTGCTGGCCATCTGGTTAGCAGTCAAATGCCTTAGGCACTACGCCACCAGAGCTCCCAAAGATAACCTTCTGTCACTCAGAGGTGACTGTTAATATCAATGTATGTCTTTCTGGCTGTATACAGATTTTTTTGCAGTGTTATTTATAATAGTGAAAAATTAGAGACACTTAAATGTCTTAAAACAATAGGAAATTAGTTAAATTATGGCTCACCCTTAAAAGATGTTTACTTTGTATTATTCAGTTTAGAAAGGACAACTAACTTATGTAATAGTCTTTAAAAAAAAATCAAATTTGAATCTGATCAAGTCTTTATGTCCAACAACCAATTTATAGAAAATGCAAAGGCAAAGGATTATATCAAATGACACCATAGGAGTGTCAAGGAGCAAGATCTAGAGTGGGAGAGAAACTACAGATGACCTGGTTTCTTAAAAAAAAAAAAAAAACTGAACAATGAGGAAACGAAGTGATGGGGAGCCTATATCAAAAGAGACATAGCAAATGATTATATGTAGACCTATTGGGTTACTATTCAGACAAACAACTTAAAAAAAATAAATAAAAGCAGGTATTGGATGTATATTGATAATTGCTGAAGCTAGTTAGTTGATCTTTAAGTGGGATTCATTTTTCTTCTCTACTTTTGTATGTTTTTGACACTGTCCATATAATTTTTTTTTAAAGACAGTCCCTGTTATGTCAGTGTTTAGCCAGAGATGATGAGATTGCAAGTAGTTTTTTATTAGTTTTTTTTTTATGATTCCAAGTTTGTTTGTTCCCATAGTTAGACTAACAATTACTTTGTTGTTGAGTTGGCTGTAACTCATCGTGACCTTATGTATAACAGAACAAATATAGCCCAATTCTGTGCCATTCTCAACAGTTGTTGGTGTATTTGAGTCCTTTTGGTATGTTGTAGCCATTGTGTCAGTCTATTTCATGGAGGGTTTCCATAAGAAATTACTTTACTGATTAACATGGTGGCATTAAGGAAGAGGAAGACAGAGAGAGGTACATGGGAGGTGTAGACAACAAAGATGAATCCTTTTGCACATACAGTACTTCGTTGTCAGTGAAGGCAAACACGGGTATACAGGTGGATAGATGGGTGGACAGGCAGAACTATTAGGTATGTCTATGCAGCAGGGAGTATACCCAAGACCATGTATAGGGTTGGCAGACAATGGTTCTACAAGTGTATTTGTATGTTCTGTAAGAATTCGTAGGGGTATATTAGAACTAACAAGGGATAAGGTTGTAGTCACTTCTTGGTCACAGCCAGCTACCCAGAGGGAGCGAGTAGTTGAACCTGTGGGCTTGGGACCATAGTCGCAGGGGACATCAAGCTCAGTTGGCATAACATACTACACAAAACATTGTTCCACCTCCTACTTTGGCGAGTAGCAACTGGGATCTTAAAAGCTTGTAAACAGCCATCTAGATGCAACAGTGGGTCTCTCCTCATCCAGAGCAAAAAAGAATGAAGAAAACCAAAGATTCATGGAAGCAATTAGTCCTTGTGACTGGTACACCATGCGATCCTCAGCCTTTATGACTATGAGACCAGAAGAACTAGATGGTGCCTGGTTACCACTGTCAGCCACTTGGAGGGGGGATCTATGTAGGAGATCCTGGATAGAGAGGGAGAACAATGTGGAACAAAACTCAGAATCATTTGGGGGAAAAGAAAGGAGGGGGGACCAGGTTTGCTGGTCTGATAGAGCCTGGTGGAACCACTGAGACTATGGTCCCCAGCTGCCCTTCAGGTCTGGAACTGAACCCACACCTGTGGCTTCCAGCCAAACAAAAGACAGGCATATGAGTTGAACATATACCTGAGGTAGATACACTCCTTGGAGAGAACAATCATGGGAGAAAAAAGGGCTGTTTATGCACAGGGAGACAGCTCAGGGGACAGGAATGCATGGAGTGATGGACACAGGGAAGAGGTAACTATTGGCAGGAAGTGGGAAGGGAGCTAGTGTTGCATTGGGGTAAATTGTAGTCAGGGTCTTGAGACAATGTGTGTGTGAACTACTGAATGGAGAGTGAATTTGCTCTGTAAACTTTCACCCGAATCACAGTTAAAAAAAAAAAATTGAGAAAGAAATTACTTTACTTCCCCATTACTGAAAACATACTATATTTCTGGCATGAATGCATCTTTACCTTTTTTATAAGTGTATTTTGTTCCTCAAGTTTTTCAAGATAATTTTTAATCTATATTAGATTTTTAATCCTAGAAATATTCAAGAGGTCTACTTCTTGAATTGTTAGAATTTTAGAGATGAGCAAGTGTTGATACTTGTAATTTATATTTTTATTTTCTCATTTCAGATTTCCAAATGCTGGAAAATCTTCTTTGCTAAGTCAGGTTTCTCATGCAAAACCTGTGATTGCAGATTATGCATGTAAGTGTAATTTGATTGTGTATTTTAATGTGTATAGGTAAACTTTTAAACACTTGTTATTATTGTTGTTATGTGCCATCGAGTCGGACCTGACTCATAGCGACCCTTCCTTGGGTTTCCGAAGTGGTATCACTACAGAAGTAGATTGCCCAACTGTACTTAAGGATAAAATAACAACCCAAGAGCAAGTCTTAGTTTGAAAACTCTTTGCAGGTAGGATACCATTCATTTCACATTTTTTTAAACACATTTTATTGAAATATAATTTATATACAGTGAAATACACAAAACTAAAGTGACATGGGTCAGTGCTTTTTTTTTTGCCATTGTTCCCTCCCCTCCCCGTCCACCCCTGGTAACCAACAATGAGTTTCCTTCTATATATAAACCTTTCCTTGACTTTTTACAATAATGAACTAATATTGTATTTGTCCTTCTGAGATTGACTTACTACACTTAGCATAATGTCCTCCAAGTTCATCCACGTTATGTGGTGTTTTGTAGATTCTACGTTATTCTTTAGTGTTGCGCAGTATTCCATTGTGTGTGTGTACCATAGTTTGGTTATCCATTCTTCTGTTGATGGGCACGTTTCTGTCCTTTGGTATGTAAATAGTGCTGCAATGAACATGGGTGTGCATATATCTATTCTTGTCCTGGCTCTCACTTTTTTAAGGTATATACCTGGTAATGGGATTGCTGGGTCACATGGTATCTCCAGTTCCTGCTTTCTAAGGAATCGCCATACTTTCCACAGTGGTTGTATCAGTTCACAGTCCCACCACCAAGGCTGTAAATCTTCACGGAAGCAGATTGCCTCATCTTCCTCTCTAGGGCAGCTGGTGGGTTTGAACTTCTGACCTGTGGTTAGCAGCCAAATGCCTCACCCACTATGCCATCAGAGCTCCTTAAGTAACACTAAATAAGGACCATATGCACCTGTTCCAACTGACCTACAAATAATTCTTAAAGACATAGGAACTGATCTCGTTTGTAACCTGGGGACTGCCTGTATGAGTGAAAGAGAATGGAGGTGAGGGGCCTTCCAGCCAGAATAAATAGTATTTACACAAGGACTCTGTGCAGGAAGTAAATTTGTATTTAACATGAAGCAAGCAAAAGAATGAGTCAACATAAGGACTGGAAATGTAACTAAAGATCATATCATATAGGCCATGTATTCTGTATTTGCTCATTATATCCTCAAAACAGTTGGAGGATGTTTATGCAAGGCATAAATTAATAGATTTGCTTTTCAAAAAGATGTCTGCCTATAATGTGGAAATGGATTGGAATGGGACCTAAGTGCATCTGGGAAGGCCAGTTAGTAGGCTACTGCAGTAGCTCATTGGGATATAGTAGAAGCTTCGACTTAGAGAAGTGAATGAATAATATGATATCTATTTTGGTTACCTAGTGCCACTCTGACAGGAGTGTACCACAGATGGGATTACTTGAAGATACAAGAGTTTTTTCTCTTCCAGTTTGGAGGCTTTAAGTCCTAGTTCAAAGTGCCAGGCTCTAGGGGCTGGGTGAAAGCACCTCACCCTTGGGCGTCAGCTCTGCCTCCTGCTCCCGGCCCACTAAAGCTGGAGGCTTTTCCTCACTCAGCTGCTGGCTGCTGAGGCTAACAAGCCCAAGGTTGACAAGTAACAAGGCACAGTCCGCATGTTACCAAACCACATGGCAGGCCATTAATTTAAGAACATTGAACTTCCCAAGGTTGGCAGAGCATAGCAGGCTGCTGAACAGTGACATGACTACATGCAGGGTTCAAGCGTGCCATAAGCTAGAGACCGTTTCCCAAGGCTGCTTCTTATATTCAGGAAGCAAACCACATCCGTAAGGCAGCTACTCAACTGCTTACAGTAGATTCCACCATGGAGTTGATTACCAGTCTCATCATGGGGAATAGTACATCCAGCTGCCCAGCCACTCAACCAGGCCCAGCCAAGTTGACACACAAACTTAACTACCACAGTATCTCTGCCAAAAATAAATAAAAGACAGAATGATTTAACCTGGAAAATGAAAACAAGCCATTCTAAAATTAGAATCTGATGGAGTAGAGTTGATTTTGGATTTTCATGGTCAGTATTTATTATATTACAGGGAACTCTTGAGAAGGAAAGAGAAGGAAAAGCAAAAAAGTAATGAGAACGAGACTTTCAGGACTAGTGAGGCTTAAAGATGACTGAATGAGAAAGAACTAGAAAAGTCCCATCAACAGACATAAATTTAAATTCTGCACCTTCCCCCCACTTTAGAACTTAAAAAGAAAAAAAATTTCTGACTCACTGTTCTTCACCATCCTTACTGTGCTCATTAAAGTCCTATAAAGGAAATTTGAGGCTCACTAACTAGGGTAGTGGAGCTCTGGTAGCATAGTGGTTAAGATACTTGCCTGCTAACCAGACGGCTGGCAGTTCAAACCCACCATACACTCCTCGGAAGGAAGGTTGGGCAATCCTACTTCCGTAGTGATACTGCCTCGGAAACCCAAGGAGGGGTCACTATGAGTCAGGTTTGACTTGACGGCACATAACAACAACAACAACTAGGGTAGACCTTTGTTTTGCAGATTATTAAAATCTCTATTTGCCCTTTCCCAAGTACATCATAAATAGCAAGAATAATTACATCTTCCATTTCAAAAGTTTATGAAATTCTAATGAGAATTATGTTATTGATAAATGTTAAACTAATCCCCAAAATTCCTAAAAGAACGTATTCTGAATTAAACTGTTCACAGAAAAAGAAATAATTATTTAGTCTATGTATAATTCTAATTTCTGAGTACCATCTTTTATTCCAGCCATAATTTGTTGTTATTATTGTTTTAGTTACAACAGTAAAGCCTGAACTTGGAAAGATTATGTACAGTGATTTCAAACAGGTGGGTATTTTTAAAGTAAGGCATTTGGTTAGAAGTACAAGTACCTGCTTTTGGTTCTTTTTGTTAGTTGCCATCGTGTTGATTGCGACTCATGGGACCCCATGTGTGCAAAGTAGAACTGCTTCAGAGGGTTTTCAAGGCTGTGACCTTTCAGGGTCATACCACCAGGCCTTCTTCTGAGGTGCCTTTGGGTGAGTTTGAACGGCCAGCCTTTTGGCTGATACACGAGCACATAGCATTTGTATCATCCAGGGACTCCTTGCTTTTCTTTCCTTGTATTTTATAAAATTTGTCTCTTTCTCTGGTTTTGGTGGGGAGAGAGGTAGGAAGTTTTTGCTTTATGATAAGTAATACCATAGTGAAATTAATTCTGCTGAACATATGGCAGTAAAATATTGTATAAGAATTTAACTTCTTGTGCTTTTAAAAATTAGGCCTAGTTAGTTAGTTGCTACAATACTGTATCTTCTTAACTTCTTTAATCTATTTCTTCTTATTGCAAGTCCCTATTTTATTGCTGTATTTGATTATTGATTTCCATTTCCTAAAAACGTTTACTAAAATCCAAAAAAGTAATTCTTTGGGCAAAAAAAAAAAAAATAACCTATTAAAATTTATTTTCTTTGTTAAGAAATAATTTATAGATTATCTGTATAATTAGAGTGAATAAAAACTAAAATTAAAAAAGTAAAAATTTGATATGTATAAATTATAAGTAAATGCTTATTCTTACCATAAAAGCTTGAACAAGTGTGTTAAATCTTTAAGTAGCCAAGTGAAATGAGTAAACAATTACTTAGAAGGAATTAAAGTAGTAAATGATCAGTTTGGGAAAATTGTCCAGCACCTTGAATTATTAAGAAACATAATTAAAATAACTAGTTTATAACTATTAAATGTAGCCATTATTATCAGGACTATGAAGAAACAGGTGTTGCTAATCATACATTAGGAGCTCTGGTAGTGTAGTGCCTAAGGCACTTGACTGCTAACCAAAAGGCTGGTGGTTCAAACCCACCACCAGCCACTCCTTGGAAGGAAGGTTGGGCAATCTACTTCTGTAGTGATACTGCCTGGGAAACCCAAGGAGAGGTCTCTGTGAGTTGGATCTGACTCCATGGATGTGAGTTTGGTTTTTGGTTTGATTCATTTATAATAGTGATACAACCGTAAAAAACAGGAAAACTTAAAAACTGTAAAATATTGCAAAGTAAGTGTATACATACAAGATGATATTAATATAGAGAATAATACTTAGAAGAAAAGAAAACACTGTTTATATCTAATTTTTAGTCAGATCAATAGAGAACCTGAAGAAGTGTTTCAGGGTGTGAGATCTCTGTTGTGCACAGTGCATTTGTACACAGTACATTGTCTTATAGCCACAACTTCCTTTGAGACTGAATTCATTGTTCACATGGAACATGCAGGTAGAGCAGGGGTCTCATCTCTTACTGCATATCGTTTTGCACATAGTATATAATCCTGTGAAATAATTAAAAAGAAATAATATATATCTATTTTTAGTAATATAACAAAAATCACAACCATTTATAAATAAATAAATAATGCTTAGAGCCTAGTTGAAACCAAATTTCAATGGTGTAGGTAATTTTTTATCAGTTTCCTAAGTGATTGTGATGCACAGTGGGGTATGAAAACCACAAGTGTAGAATAATAACTTACCACAAGAAAAGTGGAAAGATAACTATATTCTTTTAATTTATAAGAATGGTCAGTAATCCTCCTAGTATAATATGGACAGAGAGAAGAACAATGGTCTCTAATAAAAAATTATAAATAAAATTTAAAACTTACAAGTATAGAGCTACATTTAGTTAATGTGTATTTTAAAATCTTTGTAAAATTTTAAGGCATTCTGATGGTGCAATGGTTAAATGTTTAAGAATTTAGCTTGTAGACATTGAAATCTATGAAAAATTCTGATTGAACAATATAATATATGGAATTTTATTGAAAATTATCTGATAGAGGAATGTTCAACTAATCCATAAAATCCCTACATTGTTTGATTAGTAAGTAAAAATAGGACTCTCATTACTGATAACAAAGGATTTTGGTTCTTAATGTATCTATTTTGCCATAAAGGAAGCTTGGCTTTTTCAAAGATGAAGTGGTAAGCACAAATTAGGAACTGTTTATATTTGAAATATCATGAAAATTTTAGATATGATCATACTTGTGTTTTTTAACTTTTTCTTTTTCATCAAATCATTTTAACTTTGTGTTAGATATCTGTAGCTGATCTTCCAGGCTTGATAGAAGGAGCACATATGAACAAAGGAATGGGCCACAAATTCCTGAAGCATATAGAAAGAACTAAACAGCTACTTTTTGTTGTAAGTCATATGCATACCAGTTTAATGTTCAAATGAATGTGAAAGTCAGTGAATTCAATTGCCTTCGAAAATTTTTGTAGTGATAAAATTTAAAGGTAAAGTAGCATATGTTATTCTGATAAGTCAATTTGGATGGAGGTCTTACAGAGTGATTTTAGTTTGCACTATGGGAATGACATGTCATTGTTGAAGTTTACGTCATCAGATATAACTTTGACTGTAATTGCCAAGATTTTTTTTCTGAAATTGTGCTTTAGGTGCAGATTTACAGAGCACAGTTTGTTTTACATTCCACATTTTGTGTATGTTTGGTTTCGCTACCCAATTACCATCCCCAACCCTAACCCAGTCCCCCCACCCCCCGCCCATGCCCCTGATAGTTATGCACTCCTGTGTGTCCTATGTTTCCTCCGTGTGAATGTTGCCTCCCTGGTATCCCGTGGTTGACTGCTCCGAGGGATGCATCTCCGTAGAGTATGTGGGTGCGTCAGCCTGGGTTGAGCGGTCTGCATGTATGTCTTATTTACTACTGGGCTGAGAGCCAGTGCCTGGGAGTGAGTTTTATTCCAGGCCTGAAGTGTATCCCTAGGCCATAGTTTGGTGGTCCCACCAGACTCATACTCCATCTGACCAGTAATTCTGGTCATTATTGTGGTTTTGGATTTTGTTCTATGTTTTTCCTGATTTTTAATGTACTGTATTACAAAGTGGGAGCTCTGATAGCTTAGTGCTTAAGGCACTTGACTGCTAACCAGAAAGCTGGCGGTTCAAACCCACCAGCCACTCCTCTGAAGGAAGATGGGGCAATCTACTTCCGTAGTGATACTGCCTTGGAAACCCAAGGAGGGGTCGCTATGAGTTGGAATAGACTTGAGGCAGTGAGTTTGGTTTGGTTTTGGTTTATATTACATAGTATCCATTTCCTACTTCACTGATGGTATAAAAGTTATGTATGAGATTATCCATATCAGTATAAATTGTTTTATCTTCACTTGTTTCTTGTTTATTTAATGACAGTCATTTTATGAGAATAGTTATAATTATCTTGACAACTTAATTTGTCTTGTTTAGAGTTAATGGAATTACAGTAGAGTACAGATTGAGGAATTATTTTTAGCTTGAGAGGCTAAAACATTGAAACATAGTGATGTATAGTTGTTGTCCTTATATTATCTTTCTCTGTTTCTTTTCAGGTTGATATTTCTGGATTTCAGCTTTCTCCTCAAACTCAATACAGAACTGCCTTTGAAACAGTAATACTTCTTACAAAAGTAGGCTTTGTATTTTCTTATGTTTTATATCTGGTCTAATACGCAAATATGTAGGACTGTATGAAATAAGGCAGCTCTGGTGGCATAGTGCCTAAAGCATTTGACTGCTAACCAGAAGGCTGGTGGTTCAAACCCACCAGCCACTCCTTGGAAGGAAGATGGGGCAATCTACTTCCATAGTGATACCACCTCAGAAACTCAAGGAGGGATTGCTATGAGTCTGATCCAACTTGACGACAGTGAGTTAGAGTATATGAAATAACATATGATCATTAGAATAATTACATATCCCACCTCTGCTTTTTACAGATTTAATGGCAGTTGAAGAATTAATCTATAGTTGTTGTTTCCAGTTCATCCCCATCTCCTGTTCCTCAAACTACTACAATCTATAAAGCCCTCCTTAATTCGATATCCTTCCTAGATAGTCCTCAGGTTTTTCTTGCTTGAACTCTAAAGTAATGACTCTTTTTCTACTTGAAACATTCTCCATTCTTGGCTTCATGAGTCAGTCTGCTGGCTCTATTCCTACTTCTTAGGCTATTTTTCAGCTTACTTTTTAGCCTCTTATGGGAGGTCTGGTGGCATAGTGCTTAAGGCATTTGACTGCTAACCAGAAGGCTAGTGCTTCAAACCCAACAGCTACTCTTCGGAAGGAAGATTGGGCAATCTACTTCTATGGTGATACTGCCTCGGAAACCCAAGGAGGGGTTGCTTTTGATTCGGGTCTGACTTCATGGCAGTGAGTTTGGTTTATTTGTTCATACTTCAAAGATCATTGTCCAGAGATCTACCTTAAATCTCTTGTGTAATTTTACCCACTTCTATTACTGTTAAGGAGCCCTTGTGGCGCAGCACATTAGACTTGTTGTTGTTGTTGTTGTTGTTATGTGCCATCGAGTCAAACCTGACTCATAGCGACCCCTCCTTGGGTTTCTGAGGCAGTATCACTACGGAAGTAGGATTGCCCAACCTTCCTTCCGAGGAGTGGCTGGTGGGTTTGAACCGCCAGCCCTCTGGTTAGCAGGCAAGTGTCTTATCCACTATGCTACCAGAGCTCCCTTAGGTTAGCAAATTAGGTTAGGCTGTTAACGAAAAGGCTGGCTGTGTGCATATACCCAGATGTTCTGCAGGAGAGGACACCTGGTGATATGCTCCCATAAAGATCATAGCCTTGCAAACCCTGTGAGGCTGTTCTTCTCTCACATTGGGTCACTGTACATCAAAATTTGACTCAACCTCACCTAACAATAATAGTTGCTTCAGTTTCAGTTAATATATTGAAGACTAATTATAGATATTAGGAGCTCTGGTAGTGTAGTGCCTAAGGCACTTGACTGCTAACCAGAAGGCTCATGGTTCAAACCCACCAGCCACTCCTCGGAAGGAAAGTTGGGCAATCTACTACTGTAGTGATAACGCCTCGGAAACCCAAGCAGGGGTCACTATGAGTGGGGTCCGACTCGATGGCAAGTAACAACAACAATTATAGATATTAAATCTCTATCTAAAACCCAGATCTTTTGTTTGTGCTTTAGATTAGACATCTTTGATTGGACATCCTGTGACTACCTTAAACTTAATATGTATAAAACAGAACTCATTTTATTTCTCTCCCCAGTCTCCCCCAAAACATTATGGGGTGGTTGTCTTGATTCTGTCTTTCTTACTACTTAGATCAGGCCTTGTAGTTGTATATCCTAAGTATTCCTGAAATCCATCTACTTGTCTTAATGTACACTGTCACTCATCAACCCCTTTCACTAGACTGTTATAAGTTCCTTCTGTCTGACCTCTCTGCTCTTAGTCTCACTTCTCTCCAGGCCTTTTTTTTTTTTCCCATGTGGCACCCAGAGTGATCTTTGTAAAACAACTAAACTGATGTCATCTCCCTATTTAAAAAACTTCAGTGATCCTCCATTGCTCTTAGGTTAAAATTTAAACTGAATATACTTTATGAAGGAGCTCTGGTGGTGTAGTGCCTAAGGCATTTGATTGTTAACTAGAAGACTGGCGCTTCAAACCTACTAGCCACTCCTTGCAAGGAAGATTGGGCAACCTACTTCCATAGTGATACCACCTGGGAAACCCAAGGAGGAGGGGTCGCTATGAGTGGAATTGACTCGAAGGCGGTGAGTTTGGGTTTTTTTTTTTTTATATATACTTTATGAGCTTTGGCAAAGTTGATGACCTTTTTTTTTTTTTTCCTCATTACTCCCTGCTCCTCTACCCCATTGCATTCTACATTCTAGCCATGTCAGACTTATTTGATTTCTCTCTAATTCACCGTGATGCCTCTAACATCAAGAATTTGCAGGTCTTATTTCCTTTGCCAAGAGAACATTGTCCTTCCTATCTCTCATTTCTGGCTAACTCATACTTATTCCTTAGGTTTCAGTTTAGATTAGGATCCCCTCAGGAATTCTGCCCTCCTCTACTAATCTTAGGAGCTCTGGTAGTATAGGGATAAGGCACTTGACTGCTAACTGGAACATCAGCTGTTCAAACCCACCAGCTGCTCTGTGGAAGGAGGACCGGGCAATCTACGTCCGTACAAATTTACAGCCTCAGAAACCCAATGGGGGTCACTATGAGTCAGAAACGACTCAATGGCAGTGAGTAAAAGTACTGCTAATCTGAGTTAGGTTCCCTTTATGCTACTGCAACACGCATATGTCCCTGTCATAGAACTCATCAAATTCAATTGCAGTTGCCTTATTTCTTGCTTATTTTCTTTATGAGGTGAAGGACCATATAATAGTAAGTATTTTTAAACAATAATAATGGCTAACGTTTACTGAGTATTTATTATGTGCCACATCCTTAACATAAATTATGTTTTAATTTTCACAAAATTCTGTGAGGTAGGTACTACCCTTACCCACCCTCCAGCATCCTGCTTACAAAAGTTAATGTTAATTGCCCAAGTTCAGAAAGCTACTAAGTGGTAAATTCAGTTCAATCTCAGGCAGTTTGATTGTAGGGCTTAATACTGTTAAGCACCTGCATTAGGTATCTCACTGCCATCAGGTTGATTTTGACTTACAGTGACCCCCATTGGGTTTTTAAGGCTGTAAATCTTTGTAGAAGCAGACTTCTTCCTTCTGAGGAGCAGCTGGTAGGTTTGAGCCACCCACCTTTTGGTTAGCAGCCAAGAGCCTTAACCACTACAGAGCCAGAGCACCTTCTGTTAGTTATCTAGTGCTGCTGTTAGAAATACTACAAATGGATAATCAACAGAAATTTATTTTTTCATGGTTTGGGAGGCTAGAAATCTGAATTCATGGTGCTGTCTCTAAGGGAAGGCTTTCTCTGTGTTGGATCTGGAGGAAGGTCCTGGTCTCTTCTGAGCCTCTGATCATAGGTGATCCTCATGTGGCTTGTCATCTCTCTTCCCCATCTCTTCTTGTTACCTGCCTTGTTTAATCCCTTTTACAGTTCAAAAGAAATTAACTCAGGACACACTCTTCATTATTCCTTCCTCATTAACATAATAAAGACAGCCCCTTCCCAAATTGGGATTTAACCACAGGCATCTCACTGCCAATGAGTCCATCCCACTCATAGTGACCCCTCCTTGGGTTTCCAAGGCAGTATCACTATGGAAGTAGATTGCCCTATCATTCTTCTGAGGAGTGTCTGGTGGGTTTGAACCGCAAGCCTTCTGGTTAGCAGTCAAATGCCTTAGGCACTATACCACCATTTTGTTGTTGTTGTTGTTATGTGCCGTCGAGTGGGCCCCGACTCATAGCGACCCCTCCTTGGGTTTCCGAGGCAGTATCACTACGGAAGTAGGATTGCCCAACCTTCCTTCCAAGGAGTGGCTGGTGGGTTTGAACCACCAGCCTTCTGGTGAGCAGTCAAGTGCCTTAGGCACTATGCTACCAGAGCTCCTATACCACCATAGAGGTTAGGATTTACAATATATGTTTTTTGGGGCACAATTCAGTCTGTTGTTATGCCCAGTTCTTGAATCCCCAGAAACCACCAAGGAGCCAATTCCGCTGCAAAAGCATAGGGGTTGTTTATTCAAGCTTGAGCTCGGACCCTCAACGATCACCGACGCAGCGGTTTAGGATTGAGAGCCCTGAACTTAGGGAAAGGGGGTCTTTTACTGGGGATGGAGTAGGAACAGGGAAGTTTCAATCAGAAAATTACAGGATTGGTTGACATTTTTCAAGTTGTGAGTTGTTCCTGCTTGATTGGCTCTGTCCTGTGGGCCGAGGCCGCAAACTGCCATTTCTAGCTATTTTAGGTATTGGAATTTCAAGTATTTTCCTGCTATTTACTGATTGGTTGTTGCTAGGGGGTATCTATGGGGTGAGGGTAATCAGGACTTCAGGTTCTTCTCTACTATTTACTGATTGGTTGTTGCTAGGGGAAGTAAAGGAGGGGAGGGGGGTTAGGACTCTGTGTGGTTGAGCCCTGAGGCGTGGGGAACATGCTGGAGTTCTTGCACTAATGTCTTCTTGCTAAAAAAATGATTACCTGCTGGGCATTTGTACAAGCGTGTGGTCTCACATTCCTCCCTTTCTCTTGGCACTAAACTCAATCATGAGTTTGTTAACTGTTATTATATGTTGGGTTATAGTGTACTGTATTAATACCTGAATTGTCTTGATGGATTAGTTGGTACTGTTGCCTGAGGACCATGAGTTGTACAGAGTTTACTCTTTCTCTTATAAAGCCGACTAACTTATTTAGAATACAAGGACCAACCGTGAGTAAAATTAGTCCTATAATGACCGGTCCAGCGATAGCAGATAATAGAGACGTTAGCCAAGAAAAATTAAACCAGCTCTCATACCATCCCTGGTTTTGGGTACGTTCTCTTTTTCTTTTTTCTAGTCCTTCTCTTACTTTAGCCATGGAGTTTTTTATGATTCCCAAGTGGTCTATATAATAACAACATTCCTCCCCTAGAGCAGCACAAACTCCCCCTTGTTGTTGAAAGAGGATATCCATACCTCTTTTTAGTTGTAAAGTTAGTTCTGCTAAAGAGGTTAGGGATTCTTGGAGTTTGGTAATGGATTCTTTGAGTCTTTCTATATCCTGGTCAATTGCTGCTCTGAGTGAATTATATTGTTGATGCTGGTTTATGATAGACGTAATTCCTGTTCCAGCTCCCGCTAGCCCTAACCCTAATAGAACAGTTAAAGTTATAGCAGAGACTGGTTCCCACTTGACTGGGTGAGGAACAGTCTCCCATTTATCTAGAAATTTGTCATACTGGTGGTATAATACATGAGGTACTAAATAGACAAAAATCTTTGGTCTGATTAAGAACTTGCCCATGGAGGCAAGGGGATAGTCCTGAGGAGCAAGCCCACCACCAGTTAGGGGGTGGTATATAGTACACAGTTTGATTTATAATTGTTTCAGTGTGGTTGCAGAGGTGTTTGTGAGTTTGTGCAATCTGTCCTATGCAGGTCCCTGTCCCTGTGACAGAAAGTAGGGTTAGTTGTCCAGGTCTTTTATGATTCCATCTACAGGTTTTGTGAGTTTCTGACTGGTTGAATTTTCCTATAAATGCAATACCTTCATAATAGGGGGGTTTGATATCATAGCATAGCCAACAAGATTCTGTTAAATTAGATTGGGTTAGATTTAGTAGTTGGAAGGTTTGGTCCATAATTTTCCAAAGGGGGTCTCCCTGTGGATCTTGGACTGACGTGTTGTTCCTCGAAGGAGCTGACACATTGTGGGAGGAGGAATTTCGAATTAATGTGTTGCCCCGATTATTGGATGGTGCGATGGGCACTAATTGCGGGGTTAACCCTGTGTTAGGCCCGATTGCTATGGGGGGTGTCCAGGATTCAATTTTCAGTCTAATATTAAAAATGACTCCATTGTCATACCCCCTTTGATATAGTTGAAGTCCCCAAGATCTACCAGTTACCCAGGTCCTATATTGTTTCCCTGACTCTGTAAATTGAATTTTAATAGGATTACAGGTAAAATTCATACATGGGCCAGCTCTGGTATACTTGTCTCCTGTGGCATAAGTCCAACTGCAATAACTAACATAATTAAAGCTGGAAGGATTTTCTCTTTCTACTGTGATAAGGTGCCAAGTTGAGGAGGGTTTCCAATAAGTAGTTCCAGTGGTTTCACACCCCCACGCCCTACAGTAAAAGTCTGATGTCCCTCCACACCGGTTTGCTAAAGCTCTATCCCTTCCTCCTCCTGGACAAACATAAAATGTTATTTTACGATGTTTGTGACGAAGTTCCGGATGTCCACAACCTATTCCAAAGTTACTGAGCCCCCCAGGGGCGCAGGAACGTTTACAGTTGGGTTTACCTGAGCATTCGGGAGTACCGTTCTTGTTGGTTTCCCAGTCTACGATGTCCCAAGATCCAGCTGCTAATTGGCATAAGTCAAAATGTAGGTTGGGCCACCAGGTATTAGGGGGATGGTTGCCCGTTGTGGAGTTGACATTATCTCCTGTGGCTGATGTAATTATCCAGGTCAACTATTGGGGTGTGTGTGGGTTAGATGAGGGATTTACATAGTTACCAGTTATTAACGGTATTACTAGTAGGGTCCATATCGCTGGAGTTTTAGTTTGAGTGGATTGTTGGGGTCTTTGGAGATGCACCATGGTGGGTCCTGGTCAGGATCGGCTTTGTGGACGTGAGTATGGTGGATCCAGGAGGTTATTCAGTCAACTTTGAGGGCAGTGGGTGTTGCCAGGATCACGATGTAGGGTCCTTTCCAGCGAGGTTGTAGAGTTTCTTGTTGGTGTCTCCGCACATACACCCAATCACCTGGCTGGTATGGTGAGGTTCCGGAGGGGGATTAGATTGATAGAGGGCTCTTAAGTTCAGCCAGATGTCCTGTTGGGTTTGCTGCAGGGCTTGAAGAGAATAAATGAGTTCATAATTATCAATTTCACATAACAAATCGGACTGGAATCTGGGAGTAATAGGTGGAGGTCTACCAAAGACAATTTCAAAAGGTGTTAATCCTAATTTATAAGGAGAGTTACGGACCTGAAATAGGGCGAAGGGGAGGAGAGTCACCCAGTCTCCGCCAGCCTCTATGGTTAATTTGGTTAAGGTCTCTTTTAGAGTTCTGTTCATTCTTTCTACCTGGCCTGAACTTTGGGGTCTGTAAGCACAATGTAATTTCCAATTAGCCCCAAGAATAGTTGCTAAACTCTGTATTACCTCGGACACAAATGCCGGTCCATTATCTGACCCTATTGTAGTAGGAAAACCATACCTGGGTAGGATGTCTTCTAGTAGTTTCTTGGCTACAACGTGGGCCGTTTCTCTCTTGGTGGGGAAGGCTTCCACCCACCCTGAAAAGGTATCTATAAAGACTAACAAATATTTATATCCGTATTTCCCTGGTTTTACCTCCGTGTAGTCCACTTTCCAGCAAGTTCCTGCTGTGTTGCCTCTTGATCTGGAGCCTAGATTGGGAGGGTTTTTAGTAACATTGGTTAATTGACAGGCTTTACAGTCAGAAACGATTGTTTCAATTTTAGATTGAGCATTTTTAATTATTACGTAGGCCCATTTTAGTAATTCCTGCATCTTTTTAGTTCCTAAATGGGTGGTCTGATGTATTTTGAATAAAATTTCTTTTCCCAGTTTTTCAGGGAGGATGGCTTTGTGATCTGCTGATTCCACCAGTTGCATACGTACTGAGTTCCGGGTAGTTGTTTGATCCATTTCAAATCTTCTTCAGTGTAGTTGGGGTTCGTTGGTAAGGCAGGGCTCCCAGGGTCAGGTAGGTTGGAAGTTAATACCAGGTTGGTAGATAGTGCAATTTCTCGGGCAGTCTGGTCTGCTAAATTATTGCCTTGGGTAACTGGGGAAGTGGTTTTCTGGTGTCCCGGACAATGAATGATGGCAAGTTTGTTTGGGAGCCATAGGGCAGCTAGTAGATATAGGATTTCGTTTTTATTTTTAATTGTCTTCCCTTCCACGGTTAATAGCCCCCTTTCCCAATAAATTGCCCCATGAATATGTGCCGTGGCAAAAGCATAACGACTGTCTGTATATATATTCAATTTTCTGTCTTTTCCTAAAGTTAGGGCTTTGGTCAATGCTATTAGTTCAGCTCGTTGAGCTGATGTTCTGGTTGGTAATGGTTCAGCCCAAACTATTGCAGTTTCCGTTACCACTGCCGCCCCTGCATACCTCTGTCCATCACGTACAAAGCTGCTCCCATCCGTATACCAGGTGACCTCGGCATCCAGCAAGGGTGTGTCTTGTAGGTCAGCTCGGGTTCCGTGCGCTTGAGCCAGAATGTCGATGTAGTCATGGAGTGGAGCACCCAAATCCGGATCCTGTAACAGGGTGGCAGGGTTCAGTGCCGTAGGTGACTGGAAGATAATCTTAGGTGGGTTCAGTAACAGTCCTTGGTAGTGGGTGAGCCGTGCATTGCTAAGCCATCGATCAGGAGGTTGTTTAAGAGTTCCTTCTATGGCATGCGGGGTGGTGACATACAGTTCTTGTCCCAGTGTAAGTTTGCCCACATCTTTGACTAGTAATGCTGTTGCTGCTATTATGCATAAGCACGGGGGCCACCCCACCACCACTGGGTCTAATTTTTTTGAGAGATAGGCTACTGGTCTTTTCCAGGGGCCTAGGTGTTGAATTACAACTTCCTTCGCTATCCCCTTATTTTCATCAATATATAGATAGAAGCTCTGGTAGCATAGTGCCTAAGGCACTTGACTGTTAACCAGAAGGCTGGCGGTTCAAACCCACCAGCCACTCCTCAGAAGGAAGGTTGGGCATTCCTACTTCCGTAGTGATACTGCCTCGGAAACCCAAGGAGGGGTCTCTATGAGTCGGGGCCGACTCGATGGCAAATAACAACAACAACAACATAGATAGAAGGGTTTTGTCACATCAGGCAGTCCAAGGGCGGGAGCAGACAAAAGGGTATTTTTAAGCGAATTAAAGGATTTTTCCATGGCCTCTGTCCACTGAAACTTCTGCCGCTCCTTGGTTGCTTCATAGAGAGGTTTTGCTAATTCTGCAAAACCTGGTATCCAGAGTCTACAGTAGCCGGCTGATCCTAGGAACTCCCGCACCCCATGTGGGGTGTTGGGTCTAGGGATTTTTAGCACAGTCTCTTTGCAGGCCTTAGTCAGCCATCTTTGTCCCTCTCTTAACATATACCCTAAATAGCTTACCTCGGGTTGGCAAAGTTGAGCCTTTTTGGCTAAGGCTCTGTAACCCATGTCTCCTAATGTCTGGAGTAAGTCTCTGGTTCCTTGGAGGCAGGTCTCGTAGCCTGCTGCAGCAATTAGGAGATCATCTACATATTGTAACAGCGTGAGACTGGGGTGGTCGAATCGAAACTTACCCAGGTCTTCATGTAGTGCCTCGTCGAAGATTGTAGGCGAATTTTTGAAAATCGCGTCCAGGTTAGTTGTCCATTAACGCCTTCCGCGGGATCTGTCCATTCAAAGGCAAACAGGTCCTGGCTCTTTGGGGCTAACGGTAAGCTAAAAAATGCATCTTTTAGGTCCAAGACTGAGTACCACTGGTGATCTGGGGGTAGAGAACTTAGGAGGGTGTATGGGTTAGGAACAGTAGGATGAATGTCCATGACCCGTTTATTGACCTCCCGGAGGTCTTGTACTGGTGTATAATTGTTGGAATGAGGTTTTCGAACAGGGAGTAGAGGGGTGTTCCAAGCAGACTGACAGGGTCGGAGTATTCCTAATTTTAACAGGCACCGGATGTGAGGGGTTATGCCTTCCCGGGCTTCTCGTGACATAGGGTACTGACAGACCCTGACTGGGTCCGCTCCAGGTTTAATTTCCACATAAACTGGTGGCCTATGTCTAGCTAACCCTACACCTCCAGTTTCAGCCCATGCCTTGGGAAAAGCTGATAACCACTGTTTCATATTTTCAGATGGGGGAGGAGGGGGTTGTTGGTGGAGTCTATACTCATCTTCTAGGTTTACAGTCAACACTTGAATAGGTTGGCCCCTACTGTCCATAATGGTTGCCCCTCCTTTTTGAAAGTGGATTTGTGCTCCTATTTTGGTTAGTGTATCTCTCCCAAGAAGTGGATAGGGGCATTCTGGAATTACCATGAATGAGTGGGATACCCGAACCATGCCGAGATCCACTGTTCTTCGGGTAGTCCATGAGTATTGATTTGTTCCTGTAGCCCCCTGAACCCAGGAGGTTTTATTAGACAGTTTTCCTTGGGGTTTGAGTAAGACTGAATGTTGTGCCCCAGTGTCCACCAGGAAATCAATTGGAGTACCCTCCACTTTAAGGGTTACCCTGGGTTCGGGGAGGGGAACCGAACCCCGTCACCCCTAATCACTGAGTTCCCCCAATTCTAGTACTTTATTTAGTTTGTGGTTTATGAGTTCTTTTATTTGGGCACTCTTTTGCCCAATGTCCATTTTCCTTGCAATAGGCACACTGATTCTTGCCCAGTTTAGGGCGTCCTCCCGTGGGGGGGTCCCCCTTACCTCGGTATTTTGCGATTTTTTGCTGTTGTTGTTCTCTTTCTCGGATGCTCCCGGTTGTTGAGGCAAGCAAGATTTTTGCAAGGTTCCGAGTGCTCCGGTCACTGGCTGCTGCTAGTGCTTTGGCCTGTCGATCCTCTGGACTTTCCCTGTGATTATAAACTCTCTGCAACTAATATTAAATCCTGAATACTTTTTTCATTTAGTCTGTCAATTTTTTGTAATTACCTCCTGATGTCTGAGGCTGCTTGATTCACAAAAGCCATGATTAGTGCAGCCTTAGTTTCAGGCGCTTCCGCATTCATGGGGGTGTATTGACGAAATGCTGCCATTAATCTTTCTAAGAAAGCAGCAGGATTTTCATCCCTCCCTTGCTGTACGTCACCTACCTTAACCAAATTAGTGGGCTTCCTTGCGGCTGCCCTGAGACCTCCCATTAGAGTCTGACGGTACACCCGGGGTCTCTCCTTACCTTCAGTCATGTTGAAGTCCCAATTAGGATGAGTCAGAGGGAAGGTGGCATTAGTCATATCTATATTAGTAGTGGGTTGTCCGTTATCCCCCAGAACAGATTTCCGGGCTTCCATCTGGATTCTTTCACATTCCTCAGTGGTGAACAAAATCTGGAGTAGTTGTTGACAATCGTCCCAGGTAGGCTGATGAGTAAACAAAATAGTCTGTAGGAGGTCAGTTAAGTCTCTGGGATTATCTGAGAATTTAGCATTCTGTACAGGTCACTAGTGGCGAAGGGCCAATAGTGAAGTTGCTGGTTGCCAGCTGCGTCTGCGGGTCCTGCGGCCTGCAACGGTAAGTCTGTGGAATCTGCTGGTCCACTAGAGGGCGCTGCGCGCTGCATTCTTCCACGGGTGCCGGCTGCCGGACCTGCTGCTGCTGCCATTGCCCCACTATCGTCCGGAACTTGGGGCAGCGCACCCTCTGCAGCTGCAGTACCTGCTGAAGGGGCTTGATAAGGAGGGAGAAAAAGGAGTTCTTCCTCTGTCCCACCCTGGAATACTGGGTGGGTCGGTGCCGAAGGTTTAATTTCAGGTTCCTTCTTCTGGGCAGTATGAGTTTGTGCTGCCAGGACAGTTTTAGGTGCCTGCTTAGGAAGAGAAAGAGGTAATAACGGCTTTAACCAGGGAGGTGGATTTTCCACTAAATCCTGCCATGTGGTAATATATGATCCCTGGTCTAGGTGTCCCCAGCTGGACCGGAACACAACCTAACCTCTTTTACCTTTAAAATAATTTGGAGATCAAACATACCCTCGGCTGGCCACCCTACATTGAACGTAGGCCATTCTGAAGTACACAGGGTTACAAGTTCTCCTTTTTTTATTTCTAAACTTAAATCATGTGCTCTTTGTCTAACTTCTTTAAAGTTACCGGTCAAAAGAGAAAGAGGAGTCGTCATAGTCTGTCCCATCTCATCCGTCCACCAAATCACAAACACTAACAGACAACAAATACACACACAAAAGGACGAACAAAGAATGCCTCCCACAGATTGGAAGCAAAACCGAAAATGGGACGACGGCCTCACACTGTGCCGTGGGAGTGACCCGCTTCGTCCTTTTGCAAGTTCCAGGTTGGAGGGTTACCTTGTTTCCTCCCAGGCCGAGGGGATTCTTAACTTCCCTCTAAATGGGGTCCTGGAACATCTTCCAGGTCCCCTGCTGACAGCTCGCCTGTGTGTCCACTTAAGCCAAAGTCAGCCTCACAGAAAATGGGCCCCAGGTATAACTTAAAAGACTCAACAAACAAATATTAAACATTTAAACACCAGCTAGCTGCAACCCACTGGGTCGGGAGTCCTGGGGTATCTGGGGATCCCGGACGAGCCCCCAAATGTTATGCCCAGTTCTTGAATCCCCAAAAACCACCAAGGAGCCGATTCCACTGCAAAAGTATAGGGGTTGTTTATTCAAGCTTGAGCTCGGACGCTCAACTGTCACCGACGCAGCGGTTCAGGATTGAGAGCCCTGAACTTAGGGGAAGGGGGTCTTTTATCGGAGATGGAGTAGGAACAGGGAAGTTTCAATCAGAGAATTAGAGGATTGGTTGACATTTTTCAAGTTGCGAGTTGTTCCTGCTTGATTGGCCGTTTCTAGCTATTTTAGGTATTGGAATTTCAAGTATTTTCCTGCTATTTACTGATTGGTTGTTGCTAGGGGGTATCTATGGGGTGAGGGTAATCAGGACTTCAGGTTCTTCTCTACTATTTACTGATTGGTTGTTGCTAGGGGAAATAAAGGAGGGGAGGGGGGTTAGGACTCTGTGTGGTTGAGCCCTGAGGCGTGGGGAACCTGCTGGAGTTCCTTACACTAATGTCTTCTTGCTAAAAAAATGATTGCCTGCTGGGCATTTGTAAGCGTGTGGTTTCACACTGTAACAACACCACATATCATATTGAGAGTATTGAGATCAAGAAATCATCAGAAGTATAAAAAGATAAACCAACCATTTTCCATTGGTGAAGTAGCAGTGCATGTAATAAGTTTAGAATCACATTACAGCCTGTTGCAGTAGTGTTTCTCAACAGAGGAAGTTTTGTTCCCTCCTCTTCTTCCCCAAATGTTCCTATGAATTCTACAGAAGTCTGGATATCTGTATTTTGCTCTAGGCACAAAAGCACAAATGTCTCCAGGATGTCATGTGTCATACTGTGTCACACTAACAAATTCTGAATTTTATTTGTTAATTGGTTTTGTGGTTGTTGCGAGTTACTGCGTTTTAGTGATGTGAATGGGTTATAGATTTTGCAGGTTTATAAAATAAAGAAACTACCAAAGACATTGCCAAAGAAGTAATTCATATGGATAATTTTATTAAATTATTTGGTTATTCTCTTTTGATTTAAAGGAGTTGGAGTTGTACGAAGAGGAACTTCAAACAAAACCTGCACTTCTGGCAGTTAATAAAATGGATTTGCCAGATGCCCAAGATAGATTCCATGAACTGATGAACCAACTCCAGAATCCTAAAGGTAAACCCAATTCATTCATTTACTGCATATGCAATGAAGATCTACTATGTGTTGAGATGGCTGTGGAGGAAAAAGGCACCTGCAGTTTGTATTCTTAAAAAACACTTATGTTTAAAGAAAGAATATATACCATATGAAACATTTAAGTAACATTGTAACATAATAATTGTTCCAGAATGTGGATATGGTGGTAAATTAGAGGAGAAAAGAGGTAGGAAAGATTATTAAGAGCTAAAAATCTTGGTCTTCAGAAAGAAGTAAAACTTAAACTGGGCTCTTAAAGAGTGGGTGGGATTTGGATAATAGGAAAAAGTCAGCATCTACCTGTGAAGTATTTCAATTTAATTAACATATTTCACAAGTTTATAGAAGTTCTAGTTCCCCTAACCTGTTGCCATGGGGTCAGTTCTGACTAGTCATGACCTTATAGGACAGGGTAGAAGTTTCCATAGGGTGGCCAAGGCAGTAATCTCTTACAGAAGTAGATCACCACATCTTTCTCCTGCAGAGTGGCTGGTGGGTTTGAACCCTTAGTTGGTGGCTGAGCATTCAACCACTGTGCCACCAGGGCTCCTTCTGTTTCCCCTCTAAAGAAAACCCAAGGAAGGATCGCTATAAATCAGATCCAACTCGACGGCAGTGAGGTTTTGTTTTTGTTTTTGTTTTTTTAAAATAGCATCAGTGATGATAAGCCAAAACTTTAGAAATGGTAAAGGACTCCTGTGTATTGACTGAGGCAAGCTGGACTGTCCCAAATTAAAAGTAGTTACATATATATTTTCTTATAGAAATATTCTTCTAAAGATTCTATGATGCTTTACCACATTGAGCCAAAAAAAAAAAAAAAAAAAGCAAAAAAGACTGCTTTTGTAAGTAAATAATCTCTAATTCATCTACTGTTTATCATCAATTTTGTTTGAAATATATTCATCCAGTAGTGGTTTACTAAGCACCTATCATGTATCCCTAGGTGGTACAAACAGTTAATGAATGCACTTACTGCTAACTGAAAGGTTGAAGATTCAGGTCCACCCAGAACCACTTCACAATAAGGGACTGGATATCTACTTCCAAAAATATTAGCCATTGAAAAGCTTCTGCAGCACACTTTTATTCTGACACATACGGGGTTGCCCTTTGTCATAATTGACAACAACTCACGGTGGCAGTGGATCATGTGGCAGGACTCTTACTACTGACACTAGTAAGTGAAATCCAAAGGTTCTGAGAGTGTATTAGAGAAGAAAAAAAGGAATTAAAAATGCCGTTGCCTGGTTCACAAATCTGACCTTTAATGTAGCTTTGGCTTACTTTCAAAACAAAGAAAATTAGCTGAACTTTGTGTTCTTCGTTTCAGATTTCCTGCACTTGTTTGACAAAAACAGGATTCCAAAGAAGACTATGGAGTTCCAGCATGTCATTCCAATCTCTGCAATTACTGGAAAAGGAATTGAAGAATTAAAGAACTATATAAGAAAATCACTGGATGAACAAGCCAACCAGGAAAATGATGCCTACCTTAAAAAACAGTTGCTTAACTTAAGAATATCTAATACAGCATCTTATAGTGAGCCACCGTCAAATCATGTTATTAGTATTTCCTGAATGGATATAATTTAAATCTATTCAAAATGATATGAATTTATGTCAGTTTGAAGTTTTTCACAGATGTGTATTTTTTTAGTATAATTACCAATTTCCTGATGTGTATACCATCATAGAAAAATGATAACCTTTTTAGGCTGTTCTATGTGATTACAGAAGTCAACAATAACAACAAATGGCAGTTTATAAGTTTATGGTCAATCCACCTATTAACTACCTATAATAACATCTAGCATTCCTTTATATATATTTCTGTTGAGATCATTTTTAAGAATTACATAAAAAGATTTCCTAGAGAAAGGTTTATCTATTGAAGGAAATTTTCTTTGTTGGTTACCAAGGGTGGGAGGGGAGGGGAGGGAAAGTTGTTAGATAGAGATAAATATTGATTTGGGTGAAGAGGGCAATGTACCAAATGTGAGTGACCAATATGGCACCATTGAGGATGAGAAAGACATAGAGGTACCTGGGAAGTACAGACAACAAATATGAACCCTTTTGCATATACAGTACTGATTTCTCAGTGAAGGCAAACAAGGCGTATATGGATGGATAGATAGGTGGACAGGCTAAACGATTAGGTATGTCTATGAAATGGGGAGTGTATCCAAGATCATATATAGGGTTGGCAGACAGTGGTCCTGTAAGTTTATGTGAATGATCAGAATTCCCAGGTGTATAGTAGAGCTGACAAGGGTCAAGGTTGTGGTCACTGCTTGGTCACAGCCAGCTACCCAGAGAGTCCGAGTAGTTGAACCTGTGGGCTTGGGACCATAGTCGCAGGGGACATCAAACTCAATTGGCATAACATACTATACAGAGCATTGTTCCACCTTCTACTTTGGCGAGTAGCGACTGGGATCTTAAAAGCTAGCAAGCTGCCATCTAGATGCAACGATGGGTCTCTCTTCATCAAGAGCAAAGAATAAAACCAAAATTAATGGAAACAATCAGTCCTAGTGACTGGCACACCATCCGATCTGCAACCTATACAACTATGAGACCAGAAGAACTAGATGGTGCCCGGCTACCACTGTCATCCACTTGGAAGGGATGTAGGAGATCCTGGATAGAGAGGGAGAACAATGTGGAACAAAATTCAAAATCATTTGGAGGGAAAAAAAAAAAAAGATGGTTGGGACCAGGTTTGTTGGTCCAATAGAGCCTGGTGTAACCACTGAGACTATGGCCCCTAGCTGCCCTTCAGGTCTGGAATTGAAGCCACACCTGTGGTTTCCAGCCAAACAAAGTACAGGCATGTGAGTTAAATATTTACCTCAAGTAGACACACGCCCTGGAGAGAACAATCATGGGAGAAGGAAGGGCTGCTTATGCACAGGGAGACAGCTCAGGGGGCAGGAGAGTACGGAGGGATGGACACTGGGAAGAGGTAACTATGGGGAGGAAGTGGGAGGGGAGTTGTTGCATTGTGGTAAACTGTGGCCAATGACATGCGACAAAGTATATGTGAACTGCTGTATGGAAAGCAAATTTACTCTGTAAATCTTCACCCAAATCACAATAAATAATAATAATAATAAAAGATTTCCTAGAATATTAGTAGAATCAGGAGCTAATACTTTTTATATTTAGTCTTTCACAGTATCTGGTTCTCTTATAATAGTTCTGTTTTTAAAAAAATCTCGAAACTCTAAACTTGAATTTACATTCATTGATAACCAAGATCACTGTTAATATTTAATAGAAATCAGCAGTAGGGATTTGTGATATGAGAGTTTAGAAAGAGTTTTCTTTCTCCAGTTTAATAGTATTTTTTCTCTCTTGCACTGGAAGAGACTAATATATATGTGCTCCTTTCCTGCTTCATTATCTCACTAGGTATTTTAATAGAATAAACAGAAAGTGCAGACTTTAGTCATCATTCTCTTATTCTCTCTTCCCCCAATTTTTTTGGTAACAGCTTTATTGAGCTGTAATTCATCTGCCATACAATTCATCTAAGGAGTTCTGGTGGTACTGTGGTTAAATCACTGGACTGCTAATCAAAAGGTGGTTGGTTCAAACCCACCAGTCGCTTTGCAGGAGAAAGATGAGGCAGTTGGCTTCTGTAAAGATTTACATCCTTGGAAACTGTAACCCAGGGGGGAAAAAAAATTCACTGCCATCAAGTCAATTCTGACTCATAGCAACCCCCATTGGGTTTCTTTCTTTTTTTTTTCAAATTATGATTTGTGTGAAAGTTTACAGAGCAAATTCACCTCCCATACAGCAGTTCACATACACTTTGTCTCATGACATTGACTACAATTTACCCCAATACAACAGCTTCCCTCTCACTTCCTCACCATAGTTACCTCTTCCCTGTGTCCTTCCCTCCATGCCCTCTGCCCCCTGAGCTGTCTGGGTGTACATACACAGCCCTTCTATTCTGCCATGATTGTTCTCGCCAAGTGTACCTACCTAGTATAAATGTTCACCTCATATGCCTGTCTTTTGTTCGGCTAGAAGCCATAGGAGTGTGTTCAATTCTAGATCTGAAGAGCAGCTAGGGGCCATAGTCTCAGTGGTTCCATCAGGCTCTAGCAGACCAGCAAACCTGGTCCCCCCGCCCAAATGATTCTGAGGTTTGTTCCATATTGTTCTCCCACTCGATCCAGGATCTCCTACACAGATCCCCCTCCGAGTGGTTGACAGTGGTAGCTGTGCACCATCTAGTTCTGGTCTCATAGTCGTATAGGCTGAGGATCACATGGTGTACCAGTTGTTTGGAGTAATTGTTTCCATGAATCTTTGGTTTTCTTCTTTGCTCTGGACTATGAGAGACCCAATCATTGCACCTAGATGGCTGCTTGCAAGCTTTTAGGATCCCAATCACTACTCGCCAAAGTAGGAGGTGGAACAATGTTTTGTGCAGTATGTTATGCCAATTGAGCTTGATGTCCCCTGCGACTATGGTCTTGAGCCCACAGGTCCAACTACTCACTCCCTCTTGGTAGCTGGCTGTGGCCAAGAAATGTCTACAACCTTCCCTTGTCATCTCTACTATACCCCTGGGAATTCTTACAGAACATACCAATAGACTTGTAGAAACATTGTCAATCCTTTATATGGTCTTGGACACACTCCCCCATGCATGTTGTTGTTGTCGTTATGTGCCGTCGAGTCATAGACATACCTAATAGTTCAGCATGTCCAACAACCATCTATCCACCTGTATATCCATGTTTGCCTTCACTGACGACACAGTACTGTATGTGCAAAAGGGTTCATGTTTGTTTGTACCTCCCATGTACTTCTCTATGTCTTCCTCTTCCTCAGTGCCACCATATTGATCACTCACATTTGGTACACTGCCCTTCTCTTCACCTAAATCAATACTTGTCTCTACCTATCTAACAATGTTTCCTTCCCTCTCCTCCCACCCACATATAAACCTTTCCTTGACTTTTTACAATAACGGACTAATACATTATTTGTCCTTCTGTAATTGACTTATTTCACTCAGCATAATGTCCTCCAAGTTCCTCCACATTATGTGGTGTTTTGCAGATTCTGTGTTATTCTTTGGGATTGCATAGTATTCTGTTCTGTGTATGTGCCATAATTCGGTTATCCGTTCTTCAGTTGATGGACAGCTACGTTGTTTCCATCTTTTTGCTATTGTAAATAGTGCTGCAATGAACATGGGTGTGCATATGTCTGTTTTCGTCCTGACTCTCACTTCTTTAGGATATATACCTAGTAATGGAATGACTGGGTCAAATGGTATTTCTAATTCCAACTTTTTAAGGAATCGCCATACTGTTTTCCACAATGGCTGTACCATTTTACAGTCCCCCTTGGGTTTCTGAGGCAGTAAATCTTTACAGAAGTAGATTACTCCATTTTCCTTTCACAGAGCAGTTGGTGGGTTTTGAGCCACCAACCTTCTAGTTAGCAGTCAAATGCCTTAGCCACTGCACCACCTTTACGGGGCAGCTCAACTCTGTCCTGCAGGGTTGCTATGAGTTGGAATCAACTCGATGGCAGTGGGTTTGGTTTTTGGTTTTTATGGAATAAATTACTGAAACAAGCCCAGAAATTTTGTTTGAGTACATGGTCTGTGCTGGTAATCAGAATAGCTAACGTAATGATGTTACTATATGCTGTGCACTGTGTTGAGGGTTTTGTTTACAGGCAGTTCCCTGGTTAAGAATGGAATCCATTCCTAAGTGTGTCTTTAAGTCGAATTTGTAAGAGTTGGAACGAGTCATATGGTTCTTATTTAGCATTACTGTTCCAGAAAGAAGCCCTAGTGGTGCACTGGTTAAAGGCTTGGCTGCTAACTGAAAGGTCAAGAGTTCAAACCCAGCAGCCACTCCACAGGAGAAAAATGGGGAAGCCTTGGAAATCCTATGGAACAGTTCTACTCTGTGTTTTAGGGTTGCTTCGAGTCATAGTCATCTTGATGGTGATGGGTTCTAGTGCAAGAAAGGGCTCAAAGTTTTTTCAGTAATTTAAAATCATCACATGCAGCAAGTAAAGATGATTGTGATGAAGAATTCGTGGCAAGTGGGGGTTGGTTCAATCATTTCTAAATGAGAACAAATATATATAACATTAAAGTGCAAGTGTGAGTTGTCTGTAAGTTGATTGTTTATAACATGGGGACTTAACTGTATATCGACTCATTTAAGTACTATACTATGTTGACTCTTCATAAGTTATTATTTCTTATGGTGAGTCATAGGTACATGGGTGTGTGTTTGTTTTTACCTTTTTGAATGTCTAAAGTATTTTAAAATTTAAAATATAAAACAGAAAGAAGGAAAGTCTTTGCTTTATAAAAGTTTAAAACTCAGATGAAGCCAATGAGCTCAACATAATTAGCATAAAATGTTAGTAGACAACATGTTATAATTTTATTGCAAGGTTAAATAACAAAAAATAAGCATCTTTTTTTTCTTTCTTTCTTTTTTAATCTAGATATTTCAGAGGGGTGTTTTTTTGTTTGCAAGTTTGTTTTCTAATTGGAGCTTGGCAGTTAAGGGGAAGTATCCATCACTCCTTAGCTTTGAATGTGTGCTTCCAGCCAGCTGAGAAAAAGCAAAAGCAAGTTCAAATAGTAGAAATGAGAAAAGGAGAGAGGAAGGAAAAAAAAATACATATGTTGGAAAGTGGTCATATGTCCCTGTGGATAACTCAGGACCAACATGATGTAGAGTTACTACATCAGGTCGGCAATCATAAGGATGAAAAAAGCCACGGGTGGTTTCAACTACCTCTTCTGACCACAACCAACCACTAATTTTAGGCAATTCTAATTTGATTTTTCTGTTTTTCATTATATGACAGTGGGTTCATTAATAGTTGTTGGGTACTTGGAAGACTTCAGAGGAAGGAATTACCTTTGCGTATATTATTAGTGTGTTTATAATATAAATTAAAACCTTTGCGATGCTCAGAAACCAAGCTGTATGAGGCATAGCTATTATTTGAATCATACCCTTTACTTGGAATTTAAGGAACAGGATATACAGTTTCCATTATAACTAATTTTGGAGCAATATATGACAAGGTAGTTTTTTTCTGTTTATTTTGTAAGCACTGAGTGCCTTGTAAATGAAAGCAAAGGACAAAAGCTTCCTTTGTTCATGGCTCATATTTTAATATACTTTTCTGAAATTGCTAATATCTCCTGACCAGTCCCTTTATTTTCTGTTGGTTATCAAGCATTAATATTGGTATTATTTCTGTATAATAGGCTTTAAGCAGAACATGGTTCGATTTTCTTATATTAGGAAAAAGAGCAGGGTTATAAAGCTAAAATATACCTTCAACTTTATTTATATATGGTTTGCTATGAATAGAGGGAGATTGTGAATATTTGAAATCAAAGGCCAACATTGAGTAAACGCTTATGACTTAGATGGATTTGAAACATAATTAAATGATAGAGTAAATAAAAGCCTCTGGTCAACCAAATTGTAATGAGGGAAAATAAGAGTACTATGTGGTATTCAGCCTCACTTGGGAAAAAAAATCTTTCCATGAATTGGTTCCATATCAGAATCAAGAGAAATTCTAAGATCAGTATAATCATACATGACCTAGCCTATAAAAATGTGAACCAGAAAAATTAATCTGTCCCAGAAAATTATTAATGATATAATGCCAAATTTGTCATTCATCAAAAGTTTACAATACAGGATTCTCTTTAGAAACTGGAGAAAAAAGTAGAGTGGTGGCAGGAATGTACTAGGCATGGTGAAAGATTTAAAACCTGAATACAATTACTGGGAAAAAACTATAATTATCCTACTTGTAGATCAATTATTTTGTACAGTCTCCCTCTATCTCTTCTTTCCCTCCTTCCCCTCTTCCCTCCATATCTGCATTAGTAACTGTAATAAAGAAGATTAAAAACTAATGTGCTGTCATCCAACGTTATGTGGTGGATGACCTGAAGCCAGGGTGTGGAGGTCCTAAAGCACACTTTCTTAATGGTTCTAAAAGTGAAGCAACTGATTTCCTCAAAAACCTTACCTTCCCTTTTTTTTTTTCCTCTGTAATTCACAATTCTAGTCTCCTGTAAAAGTTAATATGTGGAGGTTCTTTTCTTTTTTTAAATCTATATTTGTGAAAAGAGGTGATAGAGAAGCTCAATATCTTCAGCCAAAACAAGGCCAGGAGCTGACTGGAAAAATTAAGTCCACAAGACCAAATATATGACCTTCATTATATCCCACCTAAATTTAGAGACAGCTGAAGTATAGATTTGATGCATTGAACACCATATGACTGAAGACCAGATGAGGTGTGGGATGACATCAAGAACATCATATACACAGAAAGCAAAACGTCATTCAAAAGAAAGAAAAGACCAAAATGGAAACCAAGAGAAACTCTGAAACTGGCTCTTGGTTGGAGAGTCGCTAAAGCAAATGGAAGAAATGATGAAATGAGAGCTGAACAGAAGATTTCAAAGGGTGGCTTGAGAAGACAAAGTGTTAGGATGAAATGTGCAAAGACCTGAAGTTAGAAAACCAAAGGGGACGAACACTCATGGCATTTCTCAAGCTGAAAGGGTGGAAGAGAAAATTCAAGCCTCAAGTTGCAATGTTGAAGGGTTCTATGGGCAAACTGTTTAATGATGTAGGAAATGTCGAAAGCAGATGAAAGGAATACACAGTCAATGTACCAAAAGGAATCAATTAACATTCATCTGTTTCAGGAGGTAGCGTATGATCAAGAACCAATGGTATTGAAGGAAGAAGTCCAAGCTTCGCTGAGGGAATTGACAGAATAACCATTGAGCTGTTTCAACAAAGAGATGCAGTGCTGGAAGTACTTACTTGTTTTATGCCAGGAAATTTGGAAGACAGCTGCCTGGCCAACTGACTGGAAGAGGATGATGTTTGTGCCTATTGCGAAGAAAGGTGATCCAGTTGAATGTGGAAGTTACCAAACAGTATCATTAATTATCACATGCTAAATTATCTTGCTGAAGATAATTAAAAAATGGTTGCAGCAGTGTATTGACAGGGAACTTCCAGAAATGCAAGCTGGATTTAGAAGAGGATGTGGTACTAGGGATATCATTGCTGGTGTCACATAGATCTTGGCTGAAAGTAAAGCATATCAGAAAGATACCTGTGTTTCATTGACTGTGCAGAGGCATTTGTGTGGATCATAAATTATGGATAACGCTGTGTAGAATGGGAATTCAGAACACTTTATTGTGCTCATAGGCTTGGTCTGACACACACCAAGAGGCTGTCATTTGAACAGAACAAGGGGAAAGTTCGGGAAGGGTGTGTGTCAGGGTTGTATCCTTTCACCATACTTATTCAATCTCTATGCTGAGCAAATAATCCAGGAAGCTGGACTAAATGAAAATCCAGTGTCAGGATTGGAGGAAGACTCATTAACAACCTGCAATATGCAGATAATACAACCTTGCTTGCTGAAAGTGAAGAATACTTGCAGCGCTTACTGATTAAGATAAAAGACTACAGTCTTCAGTATGGGTTACAACTAAACATAAAGAAAACAAAAATCCTCACATCTGAACCAGTAAGCAACATCATGATAAATGGAGAAAAGATTGAAGCCAGAGATTTCATTTTACTTGGATCCACAATCAATATCCATGGAAGCAACAGTCAAGAAATGAGACATCATATTGCACTGGGAAAGTCTGCAAAAGTCCTCTTTAAAGTATTAAGGAGCAAAGATGTGACTCTGAGGACAAAGGTATGCCTAACTCAAGCCATGGTATTTTCATGGCCTCAAATGCATGTGAGAAGTAGACAATAAGGAAAACCTAAGAAGAGTTGATGCCTTTGAATTGTGGTGTTGGTAAAGAATACTGAAAATATGGACTGCCAGAAGAACAAACACACATGGAGGAAGTGCAGCCAGAATGCTCCTTGGAAGTGAGAATGGCCAGACTTTGTCTCACCTACTTTGCATATTGTCAGAAGCGACCATTCTATGGAGAAGGATATTATGCTTGGTAAGGTGGAAGTCAGTGAATAAGAGGAAGATCCTTAATGTGATGGATTAACACAGTGGCTGCACTGATGGGCTCAAATATAGCAAGGATTGTGAGCATGCACAGGATTGGGCAGTGTTATGTTCTGTTGCACACAGGATAGCTATGAGTAGAAGCCAATTTGACAGCACCTACCAACAACATATTTGTTGAGTGTCAGTCATGGAATTGGACTGGTGAGATACAGCTGACATAAAAAGGGACTGATGTGTAAGTTAGTTCATACTTTGAAGTCGATGAATTGTAGTTTAGAGAAGAAACGTATTCTGAGAAGGGAAGGATAAGTAGGATGCCATTCTAACTTCAGGACTACTTCCTTGAGCATTTAGAGTAAGTCTTAGAAGTCCAAAGTTAGTCTCACAATACAAATAATTAAAAGGAGGAAAAAAAAATGGATAGATAGGAAATGGCCTTAATGGGTAAACAGAGGAATTGGTTTATCAATTGATGCTGGTTACAAAAATAATGGAGTTTCGGGCAGTGGTAGAAACATTTTAGGATGGTGTCGCTACTTACTAGTTCTTGACTTTGGACAAATTATCTATCTTCTCTGAATCATTTTCTTTGTCAATAATATGTGGTATGCCATCAAATTGATTCTGACACATGGTGGCCCTATAGGACAGTAGAACTGCCTCATAGGATTTTCTAGTCTGTAATCTTAACAGGAACAGATTATGGGGTTTTTTCTCCTGCTAGTGGGTGTGAACCACTGAACTTCTGGTTAACAATAATTTGTCACAGCCACTGTAAACATATAGTGAGATTTATTTAGGGAGTTCTGGTGATGTAGGTGTTCAGGCATTTGGCTCCTAAGCAAAAGATTGGGAGTTTAAACCCACCAGCTGCACCGCAGGAGAAAGATGAGGCTGTCTGCTTCCATAAAGATTTAAGCCTTGGAAACCCTACGGGCAGTTCTGCTTGTCCTAAAAGGCCACTATGAGTTGGAATTTACTCAATGGCAGTGGTTTGGTTTGGGGTGGTAGAATTTGGTGATGAATGGTTTGCTGTGGTGAAAGCCAGGCTTAACTGTTAATCTAAAGTCTAAGCATTTTTGAGAATACTATTCCAGTCATCTAAAGGAGCTCTTTAGGTGCCTAAGGTGTCTGACTGTTAACAGAATGTTGGCAGTTCAGACCCACCAGCTGCTCTTAGAACGAAGGTGGGGCAAGATTTACTACTTTGAAAATCCAGTGGGGGTTGCTATGAATCAGAATCAACTTGATGGCAGTGGGTTTGGGTTTTGTTTTGTTTTTTGGTATTCCAATAATTTAGTCACTGAATCTGACTAAAGCCAAAACCAAACCCATTACTGTCAAGTTTATTCTGACTCATAGTATCTCTGTAGGACAGAGTAAAACTGCCTCATAGGGTTCCCATGGCTGTAAATCTTTATAGAAGCAGACTGCCTCATCATCTTCCACAGAACACTGACCTTTTGGTTAGCAGCCCAATGCTTTAAGCACAGTGCCACCAGAGCTCTTGGATCTCACTAAACTAAAAAAAAAAAAACAAACTCACTGCCATCGAGTTGATTCAACTCGACACCTCCTTGGATTTCCAAGGCTGCATCTCTACGGAAGTAGATTGCCCAACCTTCCTTTTGGAGGTGTGGGTGGTGGGTTTGAACCGCCGGTCTTCTGGTTAGTAGTCAAATGCCTTAGGCACTATGCCACCAGAAATCGCCATTTGACTAGGGCATTTAAATAGTCCATTCCATCTTACTTATACATAAAGCAGGCATCCCCAGACCCCAATTTGATCAATAAGTCTAGAAATATGATTGTCTTCCCTTTTTACTGCCATTACTACTACTTAGAACCAACTGCATATACGTCACAGTTGAACTCTAGCAACCAGATAATATTTGTCAATAATTAGGAAATAAATGACAAACTGGTTTTGTACACAGTTAATTTGATCCTACTCAAGTTTTATAGATGCCAGAACTTAAGTTCAGAATTAAGAAGTGACTTATCCTGTGTCACATTGCCATCATCTGTCTCCTGTTGCCAGAGTTGGCATAGAGGCCAGGGCCTATCAATGCCCAGAATTTTTTTCATGACCCGGTAGTATCTCTTTTCCTCATAATTACTGTCTTAGTTGTCTAAGCTGCTGTGCCAGAAATACCAAAAGTGGGTGGCTTTAACAAACATTTATTTTTCTAACACTTTAGGAATCTAGATGTTTGAATTCAGGATGCTAGCTCTAGGGGAATGCTTTCTGTCTCTAGGCTCTCGAGAATGGTGATTGTCTCTTCTGAGCTTCTGGTCGTGGGCAATCTTCTTTCAAATTGGCATTTTCCTTTTCCCATCTTTGCTTGCTTCTTTTATCTCTTGTATGAGATTGACTCAAAACACACTCTACACTAATTTTGCCTCATTGACATAACAGAAAACTCATTCCTGAATGGAATTATAACCACAAGCATAGAGGTTAGGATTTACAACTCATTTTTTTTTTTTGGGGGGGGGGGGGACACAATTCAGTCCATAATACATTTCCTGATGTGTGGGTATGGTGTAGGATTGCTTCTGGCTTTAGATAATCTTACCAATCTTGTGATACAGTTTGGCAAATGAGAAGTGGGTAGCAGTGAAGAGATGCTCTTTTCTATTAACTAATAATAATCCTGTGGTTACGAGAACAACACAAAATGGAAAATGATAATGGCAACCATGTATAGTCTTTATGTAAGGAGCTCTGGTGATGCAGTGGTTAAAGCATTCACCTGCTAACCAATAGGTCCCACTAGTTGCTCCATGGCAGAAAGATAGTTCCATAAAGATTTGCAGTTTTGGAAACCCTATGGGGCAGTTCTATCCTGTCCTGTAGTTTCACTGTGTGTCAGAATCGACTTGATGGCAGTGGGTTTGGGATTTGAATAGGCACTTCTCTATACATAGTAACTAATTTTCATCATAATTTTTTTGATGCAGATACATTATTCTTATAGATGATATCCTGAGGCCCAGGATGTCCAAGGTTATAGTTGCCTAGTTGAAAACTATGATACTGTTTCCCCAAGTTTTTACTTGAAAATCTTCAAAGCTACAAAGAATTTGAAAGAATATTACAATGAATGTCCAAATATTTTTCTAGATCCACCAGTTGTCAAC
Organism: Orycteropus afer afer; assembly: GCF_000298275.1. Lineage (NCBI taxonomy): Eukaryota > Metazoa > Chordata > Mammalia > Tubulidentata > Orycteropodidae > Orycteropus > Orycteropus afer. The sequence continues at coordinate 9,182,869 of NW_006921650.1, read as the reverse complement.
ATTTGCACAATTCAATGTGTATAATCATTTAAAAGTAAGTTGTAGTCATCGTGACTCTTCAACGTTAGAAAAAAAATCAGATATTCACGGATACAGGATTTGATTTCACAATTAGGAGAAACAAAGGGGAGCAGTTGAAATTCCTAGAGACAGTCAAGTTAGTTCTTGTACTTAATAGGTAGCTAAGTGCCCCACACTTTATAATTAAGTCCCTCGATTCTCAAAACAACCCTATGATGTAGGTAATATCACCATTTCACAGATAACTTCAGACATTGGTTAGACAACATGCCCAGGATCACCCACCTGGAGGTAACATAGCCCCTTAAAAAACCTACACAGTAGGCTTCTGGAAGTTTGGGCATTTACGTACTTTCTGCGTTGTTAAGTATTTTGTGGGAAAATAGTCCAGATTTAAGATTTTCTGCTAACAAAGTTTCTTACAAATCACACTGAATAGAAAATACTTCTTACTCAAAACTATTTTTGGTTTTGCTTCGTTATCTCTTTTTTTAACCTGCTATCCCAATCTACATAATCTACACGAGCTACAGAAAGTGTGAGACCGCGGAAGCCGTGAATGGAGGTAGTTGCAGGATGTTACCTGCGGCAGCAGCCCATTGGATTCTGGGGGTTGTAGTCTCTCAGCGCAGTCCTGTTTAGTGCCACGGAAGGGCCTGATTACGCTCCCAGAAGCCTCCGCCACGGCTTGCTAGAACACATTTCCTGAGACGCCAGGAGGAACAAGCTCTTAGAGGCTTCTCAGTGTGGGCGAGCAAAATGTGCTGGATGTGAGAAGCAGGTAGGTGTGGTTAAGTATGTTCTGATTTCTGGATCTTTTGCACAAGTAGTTGAGTATTTTATGTAAAATAACTAAGTCGAAGGGTTTCAGGCACATGAAAAAGTGCTGACCACATTAGCGGAGATGAGCGATGAGTGAGGAGTTATTTGTTTAAGCTTTTAAAAATTATTTTGTACACAGAAGTATGGAACTTGTCAAGCTGTTTTACCGGAGTAGCCAAGGGCTAGGATCTTGGTTGGCCGGGATTTGCTGTTTGGTGTTGCAGGTTGCTATTTTTGACTAACCAGCTGATGCTGGTTGTGTAATGATGACCTCCCTGTTCAAACCCACTCAGTATTGCAGGGATGGGCTTGATCAGAGAGCATTAAGTCACTGTTGCGGTATCTTTCCATTGGCTGTAATCAGGAGAGCTTTTTTCTTTTTTTTTTTTTCTCCTCGCCCCCTCCGGTGTTCTAAGGACGCTGCTCTACGGGAGAGAAGTGAGGAGGGGAGATGGCGGTTGCCCTGAAAGCTTTTTTTTTTTTTTTTTTCCTGAAGCCCACGCTCTGTGTTACAGGCCTTGAAGGAGCCTGTCAGGACGTTACAGGAAGGCCAGACGTGGTGACCCCACTTAGGATGATTTGCCCAGGGATCCAATTGTGTGTCACTAATTGAAAAACTCTTTCCTCTGACTTTTGGTGTGAGCAGCTATGCTTGTTACCAATTCAAGAAACCTATATGGGGGAAAAAACACGAAAACTTAATTGAAATCCCTTCTGTGCACTGTTTTGGACAGCACTGTGCATAATGACTATAATAAGGCTAGTTACAAACGCCTTGATCCAGGAAGCTCTCAGGCGTTTACAACTTTTATTTTCATCCCACCTGTTTGAGATAAATGGTATTTCAACAGGAAGTTGCTGATGCTTTAAAAAGATAAATGGGAACATTTTCAAATGGCAGGCTGACTCATTTACTCAAAAAACCATTCTAGTTCTAAATATTAGGATGCACAGTGCATATCCGTTTTGCCTGGTTTGTTAGTATCCTTTTAAAAAGGAGCCCTGGTGGAGCAATGCTTACGTGTTGGGCTGCTAGCCAAAAGGTTGGCTGCAAGGTTGGTGGTTCGCATCTGCCCAGCCACTCTGCAGGGGAAGAGACCTGGTGATCTGCTCCGGTAAAAATAACAGCCTAGGAAACCCTATGGGGCCGTGCTACTCTGTCGCTTCGGGTTACTGTGAGTGGAAATTTGACTGGACAACACCTAACAACAACATCCTTTTAAAAAAATAGAGAAGACATAATTTCTTGTGATTCAAAGACAGCTGCACGGTGTTTCCTTAACCCTCTTTGTTTTTTCAGTATACTTATGAAAAGGATTTAAAAAATTCATTGTTGTTGTTATGTGCTGTGGAGTCAGACCCGACTCAGCGACCACTCCTTGGGTTTCCGAGGCAGTATCACTACGGAAGTACATTGCCCCAGCTTCCTTTCGAAAAATTCATTAAATATTGATAATTTATTTCCAAGATAATAAAAAATTTTTATTATTTTTTCTATCTTCTGAGATCACAAATTGAGACTTAATTTTTTCTTCTGTATCTTACATATAAATAATCCATTATTTAAGAATAAACTTCGTTTTTTTTTTAACTTACTAGTCACTTTTTAGGAGCTCTGGTGGTGTAGTGCCTAAGGCATTTGACTGCTAACCAGGAGGCTGGCGGTTCAAACCCACCAGCCACTCCTCCTAAGGAAGATTGGGCAGTCTACTTCTGTAGTGATAGCACCTTGAAAACCCAAGGAGGGGTCGCTATGAGTTGGATCTGATTCAACGGCAGGAAGTTAGTCACTTTTTTTTTTTTTTTTAAATTTTTGTGGTATTCCCTCCCCTCCACTCTCACTCCTGGTAACCAACAAAGTTTCCTTGCGTGTATAAACCTTTCCTTGACTTTTTACAATAATGAACTAATATTTTTCCTTCTGTGATTGACTTATTTCACTCAGCATAATGGCCTCCAAGTTCATCCATGTTATATGGTGTTTTGCAGATTCTATGTTATTCTTTAGGGTTGCATAGTATTCCATTGTGTGTATGCACCATTGTTTGGTTATCCGTTCTTCTGTTGGAGGCACGTAGGTTCTTTCCATCTTTTTGCTATTGTAAATGATGCTGTGATGAACATGGGTGTGCATATATCTGTTCTTGTCCTGGCTCTCACTTCTTTAGGATATATACCTGGTAATGGGATTGGTGGATCAAATACTATTTCTAATTCCAACTTTTCAAGGAATCGCCATACTGCTTTCCACAATAGTTGTATTATTTTATAGTCCCACCGGCAGTGTGTGAGAGTCCCAATCTCTCCACATCCTTGCCAGCATTTGTTGTTTTCTGTCTTGTTGAACTTTTCTATTAGTGCTGGGGCCAGATGGTATCTTGTTTTGATTTGCATCTCTCTAATGGGAATAGGCAATCCTACTTCCGTAGTGATACTGCCTCGGAAACCCAAGGAGGGGTCGCTATGAGTCGGGGCCGACTCGACGGCACATAACAACAACAACAACAACAATGGGAATAAGGAGCTCTGGTAGCATAGTGGCTAAGTCACTTGCCTGCTAACCAGACAGCTGGCGGTTCAAACCCACCAGCCATTCCTCGGAAGGAAGGTTGGGCAATCCTACTTCCGTAGTGATACTGCCTCGGAAACCCAAGGAGGGGTCTCTATGAGTAGGGGCTGACTCCACAGCACATAACAACAACAACAATGGGTAATAGGAGCTCTGGTAGCATTGTGCCTAAGGTACTTGACTGCTAACCAGAAGGCTGGCAGTTCAAACCCACCAGCCACTCCTCGAAAGGAAGATTGGGCAATCTACTTCCACAGTGATACTGCCTCAGAAACCGAAGGAGGAGTCGCTATGAGTCAGGTTCGACTCAGTGGCAAAATAACAACAACAGAATGGGTAATGATCGTGAATATTTCTTCATGTATTTGTTGGCTGCCTCAATATCATCTTTGGTGAACTTACTAGTCACTTTTAAAACACTTGAACCACCAAAAGGTTGGTGGTTCAAACCTACCTGATGCTTCATGAGAGAAGGATGTGGCAGTATGCTTTGGTAAAGGTTTACAGCCTTGGAAACACTACAGAGCAGTTCTACTCTGTTCTGTAGGGTCACTATAAGTCAGAGTTGATTCAACAGCAATAAGTTGGATTAGCCCATCTTTTTGGCATAACATTTCATTAGTTTAAAATGACTGCTATTTTTTTTTCCCCTCTTTCTTTAGGCCCAGAGTGTGTCAGATGTGCATGTATTTCTTCTAAATTGATTAAAGTTTTTTTTAGAATTATCCGATATCTCAAAGGGTAAGTAAATTTTTTGATTATGTCTTATTTCCCTTCTTCCTGCTATCATATATCATCCAATAAGGAAACATTTTTTTTTTCCTCCCTCTTGTTTAACTTGTGAGTACAATGATTGATGACTTACAGTTTCTAACAAAACCTAAATTGTAGGTAAAAGAGACTTCCAGTGTTACCATGCAGAATCAATTTAACAGCTTTTAGGCATGTGTTCTCATATAACTATTCCTCAGAATTGTCCCTGATAATTTATATTGTAATGGATTTGTGCATTCCTATAGCTCTTAACCACTATTCCTGTTCCAGAATTCTTTGAATTCTAATTCAAAACCAAAGAACTGATATCCTTTGGAAAATATTTTTATTCAATACAATAGCTCTGATGTACCTTTAATTCTGTACCAAGTTTTATCCATCTGAAATTTTATTCTCTGAAATTCACTGTGGAACAGATAGTCAGATGACAAATGTGAAGTGGTTGTTTTGAAACAGACTGCTCATTTGCTTGGTCAGTAACTATTCCAAAGTGAACATTCTGTCATTATTGTTATATGACTGTACTCATCTGTGATTGTTTACTGACAGTGCAGAAAAAAAGCATGTTCCTTGGTAAAGAAAATAAATAAGTTTACATATTAATTTACGTTTCTGTGACTTAGAGACGCTTACATTTCTGACAATACTCAGATTAACAAGGAGCTTTATGATGTTACAAATACCTTGTGAGTCATTTTACATACAAGAAATTTGAGATTCAGAAGAGATCGATGACGTGTCCCGTTTGTAAATGGTAGATAATGACTGGCTTTTAGGTTTTTGTCCTTCAGGGCCACAATACCAACCTGTCTGCCAAATGAAAACAGCAAGCCCACACATCTGTGAATATGTTCTAGTTCAAAGCTGTCACCTGGCTACTGTTCATGTCTATCATCAGATTGTCAAAGCGTGTTGCATGATCTCTAATATGGACTTTTTATAATGGCAAAAAGCGGCTCTTTTTTTCCCCCTATGGCTATTTAAAAAAGAAAATGTAAGTATAAAGATAATAAATGGTTAGCTTTGATAAATAAGCATTAATTTAATAAATTCAACAACATAAATGGACTTTGGTAGATGGGATCTAAGGAATCAAATCAATCATATCTGTAGAGGAGACAGTGGATGAGCTAGATGTCATCAGTCAGAATAAGGTAGGAGCACGGATGTCCTCTGTCACCACTTCTATTTAACATTGTGTTGAAAGTCTTAGCCAGGGCAATAAGGCGAGAAAGGGAAATAAAAGGCATCCGAATTGGTAAGGAAGAAGTAAAACTATTTGCAGATGAAATGATCCTATATAGAAGATCCCAGACTCAGCAAAAAAGCTACCTACTAGAACTAATTGAAAGATTTAGCGTAGTAGCAGGATACAGGATTATCATACAAAAATCAGTCAGATTCGTTTACAACAACAAAGAGATCTCTGAAAATGAAATAAGGAAAATAATACCATTTATAGTAGCTACCAGAAAGATCAAATACTTGGGAATAAATCTTACCAGGGACACAAAATACTTATACAAAGAAAACTACAAAGCACTACTACAGGAATCTGAAAGAGACCTACATAAATGGGAGGACATACCAAGCTCATAGATAGGAATACTGAACACTGTGAATAGTCAATCCTCAACCCAAAGCAATCTACAGATTCAATGCAATCCCAGTCCAGATTCTATAAGCATCTTTAAGTCCATGTAAAAACCAGTCACTGATTTTATATGGAAAGGAACAAGACCTCAGATAAGCAAAATACTACTGAAGAACAGCACCAGACTAAAAGGTCTAACATTCCCCAATCTTCTGCTTTATAGCCACAGCAGTCAAAACAGGCTGGTTTTGGTACAATAACGTACACACAGACCAATGAAACAGAATTGAAAGCCCAGAAATAGGTCCATGTACCTATGGACAGCTGATCTTTGACAAAGGGCTGAAATCTGTTAAATGGAGAAGATAGTCTCATTAACAAATGGTGCTGACAAAATTAGATATCCATTTGCAGAAAAATAAAACAAGATCCATACCTCACACCATACGCAAAAACTAACTCAAAAGGTATCAAAGATTTAATGTAAAACCTAAAGGTATAAAATTCATCAAAGGAAAAATAGAGGCAAACTTAGGGACCCTAATGTATGGCATAAATAGACTATCAAACATAACTAAAAATGCACAAACAACAGAAGATAAACTAGATAACTGGGACCTTCTAAAAATTAAACTCTTAAGTACATCAAAAGACTTCTCCAAAAGAGTAAAAAGAGAGCCTGCAGATTGGGAAAAAATATTTGGCAATGACATCTGACAAGGGACTTAGCTCTAAAATATATAAAGCAACTCCAGCACCTCAACATTAAAAAAAAAAATCCTTTTAGAAATGAGAATATGTGACCAGACACTTCCCCACAGAAGATATTCAGGTGGCCAGTGACCATATGAGGAAATGCTTGTGATCATTGGCCATTAGAGGGATGAAGTCAAACAACAATGAGGTATTATCTCACCCTAGCAATAATAGCAAAGTTCAACGAGACAGAAAATAAAAAATGCTGGTGAGGATGTGGAGAGCTTGGGACTCATACATTACTGGTGGGACTGTGAAATGATACAGCCACTGTGGAAAATGGGATGGTGATTCCTTAAAAGTTGTAAATAGAAATACCATTTGATCCAGCAATCCCATTACTAGGTATATATCCTAAAGAAGTGAGAGCCAGGACATGAATATACATTCGTGTTGTTGTTGTTGTTATGTGCCATCGAGTCGGCCCCGACTCATAGCAACCCCTCCTTGGGTTTCCAAGGCAGTCTCACTACGGAAGTAGATTGCCTAGTCTTCCTCCCGAGGAGTGGCTAGTGGGTTTGAACTGCCAGCCTTCTGGTTAGCAGTCAAGTGCCTTAGGCACTATGCTACCAGAGCTCCTAGATACATTCATAGCAGAACTAATTCACAATAGCAAAGAGATGGAAACAACCTAAGTGCCCATCAACAAAGGGATAGATAGATAATCAAACTGTGATATGTACACACAATGGAATACTATGCAACACTAAAGAATAATTAAGAATCCATAAAATACCTCATAATGTGGATGAACTTGGGAGGACATTATGCTGAGTGTAATAAGTCAGTCACAGAAGAACAAATATTATGTGAGTCCACTATTGTAAAAAGTCGAGGAAAGGCTTACGCAACTTACTTTATTGCTTACCAGGGATAGTTAAGATTGTGTGTCAACTTGGCTGGGCCATGGTTTTGACTGGCTTGTAGTTAATCCATATGATGATATTGTAATCATCTCCATAGTGGAATCTGCTGTGAGCAGGTAAGTAGTTGAAAGGGAATTACCTTTGGGATGTGTCCTGCTTCCAGTATATATGAAGCAGCTTTGCGAAGGGATTAGCTTTTTGGCACATTTGGATACAGCATTTGGTGGAGTCTGGAGACAGTTCCTGGACTTGAACCAGTGGCCTGGTATGTTGCCTGCTGATCTTGGGATCATTTTACCTGTTTTTACACTCTTGTACCATTTTACCTGTTTATCAGCCTCAGCAGCTAATAGCTCTGTGAGTCAGAAGAAGCTCCCAGCTCTAGTAGGTCTGAAAAAAGAGGCAGAGCTGAAGCCCAAGGACAGTGGCCCTTCACCCAGCCCCTTGAGCTGGCACTCTGAATTCAGACTCCTAACCGCCTAAACTGAAAGAGAATAAATTCCTGTTTGTTAAAGCCATCCACTGTCGTATTTCTTACATTATAGTGTTGTAGTAGCACTAGTGAACTAAAACGGAAGAGAGGGAAAATTGCTAGACAGGTTAGAGACGAGTATTGATTTGGGTGATGGGGAAGGCAGTATACCAAAACTGAGTGACTAGCACAGTAACGCTAAGGAAAGGAAAGACCCAGAGAGGTGCAAAAGAGATATAGACAACAAAGATGAACACTTTTATGTACACAGTACTCCTTTTTCAGTAATAACAACATTAACCTATGGGGGGTACATAGGTAGACAGGCTAAATGATCAGGTATGGGTAGGCAAAAGGGAATATACCCATGATCATATATAAGTTTGGCAGATGATAATTCTATATATGTATTTGTACATGCTATAAGAATGTCCATATATATAATAGAGCTAACAAAGCGCAGAGTTATGATAACTTTTTAGATACAGCCAAACATCTTGAGGGTGAGAATGAATGGGCCTGCAGGCTCAGGACCATGGTCATGGGGGACATGAAGCTTTAGTTGGTGTAGCATACTACGCAGAAACATTGTTCTACATCCCACTTGTGTGAGTAGCAACTGGGGTCTTAAAAGCTTGCAAGCAGCCATCTAACATGCAACAGTTGGGCTCTCCTGGAGCAAATAAGAATGAAGAAAATCAGAGACACGAGGAAGCAGTTAGTCCAAGGAACTAATGGACCATGTGAACTGCTGCCTGTATGACCCTGAGATCAGAAGAATTGGTGCTTGGCCACCACTGTCAGCCACTTGGAAAGGGATCAAAATTGGAGCTCCTGGGTAGAGTGGGAGAAAAATGTGAAACAAAACTCAAAATTGTAAAAAAAAAAAGACCAGGCTTACTTGTCTGGTAGAGACTTGTGAAACACCTGGACTATAGCCTCAAGTCACCCTTTGGGCCTGGAATTGAACTCATTCCTATCGCTTCCATCCAAGCAAAAGACAGTCCTACAAGGTGAACAGTTGCATCAGGTAGGCACACTCCATATAATGATAAACCATGGGAGATCAGAAGGGCAGCATTTGTACAGGGTGATAACTCAGGGCAGGAATGAACAGGGAAAGAGGACACAGGAAGAAGTAACTATAGAGAGAAAATGGGAGCAGAGCTGTTACATTATGGGGATTGCAATTGTGTCTTGAAATAAAATGTTTATGAACATTGAATAGAAAATGAATTTGCTCTGTAAATTTTTACCCAAATTACAATTAAAAAAGAAAAAATAATGCCACAAGAAAAAAAAAGAACAAGGTCAGAGGGCAACTGTGTAACAGACTATCAATTTGCAAGTTCAAATTGAAGCTGATGGAAATTAAAACAAGTCCACAAGAGCCAAAATAGGACCTTGAGTGTATCCCACCTGAATTTAGAGCCCATCTTGAAAACAGAATTGTTGTATTGAGCACCAGTGACTGAAGATAAGACGAGTTGTGGGATGACATTAAGAGCATCATATATGAAGAAACCAAAGTCATTAAAAATTCAGGAAAGAACAAAAAGATTAAAATGGATGTCAAAGAGACTCTGAAATTTGCTCTTGAACATAAAGTAGCTAAAGTGAATGGAAGAAATGATGAAGTGAAAAAGTTGAATAGAAGATTCAGACAGTAGCTTGAAAAGACTAAAAGGATTATAATGAAATGTGCAAAGACTTGGTATTAGTAAACCACAAGGAAAGAGTATGATTGGCATTTCTCAGTCTAAAAGAACTGAAGAAAAATATTCAAGCCATGAGTTGCAATACTAAAGGATTCCATGGGCAAAATATTGAATAATGCAGGAAGCATCAAAAGAAAAGAGAAGGAATACAGAGTCACTGTACTGAAAAAGAGAATTCAGCCATTGAGGAGGTAGCATATGATCAAGAACTAATGGTACTAAAGAGAAAAGTCCTAGCTGCACTGCAGGCAGTAGCAAAAAAAGAAGGCTGCAGAAATTGAAAACACCGATAGAGATGTTTCAACAAATGAATGTAACATGGAGGTGCTTACTCATCTATGCCAAGAAATTTTGTAGACAGCTACCTGGCTGGAAGAGATCCATATTTGTGTCCATTCCAAAGAAACGTGATCTGACAGAATGTGAAAATTATTGAACAATATCATTAATGTCAAACATAAGCAAAATTTTTGTGAAGATAATTCAAAAATAGTTGCAGCAGTATATCAACAGGGAACTGTCGGAGATTCAAGCCAGATTTATAAGATGTGGAACAAGGGATATCGTTGCTGATGTTAGATGGATCATGGATGAAAACAGAGAATACCAGAAAGATTTTTACCTCTGTTAACTATGCAGAGGCATTCGACTGTGTGGATTATAATAAATTACAGCTAACATTAGGAAGAATGGGAATTCCAGAACACTTGATTGTGCTTATGTGGAACCTGTACATAGACCAAGAGGCAGTCAAAATTTCAGCAGAACAAGAGGATACTACATGATTTAAAATGAGGAAAGGTGTGTGTCAGGGTTGTAGCCTTTCACCATACTTACTCGATCTGTGTGCTAAGCAAATCCAAGAAGCTGGACTATATGAAGAATACAGCATCAGGATTGGAGGAAGACTCATTAACAACCTGCAATATGCAGATGACAACTTTGCTTGCTGAAAGTGAAAAAGACTTGAAACACTTACTGATGAACATCAAAGACTACAGTTCTCAGTATGGATTATACCTCAACATAAAATAAAAATCCTCACAAATGTATCAATAAGCAATATCATAAATGAAGAAAATACTGAAGTTGTCACAAATTTCAATTTACTTGGATCCACAATCCATACCTGTGATAGTTGGAGCTGTGTGTCAACTTGGCTGGACCACAATTCTGTGTGGTTTAAGCTGTTGTGATGTGGCTATTCCCATGATGGGATCAGATGATTATGTTCTGAGCAGGCAATCTGGTGAAAGGGAGTTTCCCTAGGGGTGTGGCTTGCTTCCAGTATATCCAAGGACATCCTGGGAAAAGAGACATTCTTCTGTGGATCAGGATTCTTTTGTGCTGCCTACAACTGTCTGTGAGTGAACAGTCCACCATTCGGCCTGGAGATCTTGAATTCGTCATTTGTTGGAGTCAACAGCCGGTGTACTGCGTGCCAGCCTTGAGCTCCTCAGCCCCTGCGGTTGCAAAAGTTGGGAAAATCCTCCAGCTTGACGTGGAAAAACCTCCAGCTTGATGCTTTATCAAGGAACTTTGGACTTGCCAACTTCTATAAGTGTGTGAACCATTTTCCTAAGATAAATTTCTCTCTATATATGCACATATATGTAAGCTTTACTGGTTTTTGTTTCTCTAGAGAACCCAGTCTAACACACCCATGGAAGCAGCAGTCAAGAAATCAAAGGATGTATTATTGCATTGGGCAAATCTGCTGCAAAAGACCCTTTTAAAGTGTTAAAAAGCAAAGATTTCACTTTGAAGACTTAAGGTGCACCTGGCCCAACCCATGTTATTTTCAGTCATCTCTTAGCATGGAAAAGCTGGAAAATGAAATGGAAGAAGAATTGATGCCTTTGAATTGTGGTGTTAGCAAAGAATATTGAGTGTTTCATGGACTGCCAGAAGAACGAACAAATCTGTCTTACAAGTATGGCCAGGTTGCTCCTTAGAAGGGAAGATGGTGAGATTTTGTTTCACATACTTTGGACTATCAGCAGGAGGGACCAGCCTCTGGAGAAGAACATCATACTTGGTAAAGTAGAGGGTCAGTGAAAAAGGGGAAGATGCTCAATGAGATGACACATTGGCTGCAATAATGGGGTCAAACATAGCAACCATTGTGAGGATGGTGCAGGACTGAGCATTGTTTTGTTCTGTTGTACATGGGGTCAGTATGCATTGGAATCGCCTCAGCAACACCTAACAAGAACAACAAATTTTATGTATTAACCACTGTTAATGAAGGGGGTGGTATGCAATATGGAATATACCTATTAGATTGAGATTGATTGACTTCTTAACCAGCATTGAAGTTCATCTAGTGTTGCCAAGCTTAGATATATAGTCCTAGAAGCATAATCTGTATGAGAATGGCCTTGTTATTCCCTAATTTGATGTTCTGGAGGAAGAAAATGAACATTATTTTTTAAAATGGGAGAGATATTTGGACAATAAGCAGAACATGGGTCTGGAAGAACACAAGATAGGATGAATTGTCATGAATAAATGAATGAATCTGACAATAGAACAAATTTGTAGCTTTCTATATCCTGAGTAGTGTCAAATGGAGCCTCCATTTGTTTGTTCATTCAACAAGTAATTGAGTGCCTTTTCTGTGCCGGTGTTGGATACCATGAACAAAATAGAATAATCTCCATCAGGATTTCAGAGTCTAGTAGAAAAGATAAGCACCAATCAAAGGACTATATGCAAGATCACTGCTAGCAAAAAACAAGTACAAAGGTGCTATGAGAGCGTATAACCAGGGACAGAAGAAGTAGTTTAGGGCTGGTCTCCCTGGAAAGGGTTGTTTAAGCTGAAACTAGAAAACTGAGTAGATGCTAGCTAAGCAAAGAATGGGATGAGGTTAAGAAATCTCTCAGTCACATTCAACTCAGTGGCAATGAGTTTGGTCAGTTTGGAATACAACTTCAAACTAGTTCATTCTGTTTCATCCCCTTGATGAGCATTTGCATTTCTGTCCAAGGTATACAGAATTAGGATATACATTTTGACAAGATCTCCAGGTGATTCTTATATATACAGTCATATGCCACATAACATCAGTTCAGGTAATGTCTGACCACATATATGTCCCATAAAGTTACAGTAAAAGCAGAAACCAAACCCACTGCCATTGAGTCAGTTCCAACTCATAGTAACCCTATAGGAAGAGTAGAACTGCTCCGTAGTTTGCAAGGCTGTAAATCTTCATGAAAGCAGACTGCCTCATCTTTCTCCTGTGGAGCAGCTGATGTGTTCGAACCACCAACCTTTTGGTTAGCAGCAGAAAGCTTTAACCACTGTACTACCAGATCTCCTTAAGATTATAGTAGAGGTTAGAAATCCTGCTTGGAGAATGAGATATAGTGAACACAACAGCTTCTCTCACAGAACACATGTATTTCATGTCTCTGGTATACAAAATAATTGCACTGCCAGGCGTATAATGGTACAGTAAGTATATAACCTATAATATGTATGTCTTGATAGCCTTAATAAATGTCTAACTGACTTATTTATGTACTATACTTTCTATCAAAAAAGTTTACTGTATAACTGTATGCTTCTATTCATAAGCAGCAGCATCCAGTCATGTGTATCACTTATCTCATGAGTGTTACAGTATTATCTCTGTTTAAATTTCTTTTGAAAATATTACTGTAAAGTACATCATGGCTCCCAAAGGCAGCAAAACCAGAGATAGTTATCGCAGCAGCAAGAGGCAAAGGAGAAGTATTGATTTGGAAGTGAAACAGGTTATTGAACAACATGAACATGGAAAATCATTGAATGCTATTGCTCACAATTTAGGCACGACACAGTTGACAATCATGATGATCCTCAAAAACAAAGAAAAAATTCTCCAAGCTGTTAAAGTGTCAGTTCCACTGAAAGCTACAAGGCTAAGTAAAATGTTAGAGGAACCTGTATCAGATAATAAAGAAATTGTTAATGACATGAATTGAAGACCAAATACAAAAGTGAATCCTGCTCAGAAAGTTACTGTTAAGGGATGAAACCTGTTTGAGGTGCTTTGAGAATTACAGAAGAAGTACACAGCCATTTAATTTGGGGTGAAAGACCTGAGTACTGCTTTTTTTTTCCCACTTACAGTAGCATTGTCTTTACTTAAAAAAAATCTCTTCATTCATCTTACGAGCAGCAGTAATATGATAGCTACCAGGTGCTATAGATTTTTCTAAAAAGTACTCAGGTCATCTTGAATCAGCCAAGAAGTAGTTGAGTAGAATAATTTCAGGAACTTTTGTTCTCATATTTTAATTTGATGAATTCCTTGGGTATGAGTCCATTTATGTTTTATAATTTCTTCAGCATACATAGTATATTGGAGTGAACAGTTTTGCTTTTCCTGCTTAACTGTCACTTAACAAATATTTATTGAACTTCTCCAGTGTGCCAAACACTGAGCTGATTATTAAATGCTAAGAAAATAGTTAACACTTGCATAGCACTTATGTACTATATGCCAGAAGTGTTCTAAGCACTTTATATCAAGTCACTGATCCTTAGAACAATTCTGTGAGATGGGCACTGTTATTTTCTCATCTTACAGATGAGGAAAATCAAGCACAGAAAGACTGCATAGCTGGCTGAAGGGTCACTCAGCTCGTGAGAAAGCGGAATTGGAACTTAAACCGTTTGGCTCAGGGTCTGCTCTCAACCACTCTGATACCCTCTAATGCTTCTTGGTCCACGCTTTAGACTATTATGAGCTGCCTTCACTTATAAGGAGCTCTGGTGGCACAGTGGTTAAAGCATTTGGCTCTAACTGGAAGGTTAGCAGTTCAAACCCACAAGCCACTCTGCACTAGTAAGACAAGGCAGTCTGTGTCCATAATGATTTACAGCTTTGGAAACCCTATGGGGCCATTCTGCTGTGCTCTATAAGATCACAATGAATTGTAATCAAGTTGATGGCAGTGGGTTTGTTTTGGTCACTTCTGTTGCATGCTTGTCTCATTTTGCATTTATGTGAGCATTTGAATTTTTGTTGTTTGTGGCTGATAATTGGTGAGTACTCTGACTCCTGCTGTATATGTGAGTGCATGACACATAGAAGAATTTGTGTGTGTTGAATGAATGATTATTGATAACCGAGAGAATTTTAAATGTCATGTTAAGAGAATTTGAACTTACCTTGATTGTTCTCTGATTAGCTGTGCAGAATAAAAAGCTAAAGGGTTATTGCTATATGACCTAGTCAGTGATAGCACCTGAGCGCTGAGGTCATACTCACATGTATTTATATACATTTACATTGTGCATTGAGAGGAAACAAGGGACAGAATGTCCCTCTCTGCCTTGATATTTAATCACTGGTGGTTGTGTTGTTAATAGGTGCCATACCTTCTTGCTCTGCTCTCCTCTTGTCCTCTCATGATTTGTCCTCTTATGTGTTGCTCCCTAGTCTGACTGACAGTACTGCACTCGCCTGCCTGCCTGCCATGGGCTGTCGGGATGTCCACGCAGCCACAGTCCTCTCCTTCCTGTGTGGAATTGCCTCTGTGGCAGGCCTCTTTGCAGGGACTCTGCTTCCGAACTGGAGAAAATTAAGACTGATCACATTCAACAGAAATGAGAAGAACCTAACCGTTTACACAGGCCTCTGGGTGAAGTGTGCCCGATACGACGGGAGCAGTGACTGCCTGATGTACGACACTACCTGGTACTCATCAGTTGACCAGCTGGACCTGCGGGTCCTCCAGTTTGCCCTGCCCCTCAGCATCCTGATTGCAATGGGTGCCCTGCTGCTTTGCCTGATTGGAATGTGTAACACAGCCTTCAGGTCCTCGGTGCCCAACATCAAACTGACCAAGTGTCTGGTCAATAGTGCAGGTTGTCACCTTGTGGCTGGGCTGCTATTTTTCCTGGCAGGTACTGTGAGCCTCTCCCCATCTATTTGGGTCATCTTTTACAACATCCATCTGAACAAGAAGTTTGAGCCAGTTTTTATGTTTGACTATGCAGTGTATGTCACTATTGCTAGTGCTGGGGGCCTGTTTATGACTGCCTTTCTCCTGTTTATTTGGTACTGTGCATGCAAATCTTTGCCTTCTCCTTTCTGGCAACCACTGTATTCTCATCCTTCCAGCATGCATACTTATTCCCAGCCCTATTCAGCACGCTCCCGCCTCTCTGCCATTGAAATTGACATTCCAGTAGTCTCACACACCACCTAGTGGGGAAACAGCTAATTGTTAAAGAAAACTTTTTGTAGCCTCACATTCCCTTGTGCACCATGCACCACAGGGAGCTTTTTTGGACATGTGGACATTTTCTTTTGTTCCTAACCAGTCAATGAAGCCAAATTTGTATGTCCTGGTAGAATGAATGCTGCTAGTTTTTATGCAAAGAACAGTATTTTAAATGTGAATCTTTTTCTTTTATCTTGCTTCTTACACTGGAAGGATTTTTAATCTCCGTATTGTTATTTGATCAGTTATGTAAGTGGAAAAGACCTGTGTCTCAGTTGAGGTGATTTAGGGTAACACGGTGAAGTGAAAATGGCCAAGAGAAGCTGTTGTATACAATCTTTATGAACATTTCAGACTATGTGTTGTCCTTTTTCTATACCTGAAATGGAAAAAGGCAATTCCAAATACAAGAAATTTGGTACGGGTTATATTTTAACAGTAGTCAGCCTGACAGCATTTTTTCACTCCTGTCTTGGGACCAATTATATTGAATAGGCTTAGGGATTTGGCATATTACTTTCTTTTGTGAGTTCCTTATCTTCTACCTCATGTCACTATTTAAAAATAAAATGTATTTGAAGTGCTATTAGTGAGAATAAGTCCAACATTTCTACTATATCAATTTTGGATAATATTTAACATAATTTAAAAAGCTGATGATTCTATACATTTTGTTATTGGAGTTAAAAGGTGCCATATGATGTGGATTGGTGCTTCCTCTGAAGTGGAAAAAAAACTTTTCTTCTAGATACCATCCACAGAGCGGATTTCATACCCATATATAATCTCTTAGTAGATGAGAGAAAGAAAGGGGTCCTAGTGGTTTCTTATCTTTTTGACGTAGTGGTTGAGTACAAGAGTATGTTTTTTGGTGATAATTACATCATCAGAGATACACACTGGTGACTGCCTTTTAAGTGACATCTAAAGTAAGTATGACTGTATCATAACCACAT
The DNA here is from genome assembly GCF_000298275.1 of Orycteropus afer afer. NCBI lineage: Eukaryota > Metazoa > Chordata > Mammalia > Tubulidentata > Orycteropodidae > Orycteropus > Orycteropus afer. Next base: position 9,166,097 of record NW_006921650.1, on the reverse strand, counting down.
TCACACTTGATTCAGTTCCTGCCCCCACTACTAATTAATTTTGAGCATATTTCTTTGCCTAGTGCTTCAGTAGATGCTGTACAGGATCCAAAGGAACCCTGGTAGTGCAGTAGTAAAGCTCTTGTCTGCCAACTGAAAGATTGATAGTTTGAACCTACTAGTGGTTCTGCATGAGAGAAGATCCAGCAGTCTGCTTCTGTTGATTAATGACCAGCAAACCCTCCCAAGGGGCAGTGCTGCCCTGTCCTGTAGGGTTGCTGTGAGTCAGAATTGACTCAGGGGCACAGAATAACCATATAGAAGATCCATGAAAACTGTGAGATCTGGTCCCATCCACTAAGAAATTGCAATCTGATATAGAAGATCAAACTTATCTGACAATTGGACAGCTAACCTTCTCAATTATTGAACCAGGAGTATATTTCAAGTAGAGACATGGCTTTTTGGCAGGCAGGTTTATCACACAACACCAGCAATATCCTGAACCCTAGAAATTCAGCTTCATCAGTTCATTGAATCCTTCCAGTACGTACCTTACCCTACTTTCCATAATGACAGTATCAGATATATGGGAATGGGGCAAACGTGGTAGAGAAATGGGATTGTTCCCTTCCTGCCTCTTGAAAATATGATTTATGGAGGAGAGACAAGTTTTTAAAATCTCTCTTCTATAATAGGGTAACAATAAGGTGAAACCATGCTAACACTACAGTGAAAGCCTAGAAATTCAGGGATACTGGGTCTTTACCCTTATGAATTGGAGCTGTTTATTTAATTGATGTAACATTTTAGTGCTGTGTTCTATAAGGATTTTGTTATGTTAACCATTACAAATATTATAAAAAACTAATTGCATGGTGAATAGATTATGATGCCTCTTTTGCAAATCTGAGTATGGCACTGGTACTTGTGTGGATGTATGTAGTAAGCTTTATTATTCCAAGTTTATGTATGTAGCACATAAGTCCAGTTGTATAATTTATAAGTGCTATCAGTAGAAAGCATGCATGGTTGTTTCTTTTTTTAGTTATAGCTTCTAATTTCTTCTAATTCTTCTCAGGTGTAGCTAAATCTTGATCATTCCAAAACAGTGGCAGGTGGAATTTTGAGATCAATATTAATTTTTTCCCCTTTGCTAATTAACTTCAGACCTCTCTCTGTCTCTGAACTTTTGTCCAGAAGTGTCAGGAATTCCACCACCCCATTGTTCATTGTACAAACAAAGTTGAAAAGAAAATAGATCCAGCCATTAAAGATACTGAAGAGTTTTTAGTCTATGGGATCGTAAATGTAAGCATTAAGTTTTTACTGCAAAAATCTTTTGGCTTCAGAATCTGTAGCCTCAAATTAGTATATATTATGAATTCACCAGGCAAAGGAAACAGCTGTTTCCTGTATTGTCTTTTTTTATTTTTAAATATGTCAGAGTTGCTGTCATTAGCTATTCTTCAAAGCCATCAAAGGAAAGCAAGTATTTGCAATTCTTTTTAGGCACTTTTGAGTACTCATCAGGTTATCATTGTAATGGGGGGATACCTTTGTTGTTAAAAGCATATTAATTTTAAAGGCCTTTTAAGAAGTTAGCTTGGAAAACAACCTTAAATGTGGTATGATGCAGCAGATTTGGTTTATCCAGTCATGGGGGATGGGGGGAACACTAATTTTACTTTGTGTGTAAATATAAACTAATAATGGATAGTATGTTTGCTGTAAACTGCAATGTTAAACATTGATAAAACTGTACTGTATTTCTTGATGTTTATTAAAAGATGTATTTTTATAAGTTTCTGCTTCTATCTATTTGCCTCAGAGCTGCAAGGCACAATCTTTAAGAAATGTTTCTCAAATGCATGTAAATTGAGTCCTATTTAAAGCCCTATAGAATAGGAGCTCTGGTGGCATAGTGCCTCCTGCATTTGACTACTACCAGAAGGCAGTTCAAACTACCAGCCACTCCTTGGAAGGAAGGTTGGGCAATCTACTTCCGTAGTGACACCGCCTCGGAAACCCAAGGAGGGGTCATTATGAGTCAAAATCAACTCGATGGCAGTGAGTTTAGAATACGAATTGGAAAACATGAAATTCTGGAAGCACTAAGACTCTTCACCCATTCCTAAGAGGGGTCCCAGGAGTTCACTGGTCTGTTTTAACATTCCATGAAAAAGCACTGAATGAAGTCGATGAAGTCAGAGTTGCCTCATCAGTGGAGTTTTCTAAGGGTCTGTGATCTTGGGGACCTTTCCTTATATCTTGAGATTACCAGGAGAAGTTGTCTTCACAGGAAAGTCACTTCCAAGGCTCTGAAACCTGGGATGAGTTCTTATTCATTTACAGTCTCCTGGGGATAGTTCTGACATGTTCCTCACTGAAGCGCATGGATCTATGATAGTGTGTTAGACAGCAGAGCCATGTGTTTATACTGAAACTCAGACTGCTTCAGGCTTGGCGTCTTGAGCTGGTGACACAAAGCACTATGATTCAGGATCTGGCCTTCATTTTTTCAGGTTCACTGAGAGTGGCTAACTGCTAGAGAATCCCTTCATGCTAGCCAGTTCAGAAGAGACTTACCAACCAGAAATGAGAAATGCAGATTACTTGCAACCACTATCCAAGACCAGTTTTTCAAAATACACTCTACACAGAGCTTCTTATTCTGCCAGAAAGTAAGGAAATGCTCAGAGAGTGATGGGGGCTTATCGAATGACATAGGAGCTGGCTTGAAGAGGTTCTCATTAGCCAAGTATGGGACAATTTGAGCATCAAAATTAATAATGGGTTACAATCCATTGGCTAAAATAAAGATCCAGTTATACATAATACTCTAGATAAATGGGGGGAGGGCCTTTAGTGGCTCTAGTGACCCCGCTCTGGAGCAATCAGGCTCCCAGAAAGGCCATCTTCATCCTCACCTGCTAACCTGCTTTTGCTTTACAAGAGCTTAAAGATGGAATGTTGAGCCGGCTCAAACTGACCCACCAAGAGTTGATTTTGCACATCACTTCCCAGCTCCTCATTCTGTGGCATAATGGTGGTAGTATGGAATTGGCCATGATGGAAATATTTATGCTGTTTGTTGTTAGGTGCCATCAAGTCAGCTCTGACTCGTAGCGACCCTATGTACGATAGAAACACTGTCCAGCCATATACCATCCTCACGATCCTCCGATACCCGAGCCCATCATTGCAACCGCTGTGTCAGTCCATCTCATTGAGGGCCTTCCCCTTTTTCACTGACCCTCCACATTACCAAACATGATATCCTTCTCCAGGGAATGGTCCCTTCTGATAATAGGACAAAAGTAGGTTGAGACAAAGTCTGGCCATTCTGGCTTCCAAGGAGCATTCCAGCTGTACTTCTTCCAGGCCAGGTCTGTTTGTTCATCTGGCAGTCCATGGTACTTTAAGTATTCTTTGCCAACACCATGAATCAGAAATATCAACTCTTCTTGGATCTTCCTTGTTCATTGTCCAGCTTTCACATTAATATGAAGCTATTGAAAATACCATGGTTTGGGTCAGGAGCACGTTAGTCTTCAAAGAGACATCTTTGCTCTTCAGCACTTTAAAGAGATCTTTTGCAGCAGATTTGGCCAGGGCAATATGACATCTGATTGCTTGACTGCTGCTTCTATGGGTGTTGATTTTGGACCACGTAATAGGAAATCTTTGACAACTTCAATCTTTTCTCCATTTATCATGATGTAGAAATTGGCAAATGTTACAAATTAAGGTCACTTATTTAGAGCTGGTTGTTGAACATTTACCTGCACACCATTGGTCAGGAGTGATTAATTTGCTGAGCTTCAGATTAGTTGATAAAGAAATTAGGAGTCAAAGTGTTGAGAGCTATAAAATTTTATCTGTGATTCAAACCTATTCAGACTATCTGAAATAGCTTCTAGAGGCCTGTCTCCAGTACTGCTCTATCATCCTCCCTACTGCCAATCCCCTCTATACACAAGCAACAGAATGTTGTTGTTGTTGTTAAGTGCCGTTGAGTCGTTTCCGACTCACAGTGACCCCATGCACAGCAGAACAAAACACTGCCTGATCCTGCGCCAGCCCCACAGTCCCTGCTATGCTTGAGCCCATCATCGCAGCCACCGTGTCAATCCATCTCGTTGAAGGCCTCCCCCTCTTTCGTCGACCCTCCACCCTACCAAGCATAACATCCTTCTCCAGGGAATGGTCCCTCCTTACAACATGACCAAAATAGGTGAGACGAAGTCTGGCCATTCTTGCTTCCAAGGAGCATTCTGGCTGCAA